>NW_027415062.1:673058-1009587 GCF_964106895.1 Numenius arquata
GCTTCCTACCGCTGTGGAGAGTGACATTCAGCAGTTGGATTGTTTTTTTGGGGAAACCCCCAAATTGTCCTGCCCGATGGGGCCCAAAAAGCCTCCAGTGGCCGAAGGGTAACGCTGGGGGTGGGAAGGGGCGGTGGAAGTTGGTGGCGGAAGACTGAGTGATGTTTTGCTGGGAAATAGGGACCGGTTTTGCCCCAACTGACCACGTTTTCCCTCTTTTGAAGCGTTTGTTGCGCCGTATCCATTCCCGACGTGCCTTCCTCCCCCTCCTCTTCCTCCCCCTTTCAGCCGCATCAATGTCGGGGAGCAGTTGCAGGCGGAGCTGCCTGCCCTGCGGGACAGATGCCTCTTGGAAGAGGAGGAGGAAGGAGCCTCCCTGGTTTGGAAGCCCTGGGGTGACACGGAAAGCAAGCCCGAGCCGCAGGAGAAAGGTTTCTCTTCAGGCTTTTCTTGTGGGAAAGGGGCAAATTCCCCCTTTTCAGAGTTACTTGATAGGGCGTTTGGGTTCTCTCCCGTCTTGTCTTGGCCCCGTAGCGTTGGAGGGAAGGAGATGGCTCGTTTTTGGGAGGAAAGTGTCTAGATAAGAGCCGAAGGTGCTCTCGGGAGCATCTTCCATGAGAAAGGGGGGGTTTTGGCGGTCCCAGCTCATCTGCAGCCAGGGAGGAGTTTCTCTCTGGAGATCCCGCTCCCAAAGCTCTTGAAAGAGCCTTTTTTTTGTCCATCAGAAGACTTTTGGCCTCATCCAGAAGGAGGTAAAGCCGTTGGAGCGGGGCGGAGCTGGTTAGCGGGGAGGCTTTTAACCCAGAAAGCCCTATTTTCAATCCCCCGTTGGAATCCTGTCCTTAGGACCCTTCTTCCTGCTCAAAACCCAGCGGGAGAAGACATCATTGCCCTCCTTTGTAATGACAAGGGAGTCTTTAATATCCCTGGATTTCTCCCCATAGATCCAGAGGCAAACCGTGGCCCAGTGTGTTGACTCTTGTTACTTCTGGAGGAAGACAGTGCGATTTGGGTGCACCTGACCTCGCCTGCTGGAGAAAAGGGTCAAGAGAGTCCGGGATGAGGTGGAAAAAGCCAAAGGCGAGGTAAAAAAGCTGCTGGGGGGGTTTGTTTCCTCGACGAATCCATCTGCTCAAACGTTCCTTGCCAGGAAAGAGGGATTTGCTTCACGGAAAGAGATATTATTTTAATTTTTGGTGGGCGGGGGAAGGGGGTGGCTGTGTGGCTTCAGTGCGTGGGAATTGCACCTTTTCAGCCCCTTTGATAGATTTTGTGGAGGAAAGTGCTTTTCCGCTTGGGACAGTGGAAATAATACAGTTTTTCTTGCACCCCGTTGTGGCTTTGCACCCTGTTTTCCCATTGGTTTTTTGGCTGTTTAGACTTTACCTGGGCTGATAAACTGCGTGAAATCCACAACCAAAAAATCTTATTTTTCTGCCTTTTTGAGCCATTTCAAGTTATTTTGTCCCTGGTTTGCAGGCTGTCTGCCAGCAGAAGAAGAGGCCACGTGCGACCCCCAAAGACAAGCCCCCGCCGGGGCGTCACCACCCACAGCCCCACAGCGCCTGCGGCTCCTCCGGGGATCCCGGGACCTCCCTGTGTTGGGACTTGCCCTGAGGTGAGTGCGGAAGGTCAGCCCTCCCTTTTTCTTCCCCAAATGCCTCCTTTGGGTTCAGAAAAGCACCCTGGGGGAGGGGGTGGTGGGGCGGGGGCAGAAGGGAAGGGCAGCTGGAGGATTGCCCTTGCCCAGGTGCCTCTTGGTGGTTTTATTTGACTTTCAACCCCCAACGTTCTGTCTTTTTGGAGTCGGGGAGACCTTCCCCGGAGCCGTGAGGTTCAGAGCGGCCCCTCCTTGTGCAAAAGCCTCCGGTTTCCCCTTTTTGCCCAGGACAAACTCAAGTTCCATTGAGTTTTGTGGCCCGAGGCTTGCCCACTCCAGTCCCTCACAGCCAGCAAAATGCCTCCAGTTTTAATTTGACCTCATTTGAAGTGATCGCCCAATTAATTCTCCTACTTTAACCCCCACCGATCCATCTTCTTTAACCACCAGCATCCAGACCGGTGTCGTTTCTCTGAAGCTGGGTCTAATGGATTTCTAGAGGAAGGACTTACAAATCCCTTTTTCCTTTGTTCTGCTGCCTTGTCCCTAAGGGCAGTTTCCCACGGGGTCCTATTTCCTAACTCCTTGAAGAGCTGGAAGTTTGCTTTCTTCAAATGTGGCGTCCTAACTGTGCTTCTCGTGGGCTTCCAACTTGTGAAGAGAGTGAAGTGCACTAGAGCATGATGACTGCAGCCCATGGACTAGGGGATTGGGGGATGGAAAGGGCCCCCGGGGTTTCGCTTTGCTCCTTTTGCTTCTAGAAAAGGCCCAAATGGCTCAATCCCCGCCTTCTGGCCCGGGGCAGCCGCAGGGGTGAAGTGGTAGCCGGAGGGTCCATCTCCAGAGCCCTGATTTCCCTGAGAAGGGGGAAATTTTGTGGGGGATGGAGTGGTGTGTGAGGAGGAGGAGGAGGGCAAGGAAGGCTAAAGGAGGGTGTTGGCGGAAAGATTTTTATCCCCAGCGTGGTTTTGTCAGATTTTTTGGGCAGAACCTCCAGGATTTTGGGGTTTTTTTGATGGAGGATGAGGCAAAAATCCACGTTGAGCCGTGGGAATGAGGGCGACCCCTGGGAAAACGGGAGGAGGGAACTGGGGGTGGGGGTGGGTGTCGCTCGGCCCCTTCTCCACAGCATGTTTTTGGGTGGAGGGTCCCCCATATGGGCCAGAAACCCCCCCAAAGGCCCAGTGCTGTCCCAGTAAAGCACTGGTTTTGCTGACGTCACAGGCCGTTGCCGGCCTCCCGCGTTCCACACAACATTCCGAGGCGGCTCGCTGGCCGTGGCTGTGGCAGCTTCCTACCGCTGTGGAGAGTGACATTCAGCAGTTGGATTGTTTTTTTTGGGGAAACGCCCAAATTGTCCTGCCCGATGGGGCCCAAAAAGCCTCCGGTGGCCGAAGGGTAACGCTGGGGGTGGGAAGGGGCGTTGGAAGTTGGTGGCGGAAGACTGAGTGATGTTTTGCTGGGAAATAGGGACCGGTTTTGCCCCACCTCACCACGTTTTCCCTCTTTTTTAGCGTTTGTTGCGCCGTATCCATTCCCGACGTGCCTTCCTCCCCCTCCTCTTCCTCCCCCTTTCAGCCGCATCAATGTCGGGGAGCAGTTGCAGGCGGAGCTGCCTGCCCTGCGGGACAGATGCCTCTTGGAAGAGGAGGAGGAAGGAGCCTCCCTGGTTTGGAAGCCCTGGGGTGACACGGAAAGCAAGCCCGAGCCGCAGGAGAAAGGTTTCTCTTCAGGCTTTTCTTGTGGGAAAGGGGCAAATTCCCCCTTTTCAGAGTTACTTGATAGGGCGTTTGGGTTCTCTCCCGTCTTGTCTTGGCCCCGTAGCGTTGGAGGGAAGGAGATGGCTCGTTTTTGGGAGGAAAGTGTCTAGATAAGAGCCGATGGTGCTCTCGGGAGCATCTTCCATGAGAAAGGGGGGGTTTTGGCGGTCCCAGCTCATCTGCAGCCAGGGAGGAGTTTCTCTCTGGAGATCCCGCTCCCAAAGCTCTTGAAAGAGCCTTTTTTTTGTCCATCAGAAGACTTTTGGCCTCATCCAGAAGGAGGTAAAGCCGTTGGAGCGGGGCGGAGCTGGTTAGCGGGGAGGCTTTTAACCCAGAAAGCCCTATTTTCAATCCCCCGTTGGAATCCTGTCCTTAGGACCCTTCTTCCTGCTCAAAACCCAGCGGGAGAAGACATCATTGCCCTCCTTTGTAATGACAAGGGAGTCTTTAATATCCCTGGATTTCTCCCCATAGATCCAGAGGCAAACCGTGGCCCAGTGTGTTGACTCTTGTTACTTCTGGAGGAAGACAGTGCGATTTGGGTGCACCTGACCTCGCCTGCTGGAGAAAAGGGTCAAGAGAGTCCGGGATGAGGTGGAAAAAGCCAAAGGCGAGGTAAAAAAGCTGCTGGGGGGGTTTGTTTCCTCGACGAATCCATCTGCTCAAACGTTCCTTGCCAGGAAAGAGGGATTTGCTTCACGGAAAGAGATATTATTTTAATTTTTGGTGGGCGGGGGAAGGGGGTGGCTGTGTGGCTTCAGTGTGTGGGAATTGCACCTTTTCAGCCCCTTTGATAGATTTTGTGGAGGAAAGTGCTTTTCCGCTTGGGACAGTGGAAATAATACAGTTTTTCTTGCACCCCGTTGTGGCTTTGCACCCTGTTTTCCCATTGGTTTTTTGGCTGTTTAGACTTTACCTGGGCTGATAAACCGCGTGAAATCCACGGCCAAAAAATCTTATTTTTCTGCCTTTTTGAGCCATTTCAAGTTATTTTGTCCCTGGTTTGCAGGCCGTCTGCCAGCAGAAGAAGAGGCCACGTGCGACCCCCAAAGACAAGCCCACGCCGGGGCGTCACCACCCGCAGCCCCACAGCGCCTGCGGCTCCTCCGGGGATCCCGGGACCTCCCTGTGTTGGGACTTGCCCTGAGGTGAGTGCGGAAGGTCAGCCCTCCCTTTTTCTTCCCCAAATGCCTCCTTTGGGTTCAGAAAAGCACCCTGGGGGAGGGGGTGGTGGGGCGGGGGCAGAAGGGAAGGGCAGCTGGAGGATTGCCCTTGCCCAGGTGCCTCTTGGTGGTTTTATTTGACTTTCAACCCCCAACGTTCTGTCTTTTTGGAGTCGGGGAGACCTTCCCCGGAGCCGTGAGGTTCAGAGCGGCCCCTCCTTGTGCAAAAGCCTCCGGTTTCCCCTTTTTGCCCAGGACAAACTCAAGTTCCATTGAGTTTTGTGGCCCGAGGCTTGCCCACTCCAGTCCCTCACAGCCAGCAAAATGCCTCCAGTTTTAATTTGACCTCATTTGAAGTGATCGCCCAAGTAATTCTCCTACTTTAACCCCCACCGATCCATCTTCTTTAACCACCAGCATCCAGACCGGTGTCGTTTCTCTGAAGCTGGGTCTAATGGATTTCTAGAGGATGTTTGGACTCGATGATCTCAAAGGTCCCTTCCAACCATGAAGATTCTGTGATTCTGTGAAATCCCTTTTTCCTTTGTTCTGCTGCCTTGTCCCTAAGGGCAGTTTCCCACGGGGTCCTATTTCCTAACTCCTTGAAGAGCTGGAAGTTTGCTTTCTTAAAATGTGGCGTCCTAACTGTGCTTCTCGTGGGCTTCCAACTTGTGAAGAGAGTGAAGTGCACTAGAGCATGATGACTGCAGCCCATGGACTAGGGGATTGGGGGATGGAAAGGGCCCCCGGGGTTTCGCTTTGCTCCTTTTGCTTCTAGAAAAGGCCCAAATGGCTCAATCCCCGCCTTCTGGCCCGGGGCAGCCGCAGGGGTGAAGTGGTAGCCGGAGGGTCCATCTCCAGAGCCCTGATTTCCCTGAGAAGGGGGAAATTTTGTGGGGGATGGAGTGGTGTGTGAGGAGGAGGAGGAGGGCAAGGAAGGCTAAAGGAGGGTGTTGGCGGAAAGATTTTTATCCCCAGCGTGGTTTTGTCAGATTTTTTGGGCAGAACCTCCAGGATTTTGGGGTTCTTTTGATGGAGGATGAGGCAAAAATCCACGTTGAGCCGTGGGAATGAGGGCGACCCCTGGGAAAACGGGAGGAGGGAACTGGGGGTGGGGGTGGGTGTCGCTCGGCCCCTTCTCCACAGCGTGTTTTTGGGTGGAGGGTCCCCCATATGGGCCAGAAACCCCCCCAAAGGCCCAGTGCTGTCCCAGTAAAGCACTGGTTTTGCTGAGGTCACAGGCCGTTGCCGGCCTCCCGCGTTCCACACAACATTCCGAGGCGGCTCGCTGGCCGTGGCTGTGGCAGCTTCCTACCGCTGTGGAGAGTGACATTCAGCAGTTGGATTGTTTTTTTGGGGAAACCCCCAAATTGTCCTGCCCGATGGGGCCCAAAAAGCCTCCAGTGGCCGAAGGGTAACGCTGGGGGTGGGAAGGGGCGGTGGAAGTTGGTGGCGGAAGACTGAGTGATGTTTTGCTGGGAAATAGGGACCGGTTTTGCCCCAACTGACCACGTTTTCCCTCTTTTGAAGCGTTTGTTGCGCCGTATCCATTCCCGACGTGCCTTCCTCCCCCTCCTCTTCCTCCCCCTTTCAGCCGCATCAATGTCGGGGAGCAGTTGCAGGCGGAGCTGCCTGCCCTGCGGGACAGATGCCTCTTGGAAGAGGAGGAGGAAGGAGCCTCCCTGGTTTGGAAGCCCTGGGGTGACATGGAAAGCAAGCCCGAGCCGCAGGAGAAAGGTTTCTCTTCAGGCTTTTCTTGTGGGAAAGGGGCAAATTCCCCCTTTTCAGAGTTACTTGATAGGGCGTTTGGGTTCTCTCCCGTCTTGTCTTGGCCCCGTAGCATTGGAGGGAAGGAGATGGCTCGTTTTTGGGAGGAAAGTGTCTAGATAAGAGCCGATGATGCTCTCGGGAGCATCTTCCATGAGAAAGGGGGGGTTTTGGCGGTCCCAGCTCATCTGCAGCCAGGGAGGAGTTTCTCTCTGGAGATCCCGCTCCCAAAGCTCTTGAAAGAGCCTTTTTTTTGTCCATCAGAAGACTTTTGGCCTCATCCAGAAGGAGGTAAAGCCGTTGGAGCGGGGCGGAGCTGGTTAGCGGGGAGGCTTTTAACCCAGAAAGCCCTATTTTCAATCCCCCGTTGGAATCCTGTCCTTAGGACCCTTCTTCCTGCTCAAAACCCAGCGGGAGAAGACATCATTGCCCTCCTTTGTAATGACAAGGGAGTCTTTAATATCCCTGGATTTCTCCCCATAGATCCAGAGGCAAACCGTGGCCCAGTGTGTTGACTCTTGTTACTTCTGGAGGAAGACAGTGCGATTTGGGTGCACCTGACCTCGCCTGCTGGAGAAAAGGGTCAAGAGAGTCCGGGATGAGGTGGAAAAAGCCAAAGGCGAGGTAAAAAAGCTGCTGGGGGGGTTTGTTTCCTGGACGAATCCATCTGCTCAAACGTTCCTTGCCAGGAAAGAGGGATTTGCTTCACGGAAAGAGATATTATTTTAATTTTTGTTGGGCGGGGGAAGGGGGTGGCTGTGTGGCTTCAGTGCGTGGGAATTGCACCTTTTCAGCCCCTTTGATAGATTTTGTGGAGGAAAGTGCTTTTCCGCTTGGGACAGTGGAAATAATACAGTTTTTCTTGCACCCCGTTGTGGCTTTGCACCCTGTTTTCCCATTGGTTTTTTGGCTGTTTAGACTTTACCTGGGCTGATAAACCGCGTGAAATCCACGGCCAAAAAATCTTATTTTTCTGCCTTTTTGAGCCATTTCAAGTTATTTTGTCCCTGGTTTGCAGGCCGTCTGCCAGCAGAAGAAGAGGCCCCGTGCGACCCCCAAAGACAAGCCCACGCCGGGGCGTCAGCACCCGCAGCCCCACAGCGCCTGCGGCTCCTCCGGGGATCCCGGGACCTCCCTGTGTTGGGACTTGCCCTGAGGTGAGTGCGGAAGGTCAGCCCTCCCTTTTTCTTCCCCAAATGCCTCCTTTGGGTTCAGAAAAGCACCCTGGGGGAGGGGGTGGTGGGGCGGGGGCAGAAGGGAAGGGCAGCTGGAGGATTGCCCTTGCCCAGGTGCCTCTTGGTGGTTTTATTTGACTTTCAACCCCCAACGTTCTGTCTTTTTGGAGTCGGGGAGACCTTCCCCGGAGCCGTGAGGTTCAGAGCGGCCCCTCCTTGTGCAAAAGCCTCCGGTTTCCCCTTTTTGCCCAGGACAAACTCAAGTTCCATTGAGTTTTGTGGCCCGAGGCTTGCCCACTCCAGTCCCTCACAGCCAGCAAAATGCCTCCAGTTTTAATTTGACCTCATTTGAAGTGATCGCCCAATTAATTCTCCTACTTTAACCCCCACCGATCCATCTTCTTTAACCACCAGCATCCAGACCGGTGTCGTTTCTCTGAAGCTGGGTCTAATGGATTTCTAGAGGATGTTTGGACTCGATGATCTCAAAGGTCCCTTCCAACCATGAAGATTCTGTGATTCTGTGAAATCCCTTTTTCCTTTGTTCTGCTGCCTTGTCCCTAAGGGCAGTTTCCCACGGGGTCCTATTTCCTAACTCCTTGAAGAGCTGGAAGTTTGCTTTCTTAAAATGTGGCGTCCTAACTGTGCTTCTCGTGGGCTTCCAACTTGTGAAGAGAGTGAAGTGCACTAGAGCATGATGACTGCAGCCCATGGACTAGGGGATTGGGGGATGGAAAGGGCCCCCGGGGTTTCGCTTTGCTCCTTTTGCTTCTAGAAAAGGCCCAAATGGCTCAATCCCCGCCTTCTGGCCCGGGGCAGCCGCAGGGGTGAAGTGGTAGCCGGAGGGTCCATCTCCAGAGCCCTGATTTCCCTGAGAAGGGGGAAATTTTGTGGGGGATGGAGTGGTGTGTGAGGAGGAGGAGGAGGGCAAGGAAGGCTAAAGGAGGGTGTTGGCGGAAAGATTTTTATCCCCAGCGTGGTTTTGTCAGATTTTTTGGGCAGAACCTCCAGGATTTTGGGGTTCTTTTGATGGAGGATGAGGCAAAAATCCACGTTGAGCCGTGGGAATGAGGGCGACCCCTGGGAAAACGGGAGGAGGGAACTAGGGGTGGGGGTGGGTGTCGCTCGGCCCCTTCTCCACAGCATGTTTTTGGGTGGAGGGTCCCCCATATGGGCCAGAAACCCCCCCAAAGGCCCAGTGCTGTCCCAGTAAAGCACTGGTTTTGCTGACGTCACAGGCCGTTGCCGGCCTCCCGCGTTCCACACAACATTCCGAGGCGGCTCGCTGGCCGTGGCTGTGGCAGCTTCCTACCGCTGTGGAGAGTGACATTCAGCAGTTGGATTGTTTTTTTTGGGGAAACGCCCAAATTGTCCTGCCCGATGGGGCCCAAAAAGCCTCCGGTGGCCGAAGGGTAACGCTGGGGGTGGGAAGGGGCGTTGGAAGTTGGTGGCGGAAGACTGAGTGATGTTTTGCTGGGAAATAGGGACCGGTTTTGCCCCAACTGACCACGTTTTCCCTCTTTTTTAGCGTTTGTTGCGCCGTATCCATTCCCGACGTGCCTTCCTCCCCCTCCTCTTCCTCCCCCTTTCAGCCGCATCAATGTCGGGGAGCAGTTGCAGGCGGAGCTGCCTGCCCTGCGGGACAGATGCCTCTTGGAAGAGGAGGAGGAAGGAGCCTCCCTGGTTTGGAAGCCCTGGGGTGACACGGAAAGCAAGCCCGAGCCGCAGGAGAAAGGTTTCTCTTCAGGCTTTTCTTGTGGGAAAGGGGCAAATTCCCCCTTTTCAGAGTTACTTGATAGGGCGTTTGGGTTCTCTCCCGTCTTGTCTTGGCCCCGTAGCGTTGGAGGGAAGGAGATGGCTCGTTTTTGGGAGGAAAGTGGCTAGATAAGAGCCGATGGTGCTCTCGGGAGCATCTTCCATGAGAAAGGGGGGGTTTTGGCGGTCCCAGCTCATCTGCAGCCAGGGAGGAGTTTCTCTCTGGAGATCCCGCTCCCAAAGCTCTTGAAAGAGCCTTTTTTTTGTCCATCAGAAGACTTTTGGCCTCATCCAGAAGGAGGTAAAGCCGTTGGAGCGGGGCGGAGCTGGTTAGCGGGGAGGCTTTTAACCCAGAAAGCCCTATTTTCAATCCCCCGTTGGAATCCTGTCCTTAGGACCCTTCTTCCTGCTCAAAACCCAGCGGGAGAAGACATCATTGCCCTCCTTTGTAATGACAAGGGAGTCTTTAATATCCCTGGATTTCTGCCCATAGATCCAGAGGCAAACCGTGGCCCAGTGTGTTGACTCTTGTTACTTCTGGAGGAAGACAGTGCGATTTGGGTGCACCTGACCTCGCCTGCTGGAGAAAAGGGTCAAGAGAGTCCGGGATGAGGTGGAAAAAGCCAAAGGCGAGGTAAAAAAGCTGCTGGGGGGGTTTGTTTCCTGGACGAATCCATCTGCTCAAACGTTCCTTGCCAGGAAAGAGGGATTTGCTTCACGGAAAGAGATATTATTTTAATTTTTGTTGGGCGGGGGAAGGGGGTGGCTGTGTGGCTTCAGTGTGTGGGAATTGCACCTTTTCAGCCCCTTTGATAGATTTTGTGGAGGAAAGTGCTTTTCCGCTTGGGACAGTGGAAATAATACAGTTTTTCTTGCACCCCGTTGTGGCTTTGCACCCTGTTTTCCCATTGGTTTTTTGGCTGTTTAGACTTTACCTGGGCTGATAAACCGCGTGAAATCCACGGCCAAAAAATCTTATTTTTCTGCCTTTTTGAGCCATTTCAAGTTATTTTGTCCCTGGTTTGCAGGCCGTCTGCCAGCAGAAGAAGAGGCCACGTGCGACCCCCAAAGACAAGCCCACGCCGGGGCGTCACCACCCGCAGCCCCACAGCGCCTGCGGCTCCTCCGGGGATCCCGGGACCTCCCTGTGTTGGGACTTGCCCTGAGGTGAGTGCGGAAGGTCAGCCCTCCCTTTTTCTTCCCCAAATGCCTCCTTTGGGTTCAGAAAAGCACCCTGGGGGAGGGGGTGGTGGGGCGGGGGCAGAAGGGAAGGGCAGCTGGAGGATTGCCCTTGCCCAGGTGCCTCTTGGTGGTTTTATTTGACTTTCAACCCCCAACGTTCTGTCTTTTTGGAGTCGGGGAGACCTTCCCCGGAGCCGTGAGGTTCAGAGCGGCCCCTCCTTGTGCAAAAGCCTCCGGTTTCCCCTTTTTGCCCAGGACAAACTCAAGTTCCATTGAGTTTTGTGGCCCGAGGCTTGCCCACTCCAGTCCCTCACAGCCAGCAAAATGCCTCCAGTTTTAATTTGACCTCATTTGAAGTGATCGCCCAAGTAATTCTCCTACTTTAACCCCCACCGATCCATCTTCTTTAACCACCAGCATCCAGACCGGTGTCGTTTCTCTGAAGCTGGGTCTAATGGATTTCTAGAGGATGTTTGGACTCGATGATCTCAAAGGTCCCTTCCAACCATGAAGATTCTGTGATTCTGTGAAATCCCTTTTTCCTTTGTTCTGCTGCCTTGTCCCTAAGGGCAGTTTCCCACGGGGTCCTATTTCCTAACTCCTTGAAGAGCTGGAAGTTTGCTTTCTTAAAATGTGGCGTCCTAACTGTGCTTCTCGTGGGCTTCCAACTTGTGAAGAGAGTGAAGTGCACTAGAGCATGATGACTGCAGCCCATGGACTAGGGGATTGGGGGATGGAAAGGGCCCCCGGGGTTTCGCTTTGCTCCTTTTGCTTCTAGAAAAGGCCCAAATGGCTCAATCCCCGCCTTCTGGCCCGGGGCAGCCGCAGGGGTGAAGTGGTAGCCGGAGGGTCCATCTCCAGAGCCCTGATTTCCCTGAGAAGGGGGAAATTTTGTGGGGGATGGAGTGGTGTGTGAGGAGGAGGAGGAGGGCAAGGAAGGCTAAAGGAGGGTGTTGGCGGAAAGATTTTTATCCCCAGCGTGGTTTTGTCAGATTTTTTGGGCAGAACCTCCAGGATTTTGGGGTTCTTTTGATGGAGGATGAGGCAAAAATCCACGTTGAGCCGTGGGAATGAGGGCGACCCCTGGGAAAACGGGAGGAGGGAACTGGGGGTGGGGGTGGGTGTCGCTCGGCCCCTTCTCCACAGCGTGTTTTTGGGTGGAGGGTCCCCCATATGGGCCAGAAACCCCCCCAAAGGCCCAGTGCTGTCCCAGTAAAGCACTGGTTTTGCTGAGGTCACAGGCCGTTGCCGGCCTCCCGCGTTCCACACAACATTCCGAGGCGGCTCGCTGGCCGTGGCTGTGGCAGCTTCCTACCGCTGTGGAGAGTGACATTCAGCAGTTGGATTGTTTTTTTGGGGAAACCCCCAAATTGTCCTGCCCGATGGGGCCCAAAAAGCCTCCAGTGGCCGAAGGGTAACGCTGGGGGTGGGAAGGGGCGGTGGAAGTTGGTGGCGGAAGACTGAGTGATGTTTTGCTGGGAAATAGGGACCGGTTTTGCCCCAACTGACCACGTTTTCCCTCTTTTGAAGCGTTTGTTGCGCCGTATCCATTCCCAACGTGCCTTCCTCCCCCTCCTCTTCCTCCCCCTTTCAGCCGCATCAATGTCGGGGAGCAGTTGCAGGCGGAGCTGCCTGCCCTGCGGGACAGATGCCTCTTGGAAGAGGAGGAGGAAGGAGCCTCCCTGGTTTGGAAGCCCTGGGGTGACATGGAAAGCAAGCCCGAGCCGCAGGAGAAAGGTTTCTCTTCAGGCTTTTCTTGTGGGAAAGGGGCAAATTCCCCCTTTTCAGAGTTACTTGATAGGGCGTTTGGGTTCTCTCCCGTCTTGTCTTGGCCCCGTAGCATTGGAGGGAAGGAGATGGCTCGTTTTTGGGAGGAAAGTGTCTAGATAAGAGCCGATGATGCTCTCGGGAGCATCTTCCATGAGAAAGGGGGGGTTTTGGCGGTCCCAGCTCATCTGCAGCCAGGGAGGAGTTTCTCTCTGGAGATCCCGCTCCCAAAGCTCTTGAAAGAGCCTTTTTTTTGTCCATCAGAAGACTTTTGGCCTCATCCAGAAGGAGGTAAAGCCGTTGGAGCGGGGCGGAGCTGGTTAGCGGGGAGGCTTTTAACCCAGAAAGCCCTATTTTCAATCCCCCGTTGGAATCCTGTCCTTAGGACCCTTCTTCCTGCTCAAAACCCAGCGGGAGAAGACATCATTGCCCTCCTTTGTAATGACAAGGGAGTCTTTAATATCCCTGGATTTCTCCCCATAGATCCAGAGGCAAACCGTGGCCCAGTGTGTTGACTCTTGTTACTTCTGGAGGAAGACAGTGCGATTTGGGTGCACCTGACCTCGCCTGCTGGAGAAAAGGGTCAAGAGAGTCCGGGATGAGGTGGAAAAAGCCAAAGGCGAGGTAAAAAAGCTGCTGGGGGGGTTTGTTTCCTCGACGAATCCATCTGCTCAAACGTTCCTTGCCAGGAAAGAGGGATTTGCTTCACGGAAAGAGATATTATTTTAATTTTTGGTGGGCGGGGGAAGGGGGTGGCTGTGTGGCTTCAGTGCGTGGGAATTGCACCTTTTCAGCCCCTTTGATAGATTTTGTGGAGGAAAGTGCTTTTCCGCTTGGGACAGTGGAAATAATACAGTTTTTCTTGCACCCCGTTGTGGCTTTGCACCCTGTTTTCCCATTGGTTTTTTGGCTGTTTAGACTTTACCTGGGCTGATAAACCGCGTGAAATCCACGGCCAAAAAATCTTATTTTTCTGCCTTTTTGAGCCATTTCAAGTTATTTTGTCCCTGGTTTGCAGGCCGTCTGCCAGCAGAAGAAGAGGCCACGTGCGACCCCCAAAGACAAGCCCACGCCGGGGCGTCACCACCCGCAGCCCCACAGCGCCTGCGGCTCCTCCGGGGATCCCGGGACCTCCCTGTGTTGGGACTTGCCCTGAGGTGAGTGCGGAAGGTCAGCCCTCCCTTTTTCTTCCCCAAATGCCTCCTTTGGGTTCAGAAAAGCACCCTGGGGGAGGGGGTGGTGGGGCGGGGGCAGAAGGGAAGGGCAGCTGGAGGATTGCCCTTGCCCAGGTGCCTCTTGGTGGTTTTATTTGACTTTCAACCCCCAACGTTCTGTCTTTTTGGAGTCGGGGAGACCTTCCCCGGAGCCGTGAGGTTCAGAGCGGCCCCTCCTTGTGCAAAAGCCTCCGGTTTCCCCTTTTTGCCCAGGACAAACTCAAGTTCCATTGAGTTTTGTGGCCCGAGGCTTGCCCACTCCAGTCCCTCACAGCCAGCAAAATGCCTCCAGTTTTAATTTGACCTCATTTGAAGTGATCGCCCAATTAATTCTCCTACTTTAACCCCCACCGATCCATCTTCTTTAACCACCAGCATCCAGACCGGTGTCGTTTCTCTGAAGCTGGGTCTAATGGATTTCTAGAGGATGTTTGGACTCGATGATCTCAAAGGTCCCTTCCAACCATGAAGATTCTGTGATTCTGTGAAATCCCTTTTTCCTTTGTTCTGCTGCCTTGTCCCTAAGGGCAGTTTCCCACGGGGTCCTATTTCCTAACTCCTTGAAGAGCTGGAAGTTTGCTTTCTTAAAATGTGGCGTCCTAACTGTGCTTCTCGTGGGCTTCCAACTTGTGAAGAGAGTGAAGTGCACTAGAGCATGATGACTGCAGCCCATGGACTAGGGGATTGGGGGATGGAAAGGGCCCCCGGGGTTTCGCTTTGCTCCTTTTGCTTCTAGAAAAGGCCCAAATGGCTCAATGCCCGCCTTCTGGCCCGGGGCAGCCGCAGGGGTGAAGTGGTAGCCGGAGGGTCCATCTCCAGAGCCCTGATTTCCCTGAGAAGGGGGAAATTTTGTGGGGGATGGAGTGGTGTGTGAGGAGGAGGAGGAGGGCAAGGAAGGCTAAAGGAGGGTGTTGGCGGAAAGATTTTTATCCCCAGCGTGGTTTTGTCAGATTTTTTGGGCAGAACCTCCAGGATTTTGGGGTTCTTTTGATGGAGGATGAGGCAAAAATCCACGTTGAGCCGTGGGAATGAGGGCGACCCCTGGGAAAACGGGAGGAGGGAAGTGGGGGTGGGGGTGGGTGTCGCTCGGCCCCTTCTCCACAGCATGTTTTTGGGTGGAGGATCCCCCATATGGGCCAGAACCCCCCCCAAAGGCCCAGTGCTGTCCCAGTAAAGCACTGGTTTTGCTGACGTCACAGGCCGTTGCCGGCCTCCCGCGTTCCACACAACATTCCGAGGCGGCTCGCTGGCCGTGGCTGTGGCAGCTTCCTACCGCTGTGGAGAGTGACATTCAGCAGTTGGATTGTTTTTTTGGGGAAACCCCCAAATTGTCCTGCCCGATGGGGCCCAAAAAGCCTCCAGTGGCCGAAGGGTAACGCTGGGGGTGGGAAGGGGCGGTGGAAGTTGGTGGCGGAAGACTGAGTGATGTTTTGCTGGGAAATAGGGACCGGTTTTGCCCCAACTGACCACGTTTTCCCTCTTTTGAAGCGTTTGTTGCGCCGTATCCATTCCCGACGTGCCTTCCTCCCCCTCCTCTTCCTCCCCCTTTCAGCCGCATCAATGTCGGGGAGCAGTTGCAGGCGGAGCTGCCTGCCCTGCGGGACAGATGCCTCTTGGAAGAGGAGGAGGAAGGAGCCTCCCTGGTTTGGAAGCCCTGGGGTGACACGGAAAGCAAGCCCGAGCCGCAGGAGAAAGGTTTCTCTTCAGGCTTTTCTTGTGGGAAAGGGGCAAATTCCCCCTTTTCAGAGTTACTTGATAGGGCGTTTGGGTTCTCTCCCGTCTTGTCTTGGCCCCGTAGCGTTGGAGGGAAGGAGATGGCTCGTTTTTGGGAGGAAAGTGTCTAGATAAGAGCCGAAGGTGCTCTCGGGAGCATCTTCCATGAGAAAGGGGGGGTTTTGGCGGTTCCAGCTCATCTGCAGCCAGGGAGGAGTTTCTCTCTGGAGATCCCGCTCCCAAAGCTCTTGAAAGAGCCTTTTTTTTGTCCATCAGAAGACTTTTGGCCTCATCCAGAAGGAGGTAAAGCCGTTGGAGCGGGGCGGAGCTGGTTAGCGGGGAGGCTTTTAACCCAGAAAGCCCTATTTTCAATCCCCCGTTGGAATCCTGTCCTTAGGACCCTTCTTCCTGCTCAAAACCCAGCGGGAGAAGACATCATTGCCCTCCTTTGTAATGACAAGGGAGTCTTTAATATCCCTGGATTTCTCCCCATAGATCCAGAGGCAAACCGTGGCCCAGTGTGTTGACTCTTGTTACTTCTGGAGGAAGACAGTGCGATTTGGGTGCACCTGACCTCGCCTGCTGGAGAAAAGGGTCAAGAGAGTCCGGGATGAGGTGGAAAAAGCCAAAGGCGAGGTAAAAAAGCTGCTGGGGGGGTTTGTTTCCTCGACGAATCCATCTGCTCAAACGTTCCTTGCCAGGA
Organism: Numenius arquata; assembly: GCF_964106895.1. Lineage (NCBI taxonomy): Eukaryota > Metazoa > Chordata > Aves > Charadriiformes > Scolopacidae > Numenius > Numenius arquata. The sequence goes on from NW_027415062.1 coordinate 688,858, forward strand.
AAGAGGGATTTGCTTCACGGAAAGAGATATTATTTTAATTTTTGGTGGGCGGGGGAAGGGGGTGGCTGTGTGGCTTCAGTGCGTGGGAATTGCACCTTTTCAGCCCCTTTGATAGATTTTGTGGAGGAAAGTGCTTTTCCGCTTGGGACAGTGGAAATAATACAGTTTTTCTTGCACCCCGTTGTGGCTTTGCACCCTGTTTTCCCATTGGTTTTTTGGCTGTTTAGACTTTACCTGGGCTGATAAACTGCGTGAAATCCACAACCAAAAAATCTTATTTTTCTGCCTTTTTGAGCCATTTCAAGTTATTTTGTCCCTGGTTTGCAGGCTGTCTGCCAGCAGAAGAAGAGGCCACGTGCGACCCCCAAAGACAAGCCCACGCCGGGGCGTCACCACCCACAGCCCCACAGCGCCTGCGGCTCCTCCGGGGATCCCGGGACCTCCCTGTGTTGGGACTTGCCCTGAGGTGAGTGCGGAAGGTCAGCCCTCCCTTTTTCTTCCCCAAATGCCTCCTTTGGGTTCAGAAAAGCACCCTGGGGGAGGGGGTGGTGGGGCGGGGGCAGAAGGGAAGGGCAGCTGGAGGATTGCCCTTGCCCAGGTGCCTCTTGGTGGTTTTATTTGACTTTCAACCCCCAACGTTCTGTCTTTTTGGAGTCGGGGAGACCTTCCCCGGAGCCGTGAGGTTCAGAGCGGCCCCTCCTTGTGCAAAAGCCTCCGGTTTCCCCTTTTTGCCCAGGACAAACTCAAGTTCCATTGAGTTTTGTGGCCCGAGGCTTGCCCACTCCAGTCCCTCACAGCCAGCAAAATGCCTCCAGTTTTAATTTGACCTCATTTGAAGTGATCGCCCAATTAATTCTCCTACTTTAACCCCCACCGATCCATCTTCTTTAACCACCAGCATCCAGACCGGTGTCGTTTCTCTGAAGCTGGGTCTAATGGATTTCTAGAGGAAGGACTTACAAATCCCTTTTTCCTTTGTTCTGCTGCCTTGTCCCTAAGGGCAGTTTCCCACGGGGTCCTATTTCCTAACTCCTTGAAGAGCTGGAAGTTTGCTTTCTTCAAATGTGGCGTCCTAACTGTGCTTCTCGTGGGCTTCCAACTTGTGAAGAGAGTGAAGTGCACTAGAGCATGATGACTGCAGCCCATGGACTAGGGGATTGGGGGATGGAAAGGGTCCCCGGGGTTTCGCTTTGCTCCTTTTGCTTCTAGAAAAGGCCCAAATGGCTCAATCCCCGCCTTCTGGCCCGGGGCAGCCGCAGGGGTGAAGTGGTAGCCGGAGGGTCCATCTCCAGAGCCCTGATTTCCCTGAGAAGGGGGAAATTTTGTGGGGGATGGAGTGGTGTGTGAGGAGGAGGAGGAGGGCAAGGAAGGCTAAAGGAGGGTGTTGGCGGAAAGATTTTTATCCCCAGCGTGGTTTTGTCAGATTTTTTGGGCAGAACCTCCAGGATTTTGGGGTTTTTTTGATGGAGGATGAGGCAAAAATCCACGTTGAGCCGTGGGAATGAGGGCGACCCCTGGGAAAACGGGAGGAGGGAACTAGGGGTGGGGGTGGGTGTCGCTCGGCCCCTTCTCCACAGCATGTTTTTGGGTGGAGGGTCCCCCATATGGGCCAGAAACCCCCCCAAAGGCCCAGTGCTGTCCCAGTAAAGCACTGGTTTTGCTGACGTCACAGGCCGTTGCCGGCCTCCCGCGTTCCACACAACATTCCGAGGCGGCTCGCTGGCCGTGGCTGTGGCAGCTTCCTACCGCTGTGGAGAGTGACATTCAGCAGTTGGATTGTTTTTTTTGGGGAAACCCCCAAATTGTCCTGCCCGATGGGGCCCAAAAAGCCTCCGGTGGCCGAAGGGTAACGCTGGGGGTGGGAAGGGGCGGTGGAAGTTGGTGGCGGAAGACTGAGTGATGTTTTGCTGGGAAATAGGGACCGGTTTTGCCCCACCTCACCACGTTTTCCCTCTTTTTTAGCGTTTGTTGCGCCGTATCCATTCCCGACGTGCCTTCCTCCCCCTCCTCTTCCTCCCCCTTTCAGCCGCATCAATGTCGGGGAGCAGTTGCAGGCGGAGCTGCCTGCCCTGCGGGACAGATGCCTCTTGGAAGAGGAGGAGGAAGGAGCCTCCCTGGTTTGGAAGCCCTGGGGTGACACGGAAAGCAAGCCCGAGCCGCAGGAGAAAGGTTTCTCTTCAGGCTTTTCTTGTGGGAAAGGGGCAAATTCCCCCTTTTCAGAGTTACTTGATAGGGCGTTTGGGTTCTCTCCCGTCTTGTCTTGGCCCCGTAGCGTTGGAGGGAAGGAGATGGCTCGTTTTTGGGAGGAAAGTGGCTAGATAAGAGCCGATGGTGCTCTCGGGAGCATCTTCCATGAGAAAGGGGGGGTTTTGGCGGTCCCAGCTCATCTGCAGCCAGGGAGGAGTTTCTCTCTGGAGATCCCGCTCCCAAAGCTCTTGAAAGAGCCTTTTTTTTGTCCATCAGAAGACTTTTGGCCTCATCCAGAAGGAGGTAAAGCCGTTGGAGCGGGGCGGAGCTGGTTAGCGGGGAGGCTTTTAACCCAGAAAGCCCTATTTTCAATCCCCCGTTGGAATCCTGTCCTTAGGACCCTTCTTCCTGCTCAAAACCCAGCGGGAGAAGACATCATTGCCCTCCTTTGTAATGACAAGGGAGTCTTTAATATCCCTGGATTTCTGCCCATAGATCCAGAGGCAAACCGTGGCCCAGTGTGTTGACTCTTGTTACTTCTGGAGGAAGACAGTGCGATTTGGGTGCACCTGACCTCGCCTGCTGGAGAAAAGGGTCAAGAGAGTCCGGGATGAGGTGGAAAAAGCCAAAGGCGAGGTAAAAAAGCTGCTGGGGGGGTTTGTTTCCTGGACGAATCCATCTGCTCAAACGTTCCTTGCCAGGAAAGAGGGATTTGCTTCACGGAAAGAGATATTATTTTAATTTTTGTTGGGCGGGGGAAGGGGGTGGCTGTGTGGCTTCAGTGTGTGGGAATTGCACCTTTTCAGCCCCTTTGATAGATTTTGTGGAGGAAAGTGCTTTTCCGCTTGGGACAGTGGAAATAATACAGTTTTTCTTGCACCCCGTTGTGGCTTTGCACCCTGTTTTCCCATTGGTTTTTTGGCTGTTTAGACTTTACCTGGGCTGATAAACCGCGTGAAATCCACGGCCAAAAAATCTTATTTTTCTGCCTTTTTGAGCCATTTCAAGTTATTTTGTCCCTGGTTTGCAGGCCGTCTGCCAGCAGAAGAAGAGGCCACGTGCGACCCCCAAAGACAAGCCCACGCCGGGGCGTCACCACCCGCAGCCCCACAGCGCCTGCGGCTCCTCCGGGGATCCCGGGACCTCCCTGTGTTGGGACTTGCCCTGAGGTGAGTGCGGAAGGTCAGCCCTCCCTTTTTCTTCCCCAAATGCCTCCTTTGGGTTCAGAAAAGCACCCTGGGGGAGGGGGTGGTGGGGCGGGGGCAGAAGGGAAGGGCAGCTGGAGGATTGCCCTTGCCCAGGTGCCTCTTGGTGGTTTTATTTGACTTTCAACCCCCAACGTTCTGTCTTTTTGGAGTCGGGGAGACCTTCCCCGGAGCCGTGAGGTTCAGAGCGGCCCCTCCTTGTGCAAAAGCCTCCGGTTTCCCCTTTTTGCCCAGGACAAACTCAAGTTCCATTGAGTTTTGTGGCCCGAGGCTTGCCCACTCCAGTCCCTCACAGCCAGCAAAATGCCTCCAGTTTTAATTTGACCTCATTTGAAGTGATCGCCCAAGTAATTCTCCTACTTTAACCCCCACCGATCCATCTTCTTTAACCACCAGCATCCAGACCGGTGTCGTTTCTCTGAAGCTGGGTCTAATGGATTTCTAGAGGATGTTTGGACTCGATGATCTCAAAGGTCCCTTCCAACCATGAAGATTCTGTGATTCTGTGAAATCCCTTTTTCCTTTGTTCTGCTGCCTTGTCCCTAAGGGCAGTTTCCCACGGGGTCCTATTTCCTAACTCCTTGAAGAGCTGGAAGTTTGCTTTCTTAAAATGTGGCGTCCTAACTGTGCTTCTCGTGGGCTTCCAACTTGTGAAGAGAGTGAAGTGCACTAGAGCATGATGACTGCAGCCCATGGACTAGGGGATTGGGGGATGGAAAGGGCCCCCGGGGTTTCGCTTTGCTCCTTTTGCTTCTAGAAAAGGCCCAAATGGCTCAATCCCCGCCTTCTGGCCCGGGGCAGCCGCAGGGGTGAAGTGGTAGCCGGAGGGTCCATCTCCAGAGCCCTGATTTCCCTGAGAAGGGGGAAATTTTGTGGGGGATGGAGTGGTGTGTGAGGAGGAGGAGGAGGGCAAGGAAGGCTAAAGGAGGGTGTTGGCGGAAAGATTTTTATCCCCAGCGTGGTTTTGTCAGATTTTTTGGGCAGAACCTCCAGGATTTTGGGGTTCTTTTGATGGAGGATGAGGCAAAAATCCACGTTGAGCCGTGGGAATGAGGGCGACCCCTGGGAAAACGGGAGGAGGGAACTGGGGGTGGGGGTGGGTGTCGCTCGGCCCCTTCTCCACAGCGTGTTTTTGGGTGGAGGGTCCCCCATATGGGCCAGAAACCCCCCCAAAGGCCCAGTGCTGTCCCAGTAAAGCACTGGTTTTGCTGAGGTCACAGGCCGTTGCCGGCCTCCCGCGTTCCACACAACATTCCGAGGCGGCTCGCTGGCCGTGGCTGTGGCAGCTTCCTACCGCTGTGGAGAGTGACATTCAGCAGTTGGATTGTTTTTTTGGGGAAACCCCCAAATTGTCCTGCCCGATGGGGCCCAAAAAGCCTCCAGTGGCCGAAGGGTAACGCTGGGGGTGGGAAGGGGCGTTGGAAGTTGGTGGCGGAAGACTGAGTGATGTTTTGCTGGGCAATAGGGACCGGTTTTGCCCCACCTCACCACGTTTTCCCTCTTTTTTAGCGTTTGTTGCGCCGTATCCATTCCCGACGTGCCTTCCTCCCCCTCCTCTTCCTCCCCCTTTCAGCCGCATCAATGTCGGGGAGCAGTTGCAGGCGGAGCTGCCTGCCCTGCGGGACAGATGCCTCTTGGAAGAGGAGGAGGAAGGAGCCTCCCTGGTTTGGAAGCCCTGGGGTGACGTGGAAAGCAAGCCCGAGCCGCAGGAGAAAGGTTTCTCTTCAGGCTTTTCTTGTGGGAAAGGGGCAAATTCCCCCTTTTCAGAGTTACTTGATAGGGCGTTTGGGTTCTCTCCCGTCTTGTCTTGGCCCCGTAGCGTTGGAGGGAAGGAGATGGCTCGTTTTTGGGAGGAAAGTGTCTAGATAAGAGCCGATGGTGCTCTCGGGAGCATCTTCCATGAGAAAGGGGGGGTTTTGGCGGTCCCAGCTCATCTGCAGCCAGGGAGGAGTTTCTCTCTGGAGATCCCGCTCCCAAAGCTCTTGAAAGAGCCTTTTTTTTGTCCATCAGAAGACTTTTGGCCTCATCCAGAAGGAGGTAAAGCCGTTGGAGCGGGGCGGAGCTGGTTAGCGGGGAGGCTTTTAACCCAGAAAGCCCTATTTTCAATCCCCCGTTGGAATCCTGTCCTTAGGACCCTTCTTCCTGCTCAAAACCCAGCGGGAGAAGACATCATTGCCCTCCTTTGTAATGACAAGGGAGTCTTTAATATCCCTGGATTTCTGCCCATAGATCCAGAGGCAAACCGTGGCCCAGTGTGTTGACTCTTGTTACTTCTGGAGGAAGACAGTGCGATTTGGGTGCACCTGCCCTCGCCTGCTGGAGAAAAGGGTCAAGAGAGTCCGGGATGAGGTGGAAAAAGCCAAAGGCGAGGTAAAAAAGCTGCTGGGGGGGTTTGTTTCCTGGACGAATCCATCTGCTCAAACGTTCCTTGCCAGGAAAGAGGGATTTGCTTCACGGAAAGAGATATTATTTTAATTTTTGGTGGGCGGGGGAAGGGGGTGGCTGTGTGGCTTCAGTGCGTGGGAATTGCACCTTTTCAGCCCCTTTGATAGATTTTGTGGAGGAAAGTGCTTTTCCGCTTGGGACAGTGGAAATAATACAGTTTTTCTTGCACCCCGTTGTGGCTTTGCACCCTGTTTTCCCATTGGTTTTTTGGCTGTTTAGACTTTACCTGGGCTGATAAACTGCGTGAAATCCACGGCCAAAAAATCTTATTTTTCTGCCTTTTTGAGCCATTTCAAGTTATTTTGTCCCTGGTTTGCAGGCTGTCTGCCAGCAGAAGAAGAGGCCACGTGCGACCCCCAAAGACAAGCCCACGCCGGGGCGTCACCACCCACAGCCCCACAGCGCCTGCGGCTCCTCCGGGGATCCCGGGACCTCCCTGTGTTGGGACTTGCCCTGAGGTGAGTGCGGAAGGTCAGCCCTCCCTTTTTCTTCCCCAAATGCCTCCTTTGGGTTCAGAAAAGCACCCTGGGGGAGGGGGTGGTGGGGCGGGGGCAGAAGGGAAGGGCAGCTGGAGGATTGCCCTTGCCCAGGTGCCTCTTGGTGGTTTTATTTGACTTTCAACCCCCAACGTTCTGTCTTTTTGGAGTCGGGGAGACCTTCCCCGGAGCCGTGAGGTTCAGAGCGGCCCCTCCTTGTGCAAAAGCCTCCGGTTTCCCCTTTTTGCCCAGGACAAACTCAAGTTCCATTGAGTTTTGTGGCCCGAGGCTTGCCCACTCCAGTCCCTCACAGCCAGCAAAATGCCTCCAGTTTTAATTTGACCTCATTTGAAGTGATCGCCCAATTAATTCTCCTACTTTAACCCCCACCGATCCATCTTCTTTAACCACCAGCATCCAGACCGGTGTCGTTTCTCTGAAGCTGGGTCTAATGGATTTCTAGAGGAAGGACTTACAAATCCCTTTTTCCTTTGTTCTGCTGCCTTGTCCCTAAGGGCAGTTTCCCACGGGGTCCTATTTCCTAACTCCTTGAAGAGCTGGAAGTTTGCTTTCTTAAAATGTGGCGTCCTAACTGTGCTTCTCGTGGGCTTCCAACTTGTGAAGAGAGTGAACTGCACTAGAGCATGATGACTGCAGCCCATGGACTAGGGGATTGGGGGATGGAAAGGGCCCCCGGGGTTTCGCTTTGCTCCTTTTGCTTCTAGAAAAGGCCCAAATGGCTCAATCCCCGCCTTCTGGCCCGGGGCAGCCGCAGGGGTGAAGTGGTAGCCGGAGGGTCCATCTCCAGAGCCCTGATTTCCCTGAGAAGGGGGAAATTTTGTGGGGGATGGAGTGGTGTGTGAGGAGGAGGAGGAGGGCAAGGAAGGCTAAAGGAGGGTGTTGGCGGAAAGATTTTTATCCCCAGCGTGGTTTTGTCAGATTTTTTGGGCAGAACCTCCAGGATTTTGGGGTTTTTTTGATGGAGGATGAGGCAAAAATCCACGTTGAGCCGTGGGAATGAGGGCGACCCCTGGGAAAACGGGAGGAGGGAACTGGGGGTGGGGGTGGGTGTCGCTCGGCCCCTTCTCCACAGCATGTTTTTGGGTGGAGGGTCCCCCATATGGGCCAGAAACCCCCCCAAAGGCCCAGTGCTGTCCCAGTAAAGCACTGGTTTTGCTGACGTCACAGGCCGTTGCCGGCCTCCCGCGTTCCACACAACATTCCGAGGCGGCTCGCTGGCCGTGGCTGTGGCAGCTTCCTACCGCTGTGGAGAGTGACATTCAGCAGTTGGATTGTTTTTTTTGGGGAAACGCCCAAATTGTCCTGCCCGATGGGGCCCAAAAAGCCTCCGGTGGCCGAAGGGTAACGCTGGGGGTGGGAAGGGGCGGTGGAAGTTGGTGGCGGAAGACTGAGTGATGTTTTGCTGGGAAATAGGGACCGGTTTTGCCCCACCTCACCACGTTTTCCCTCTTTTTTAGCGTTTGTTGCGCCGTATCCATTCCCGACGTGCCTTCCTCCCCCTCCTCTTCCTCCCCCTTTCAGCCGCATCAATGTCGGGGAGCAGTTGCAGGCGGAGCTGCCTGCCCTGCGGGACAGATGCCTCTTGGAAGAGGAGGAGGAAGGAGCCTCCCTGGTTTGGAAGCCCTGGGGTGACACGGAAGGCAAGCCCGAGCCGCAGGAGAAAGGTTTCTCTTCAGGCTTTTCTTGTGGGAAAGGGGCAAATTCCCCCTTTTCAGAGTTACTTGATAGGGCGTTTGGGTTCTCTCCCGTCTTGTCTTGGCCGCGTAGCGTTGGAGGGAAGGAGATGGCTCGTTTTTGGGAGGAAAGTGTCTAGATAAGAGCCGATGATGCTCTCGGGAGCATCTTCCATGAGAAAGGGGGGGTTTTGGCGGTCCCAGCTCATCTGCAGCCAGGGAGGAGTTTCTCTCTGGAGATCCCGCTCCCAAAGCTCTTGAAAGAGCCTTTTTTTTGTCCATCAGAAGACTTTTGGCCTCATCCAGAAGGAGGTAAAGCCGTTGGAGCGGGGCGGAGCTGGTTAGCGGGGAGGCTTTTAACCCAGAAAGCCCTATTTTCAATCCCCCGTTGGAATCCTGTCCTTAGGACCCTTCTTCCTGCTCAAAACCCAGCGGGAGAAGACATCATTGCCCTCCTTTGTAATGACAAGGGAGTCTTTAATATCCCTGGATTTCTCCCCATAGATCCAGAGGCAAACCGTGGCCCAGTGTGTTGACTCTTGTTCCTTCTGGAGGAAGACAGTGCGATTTGGGTGCACCTGACCTCGCCTGCTGGAGAAAAGGGTCAAGAGAGTCCGGGATGAGGTGGAAAAAGCCAAAGGCGAGGTAAAAAAGCTGCTGGGGGGGTTTGTTTCCTGGACGAATCCATCTGCTCAAACGTTCCTTGCCAGGAAAGAGGGATTTGCTTCACGGAAAGAGATATTATTTTAATTTTTGTTGGGCGGGGGAAGGGGGTGGCTGTGTGGCTTCAGTGTGTGGGAATTGCACCTTTTCAGCCCCTTTGATAGATTTTGTGGAGGAAAGTGCTTTTCCGCTTGGGACAGTGGAAATAATACAGTTTTTCTTGCACCCCGTTGTGGCTTTGCACCCTGTTTTCCCATTGGTTTTTTGGCTGTTTAGACTTTACCTGGGCTGATAAACCGCGTGAAATCCACGGCCAAAAAATCTTATTTTTCTGCCTTTTTGAGCCATTTCAAGTTATTTTGTCCCTGGTTTGCAGGCTGTCTGCCAGCAGAAGAAGAGGCCACGTGCGACCCCCAAAGACAAGCCCACGCCGGGGCGTCACCACCCACAGCGCCTGCAGCTCCTCCGGGGATCCCGGGACCTCCCTGTGTTGGGACTTGCCCTGAGGTGAGTGCGGAAGGTCAGCCCTCCCTTTTTCTTCCCCAAATGCCTCCTTTGGGTTCAGAAAAGCACCCTGGGGGAGGGGGTGGTGGGGCGGGGGCAGAAGGGAAGGGCAGCTGGAGGATTGCCCTTGCCCAGGTGCCTCTTGGTGGTTTTATTTGACTTTCAACCCCCAACGTTCTGTCTTTTTGGAGTCGGGGAGACCTTCCCCGGAGCCGTGAGGTTCAGAGCGGCCCCTCCTTGTGCAAAAGCCTCCGGTTTCCCCTTTTTGCCCAGGACAAACTCAAGTTCCATTGAGTTTTGTGGCCCGAGGCTTGCCCACTCCAGTCCCTCACAGCCAGCAAAATGCCTCCAGTTTTAATTTGACCTCATTTGAAGTGATCGCCCAATTAATTCTCCTACTTTAACCCCCACCGATCCATCTTCTTTAACCACCAGCATCTAGACCGGTGTCGTTTCTCTGAAGCTGGGTCTAATGGATTTCTAGAGGATGTTTGGACTCGATGATCTCAAAGGTCCCTTCCAACCATGAAGATTCTGTGATTCTGTGAAATCCCTTTTTCCTTTGTTCTGCTGCCTTGTCCCTAAGGGCAGTTTCCCACGGGGTCCTATTTCCTAACTCATGGAAGAGCTGGAAGTTTGCTTTCTTAAAATGTGGCGTCCTAACTGTGCTTCTCGTGGGCTTCCAACTTGTGAAGAGAGTGAAGTGCACTAGAGCATGATGACTGCAGCCCATGGACTAGGGGATTGGGGGATGGAAAGGGTCCCCGGGGTTTCGCTTTGCTCCTTTTGCTTCTAGAAAAGGCCCAAATGGCTCAATCCCCGCCTTCTGCCCCGGGGCAGCCGCAGGGGTGAAGTGGTAGCCGGAGGGTCCATCTCCAGAGCCCTGATTTCCCTGAGAAGGGGGAAATTTTGTGGGGGATGGAGTGGTGTGTGAGGAGGAGGAGGAGGGCAAGGAAGGCTAAAGGAGGGTGTTGGCGGAAAGATTTTTATCCCCAGCGTGGTTTTGTCAGATTTTTTGGGCAGAACCTCCAGGATTTTGGGGTTCTTTTGATGGAGGATGAGGCAAAAATCCACGTTGAGCCGTGGGAATGAGGGCGACCCCTGGGAAAACGGGAGGAGGGAACTGGGGGTGGGGGTGGGTGTCGCTCGGCCCCTTCTCCACAGCGTGTTTTTGGGTGGAGGGTCCCCCATATGGGCCAGAAACCCCCCCAAAGGCCCAGTGCTGTCCCAGTAAAGCACTGGTTTTGCTGACGTCACAGGCCGTTGCCGGCCTCCCGCGTTCCACACAACATTCCGAGGCGGCTCGCTGGCCGTGGCTGTGGCAGCTTCCTACCGCTGTGGAGAGTGACATTCAGCAGTTGGATTGTTTTTTTGGGGAAACCCCCAAATTGTCCTGCCCGATGGGGCCCAAAAAGCCTCCAGTGGCCGAAGGGTAACGCTGGGGGTGGGAAGGGGCGGTGGAAGTTGGTGGCGGAAGACTGAGTGATGTTTTGCTGGGAAATAGGGACCGGTTTTGCCCCAACTGACCACGTTTTCCCTCTTTTGAAGCGTTTGTTGCGCCGTATCCATTCCCGACGTGCCTTCCTCCCCCTCCTCTTCCTCCCCCTTTCAGCCGCATCAATGTCGGGGAGCAGTTGCAGGCGGAGCTGCCTGCCCTGCGGGACAGATCCCTCTTGGAAGAGGAGGAGGAAGGAGCCTCCCTGGTTTGGAAGCCCTGGGGTGACATGGAAAGCAAGCCCGAGCCGCAGGAGAAAGGTTTCTCTTCAGGCTTTTCTTGTGGGAAAGGGGCAAATTCCCCCTTTTCAGAGTTACTTGATAGGGCGTTTGGGTTCTCTCCCGTCTTGTCTTGGCCCCGTAGCGTTGGAGGGAAGGAGATGGCTCGTTTTTGGGAGGAAAGTGTCTAGATAAGAGCCGATGATGCTCTCGGGAGCATCTTCCATGAGAAAGGGGGGGTTTTGGCGGTCCCAGCTCATCTGCAGCCAGGGAGGAGTTTCTCTCTGGAGATCCCGCTCCCAAAGCTCTTGAAAGAGCCTTTTTTTTGTCCATCAGAAGACTTTTGGCCTCATCCCGAAGGAGGTAAAGCCGTTGGAGCGGGGCGGAGCTGGTTAGCGGGGAGGCTTTTAACCCAGAAAGCCCTATTTTCAATCCCCCGTTGGAATCCTGTCCTTAGGACCCTTCTTCCTGCTCAAAACCCAGCGGGAGAAGACATCATTGCCCTCCTTTGTAATGACAAGGGAGTCTTTAATATCCCTGGATTTCTCCCCATAGATCCAGAGGCAAACCGTGGCCCAGTGTGTTGACTCTTGTTACTTCTGGAGGAAGACAGTGCGATTTGGGTGCACCTGACCTCGCCTGCTGGAGAAAAGGGTCAAGAGAGTCCGGGATGAGGTGGAAAAAGCCAAAGGCGAGGTAAAAAAGCTGCTGGGGGGGTTTGTTTCCTGGACGAATCCATCTGCTCAAACGTTCCTTGCCAGGAAAGAGGGATTTGCTTCACGGAAAGAGATATTATTTTAATTTTTGGTGGGCGGGGGAAGGGGGTGGCTGTGTGGCTTCAGTGCGTGGGAATTGCACCTTTTCAGCCCCTTTGATAGATTTTGTGGAGGAAAGTGCTTTTCCGCTTGGGACAGTGGAAATAATACAGTTTTTCTTGCACCCCGTTGTGGCTTTGCACCCTGTTTTCCCATTGGTTTTTTGGCTGTTTAGACTTTACCTGGGCTGATAAACCGCGTGAAATCCACGGCCAAAAAATCTTATTTTTCTGCCTTTTTGAGCCATTTCAAGTTATTTTGTCCCTGGTTTGCAGGCTGTCTGCCAGCAGAAGAAGAGGCCACGTGCGACCCCCAAAGACAAGCCCACACCGGGGCGTCACCACCCGCAGCCCCACAGCGCCTGCGGCTCCTCCGGGGATCCCGGGACCTCCCTGTGCTGGGACTTGCCCTGAGGTGAGTGTGGAAGGTCAGCCCTCCCTTTTTCTTCCCCAAATGCCTCCTTTGGGTTCAGAAAAGCACCCTGGGGGAGGGGGTGGTGGGGCGGGGGCAGAAGGGAAGGGCAGCTGGAGGATTGCCCTTGCCCAGGTGCCTCTTGGTGGTTTTATTTGACTTTCAACCCCCAACGTTCTGTCTTTTTGGAGTCGGGGAGACCTTCCCCGGAGCCGTGAGGTTCAGAGCGGCCCCTCCTTGTGCAAAAGCCTCCGGTTTCCCCTTTTTGCCCAGGACAAACTCAAGTTCCATTGAGTTTTGTGGCCCGAGGCTTGCCCACTCCAGTCCCTCACAGCCAGCAAAATGCCTCCAGTTTTAATTTGACCTCATTTGAAGTGATCGCCCAATTAATTCTCCTACTTTAACCCCCACCGATCCATCTTCTTTAACCACCAGCATCCAGACCGGTGTCGTTTCTATGAAGCTGGGTCTAATGGATTTCTAGAGGATGTTTGGACTCGATGATCTCAAAGGTCCCTTCCAACCATGAAGATTCTGTGATTCTGTGAAATCCCTTTTTCCTTTGTTCTGCTGCCTTGTCCCTAAGGGCAGTTTCCCACGGGGTCCTATTTCCTAACTCCTTGAAGAGCTGGAAGTTTGCTTTCTTCAAATGTGGCGTCCTAACTGTGCTTCTCGTGGGCTTCCAACTTGTGAAGAGAGTGAACTGCACTAGAGCATGATGACTGCAGCCCATGGACTAGGGGATTGGGGGATGGAAAGGGCCCCCGGGGTTTCGCTTTGCTCCTTTTGCTTCTAGAAAAGGCCCAAATGGCTCAATGCCCGCCTTCTGCCCCGGGGCAGCCGCAGGGGTGAAGTGGTAGCCGGAGGGTCCATCTCCAGAGCCCTGATTTCCCTGAGAAGGGGGAAATTTTGTGGGGGATGGAGTGGTGTGTGAGGAGGAGGAGGAGGGCAAGGAAGGCTAAAGGAGGGTGTTGGCGGAAAGATTTTTATCCCCAGCGTGGTTTTGTCAGATTTTTTGGGCAGAACCTCCAGGATTTTGGGGTTTTTTTGATGGAGGATGAGGCAAAAATCCACGTTGAGCCGTGGGAATGAGGGCGACCCCTGGGAAAACGGGAGGAGGGAACTGGGGGTGGGGGTGGGTGTCGCTCGGCCCCTTCTCCACAGCATGTTTTTGGGTGGAGGGTCCCCCATATGGGCCAGAAACCCCCCCAAAGGCCCAGTGCTGTCCCAGTAAAGCACTGGTTTTGCTGACGTCACAGGCCGTTGCCGGCCTCCCGCGTTCCACACAACATTCCGAGGCGGCTCGCTGGCCGTGGCTGTGGCAGCTTCCTACCGCTGTGGAGAGTGACATTCAGCAGTTGGATTGTTTTTTTTGGGGAAACCCCCAAATTGTCCTGCCCGATGGGGCCCAAAAAGCCTCCGGTGGCCGAAGGGTAACGCTGGGGGTGGGAAGGGGCGGTGGAAGTTGGTGGCGGAAGACTGAGTGATGTTTTGCTGGGAAATAGGGACCGGTTTTGCCCCACCTCACCACGTTTTCCCTCTTTTTTAGCGTTTGTTGCGCCGTATCCATTCCCGACGTGCCTTCCTCCCCCTCCTCTTCCTCCCCCTTTCAGCCGCATCAATGTCGGGGAGCAGTTGCAGGCGGAGCTGCCTGCCCTGCGGGACAGATGCCTCTTGGAAGAGGAGGAGGAAGGAGCCTCCCTGGTTTGGAAGCCCTGGGGTGACACGGAAAGCAAGCCCGAGCCGCAGGAGAAAGGTTTCTCTTCAGGCTTTTCTTGTGGGAAAGGGGCAAATTCCCCCTTTTCAGAGTTACTTGATAGGGCGTTTGGGTTCTCTCCCGTCTTGTCTTGGCCGCGTAGCGTTGGAGGGAAGGAGATGGCTCGTTTTTGGGAGGAAAGTGTCTAGATAAGAGCCGATGGTGCTCTCGGGAGCATCTTCCATGAGAAAGGGGGGGTTTTGGCGGTCCCAGCTCATCTGCAGCCAGGGAGGAGTTTCTCTCTGGAGATCCCGCTCCCAAAGCTCTTGAAAGAGCCTTTTTTTTGTCCATCAGAAGACTTTTGGCCTCATCCAGAAGGAGGTAAAGCCGTTGGAGCGGGGCGGAGCTGGTTAGCGGGGAGGCTTTTAACCCAGAAAGCCCTATTTTCAATCCCCCGTTGGAATCCTGTCCTTAGGACCCTTCTTCCTGCTCAAAACCCAGCGGGAGAAGACATCATTGGCCTCCTTTGTAATGACAAGGGAGTCTTTAATATCCCTGGATTTCTCCCCATAGATCCAGAGGCAAACCGTGGCCCAGTGTGTTGACTCTTGTTACTTCTGGAGGAAGACAGTGCGATTTGGGTGCACCTGACCTCGCCTGCTGGAGAAAAGGGTCAAGAGAGTCCGGGATGAGGTGGAAAAAGCCAAAGGCGAGGTAAAAAAGCTGCTGGGGGGGTTTGTTTCCTGGACGAATCCATCTGCTCAAACGTTCCTTGCCAGGAAAGAGGGATTTGCTTCACGGAAAGAGATATTATTTTAATTTTTGGTGGGCGGGGGAAGGGGGTGGCTGTGTGGCTTCAGTGCGTGGGAATTGCACCTTTTCAGCCCCTTTGATAGATTTTGTGGAGGAAAGTGCTTTTCCGCTTGGGACAGTGGAAATAATACAGTTTTTCTTGCACCCCGTTGTGGCTTTGCACCCTGTTTTCCCATTGGTTTTTTGGCTGTTTAGACTTTACCTGGGCTGATAAACTGCGTGAAATCCACAACCAAAAAATCTTATTTTTCTGCCTTTTTGAGCCATTTCAAGTTATTTTGTCCCTGGTTTGCAGGCTGTCTGCCAGCAGAAGAAGAGGCCACGTGCGACCCCCAAAGACAAGCCCACGCCGGGGCGTCACCACCCACAGCCCCACAGCGCCTGCGGCTCCTCCGGGGATCCCGGGACCTCCCTGTGCTGGGACTTGCCCTGAGGTGAGTGCGGAAGGTCAGCCCTCCCTTTTTCTTCCCCAAATGCCTCCTTTGGGTTCAGAAAAGCACCCTGGGGGAGGGGGTGGTGGGGCGGGGGCAGAAGGGAAGGGCAGCTGGAGGATTGCCCTTGCCCAGGTGCCTCTTGGTGGTTTTATTTGACTTTCAACCCCCAACGTTCTGTCTTTTTGGAGTCGGGGAGACCTTCCCCGGAGCCGTGAGGTTCAGAGCGGCCCCTCCTTGTGCAAAAGCCTCCGGTTTCCCCTTTTTGCCCAGGACAAACTCAAGTTCCATTGAGTTTTGTGGCCCGAGGCTTGCCCACTCCAGTCCCTCACAGCCAGCAAAATGCCTCCAGTTTTAATTTGACCTCATTTGAAGTGATCGCCCAATTAATTCTCCTACTTTAACCCCCACCGATCCATCTTCTTTAACCACCAGCATCCAGACCGGTGTCGTTTCTCTGAAGCTGGGTCTAATGGATTTCTAGAGGAAGGACTTACAAATCCCTTTTTCCTTTGTTCTGCTGCCTTGTCCCTAAGGGCAGTTTCCCACGGGGTCCTATTTCCTAACTCCTTGAAGAGCTGGAAGTTTGCTTTCTTAAAATGTGGCGTCCTAACTGTGCTTCTCGTGGGCTTCCAACTTGTGAAGAGAGTGAAGTGCACTAGAGCATGATGACTGCAGCCCATGGACTAGGGGATTGGGGGATGGAAAGGGCCCCCGGGGTTTCGCTTTGCTCCTTTTGCTTCTAGAAAAGGCCCAAATGGCTCAATCCCCGCCTTCTGCCCCGGGGCAGCCGCAGGGGTGAAGTGGTAGCCGGAGGGTCCATCTCCAGAGCCCTGATTTCCCTGAGAAGGGGGAAATTTTGTGGGGGATGGAGTGGTGTGTGAGGAGGAGGAGGAGGGCAAGGAAGGCTAAAGGAGGGTGTTGGCGGAAAGATTTTTATCCCCAGCGTGGTTTTGTCAGATTTTTTGGGCAGAACCTCCAGGATTTTGGGGTTTTTTTGATGGAGGATGAGGCAAAAATCCACGTTGAGCCGTGGGAATGAGGGCGACCCCTGGGAAAACGGGAGGAGGGAACTGGGGGTGGGGGTGGGTGTCGCTCGGCCCCTTCTCCACAGCATGTTTTTGGGTGGAGGGTCCCCCATATGGGCCAGAAACCCCCCCAAAGGCCCAGTGCTGTCCCAGTAAAGCACTGGTTTTGCTGACGTCACAGGCCGTTGCCGGCCTCCCGCGTTCCACACAACATTCCGAGGCGGCTCGCTGGCCGTGGCTGTGGCAGCTTCCTACCGCTGTGGAGAGTGACATTCAGCAGTTGGATTGTTTTTTTTGGGGAAACCCCCAAATTGTCCTGCCCGATGGGGCCCAAAAAGCCTCCGGTGGCCGAAGGGTAACGCTGGGGGTGGGAAGGGGCGGTGGAAGTTGGTGGCGGAAGACTGAGTGATGTTTTGCTGGGAAATAGGGACCGGTTTTGCCCCACCTCACCACGTTTTCCCTCTTTTTTAGCGTTTGTTGCGCCGTATCCATTCCCGACGTGCCTTCCTCCCCCTCCTCTTCCTCCCCCTTTCAGCCGCATCAATGTCGGGGAGCAGTTGCAGGCGGAGCTGCCTGCCCTGCGGGACAGATGCCTCTTGGAAGAGGAGGAGGAAGGAGCCTCCCTGGTTTGGAAGCCCTGGGGTGACACGGAAAGCAAGCCCGAGCCGCAGGAGAAAGGTTTCTCTTCAGGCTTTTCTTGTGGGAAAGGGGCAAATTCCCCCTTTTCAGAGTTACTTGATAGGGCGTTTGGGTTCTCTCCCGTCTTGTCTTGGCCGCGTAGCGTTGGAGGGAAGGAGATGGCTCGTTTTTGGGAGGAAAGTGTCTAGATAAGAGCCGATGGTGCTCTCGGGAGCATCTTCCATGAGAAAGGGGGGGTTTTGGCGGTCCCAGCTCATCTGCAGCCAGGGAGGAGTTTCTCTCTGGAGATCCCGCTCCCAAAGCTCTTGAAAGAGCCTTTTTTTTGTCCATCAGAAGACTTTTGGCCTCATCCAGAAGGAGGTAAAGCCGTTGGAGCGGGGCGGAGCTGGTTAGCGGGGAGGCTTTTAACCCAGAAAGCCCTATTTTCAATCCCCCGTTGGAATCCTGTCCTTAGGACCCTTCTTCCTGCTCAAAACCCAGCGGGAGAAGACATCATTGCCCTCCTTTGTAATGACAAGGGAGTCTTTAATATCCCTGGATTTCTCCCCATAGATCCAGAGGCAAACCGTGGCCCAGTGTGTTGACTCTTGTTACTTCTGGAGGAAGACAGTGCGATTTGGGTGCACCTGACCTCGCCTGCTGGAGAAAAGGGTCAAGAGAGTCCGGGATGAGGTGGAAAAAGCCAAAGGCGAGGTAAAAAAGCTGCTGGGGGGGTTTGTTTCCTGGACGAATCCATCTGCTCAAACGTTCCTTGCCAGGAAAGAGGGATTTGCTTCACGGAAAGAGATATTATTTTAATTTTTGGTGGGCGGGGGAAGGGGGTGGCTGTGTGGCTTCAGTGCGTGGGAATTGCACCTTTTCAGCCCCTTTGATAGATTTTGTGGAGGAAAGTGCTTTTCCGCTTGGGACAGTGGAAATAATACAGTTTTTCTTGCACCCCGTTGTGGCTTTGCACCCCGTTTTCCCATTGGTTTTTTGGCTGTTTAGACTTTACCTGGGCTGATAAACCGCGTGAAATCCACGGCCAAAAAATCTTATTTTTCTGCCTTTTTGAGCCATTTCAAGTTATTTTGTCCCTGGTTTGCAGGCCGTCTGCCAGCAGAAGAAGAGGCCACGTGCGACCCCCAAAGACAAGCCCACACCGGGGCGTCACCACCCGCAGCCCCACAGCGCCTGCAGCTCCTCCGGGGATCCCGGGACCTCCCTGTGCTGGGACTTGCCCTGAGGTGAGTGTGGAAGGTCAGCCCTCCCTTTTTCTTCCCCAAATGCCTCCTTTGGGTTCAGAAAAGCACCCTGGGGGAGGGGGTGGTGGGGCGGGGGCAGAAGGGAAGGGCAGCTGGAGGATTGCCCTTGCCCAGGTGCCTCTTGGTGGTTTTATTTGACTTTCAACCCCCAACGTTCTGTCTTTTTGGAGTCGGGGAGACCTTCCCCGGAGCCGTGAGGTTCAGAGCGGCCCCTCCTTGTGCAAAAGCCTCCGGTTTCCCCTTTTTGCCCAGGACAAACTCAAGTTCCATTGAGTTTTGTGGCCCGAGGCTTGCCCACTCCAGTCCCTCACAGCCAGCAAAATGCCTCCAGTTTTAATTTGACCTCATTTGAAGTGATCGCCCAATTAATTCTCCTACTTTAACCCCCACCGATCCATCTTCTTTAACCACCAGCATCCAGACCGGTGTCGTTTCTCTGAAGCTGGGTCTAATGGATTTCTAGAGGATGTTTGGACTCGATGATCTCAAAGGTCCCTTCCAACCATGAAGATTCTGTGATTCTGTGAAATCCCTTTTTCCTTTGTTCTGCTGCCTTGTCCCTAAGGGCAGTTTCCCACGGGGTCCTATTTCCTAACTCCTTGAAGAGCTGGAAGTTTGCTTTCTTAAAATGTGGCGTCCTAACTGTGCTTCTCGTGGGCTTCCAACTTGTGAAGAGAGTGAAGTGCACTAGAGCATGATGACTGCAGCCCATGGACTAGGGGATTGGGGGATGGAAAGGGCCCCCGGGGTTTCGCTTTGCTCCTTTTGCTTCTAGAAAAGGCCCAAATGTCTCAATCCCCGCCTTCTGGCCCGGGGCAGCCGCAGGGGTGAAGTGGTAGCCGGAGGGTCCATCTCCAGAGCCCTGATTTCCCTGAGAAGGGGGAAATTTTGTGGGGGATGGAGTGGTGTGTGAGGAGGAGGAGGAGGGCAAGGAAGGCTAAAGGAGGGTGTTGGCGGAAAGATTTTTATCCCCAGCGTGGTTTTGTCAGATTTTTTGGGCAGAACCTCCAGGATTTTGGGGTTTTTTTGATGGAGGATGAGGCAAAAATCCACGTTGAGCCGTGGGAATGAGGGCGACCCCTGGGAAAACGGGAGGAGGGAACTGGGGGTGGGGGTGGGTGTCGCTCGGCCCCTTCTCCACAGCATGTTTTTGGGTGGAGGGTCCCCCATATGGGCCAGAAACCCCCCCAAAGGCCCAGTGCTGTCCCAGTAAAGCACTGGTTTTGCTGACGTCACAGGCCGTTGCCGGCCTCCCGCGTTCCACACAACATTCCGAGGCGGCTCGCTGGCCGTGGCTGTGGCAGCTTCCTACCGCTGTGGAGAGTGACATTCAGCAGTTGGATTGTTTTTTTTGGGGAAACGCCCAAATTGTCCTGCCCGATGGGGCCCAAAAAGCCTCCGGTGGCCGAAGGGTAACGCTGGGGGTGGGAAGGGGCGTTGGAAGTTGGTGGCGGAAGACTGAGTGATGTTTTGCTGGGAAATAGGGACCGGTTTTGCCCCACCTCACCACGTTTTCCCTCTTTTTTAGCGTTTGTTGCGCCGTATCCATTCCCGACGTGCCTTCCTCCCCCTCCTCTTCCTCCCCCTTTCAGCCGCATCAATGTCGGGGAGCAGTTGCAGGCGGAGCTGCCTGCCCTGCGGGACAGATGCCTCTTGGAAGAGGAGGAGGAAGGAGCCTCCCTGGTTTGGAAGCCCTGGGGTGACACGGAAAGCAAGCCCGAGCCGCAGGAGAAAGGTTTCTCTTCAGGCTTTTCTTGTGGGAAAGGGGCAAATTCCCCCTTTTCAGAGTTACTTGATAGGGCGTTTGGGTTCTCTCCCGTCTTGTCTTGGCCCCGTAGCGTTGGAGGGAAGGAGATGGCTCGTTTTTGGGAGGAAAGTGTCTAGATAAGAGCCGATGGTGCTCTCGGGAGCATCTTCCATGAGAAAGGGGGGGTTTTGGCGGTCCCAGCTCATCTGCAGCCAGGGAGGAGTTTCTCTCTGGAGATCCCGCTCCCAAAGCTCTTGAAAGAGCCTTTTTTTTGTCCATCAGAAGACTTTTGGCCTCATCCAGAAGGAGGTAAAGCCGTTGGAGCGGGGTGGAGCTGGTTAGCGGGGAGGCTTTTAACCCAGAAAGCCCTATTTTCAATCCCCCGTTGGAATCCTGTCCTTAGGACCCTTCTTCCTGCTCAAAACCCAGCGGGAGAAGACATCATTGGCCTCCTTTGTAATGACAAGGGAGTCTTTAATATCCCTGGATTTCTCCCCATAGATCCAGAGGCAAACCGTGGCCCAGTGTGTTGACTCTTGTTACTTCTGGAGGAAGACAGTGCGATTTGGGTGCACCTGACCTCGCCTGCTGGAGAAAAGGGTCAAGAGAGTCCGGGATGAGGTGGAAAAAGCCAAAGGCGAGGTAAAAAAGCTGCTGGGGGGGTTTGTTTCCTCGACGAATCCATCTGCTCAAACGTTCCTTGCCAGGAAAGAGGGATTTGCTTCACGGAAAGAGATATTATTTTAATTTTTGGTGGGCGGGGGAAGGGGGTGGCTGTGTGGCTTCAGTGCGTGGGAATTGCACCTTTTCAGCCCCTTTGATAGATTTTGTGGAGGAAAGTGCTTTTCCGCTTGGGACAGTGGAAATAATACAGTTTTTCTTGCACCCCGTTGTGGCTTTGCACCCTGTTTTCCCATTGGTTTTTTGGCTGTTTAGACTTTACCTGGGCTGATAAACCGCGTGAAATCCACGGCCAAAAAATCTTATTTTTCTGCCTTTTTGAGCCATTTCAAGTTATTTTGTCCCTGGTTTGCAGGCTGTCTGCCAGCAGAAGAAGAGGCCACGTGCGACCCCCAAAGACAAGCCCACGCCGGGGCGTCACCACCCACAGCCCCACAGCGCCTGCGGCTCCTCCGGGGATCCCGGGACCTCCCTGTGTTGGGACTTGCCCTGAGGTGAGTGCGGAAGGTCAGCCCTCCCTTTTTCTTCCCCAAATGCCTCCTTTGGGTTCAGAAAAGCACCCTGGGGGAGGGGGTGGTGGGGCGGGGGCAGAAGGGAAGGGCAGCTGGAGGATTGCCCTTGCCCAGGTGCCTCTTGGTGGTTTTATTTGACTTTCAACCCCCAACGTTCTGTCTTTTTGGAGTCGGGGAGACCTTCCCCGGAGCCGTGAGGTTCAGAGCGGCCCCTCCTTGTGCAAAAGCCTCCGGTTTCCCCTTTTTGCCCAGGACAAACTCAAGTTCCATTGAGTTTTGTGGCCCGAGGCTTGCCCACTCCAGTCCCTCACAGCCAGCAAAATGCCTCCAGTTTTAATTTGACCTCATTTGAAGTGATCGCCCAATTAATTCTCCTACTTTAACCCCCACCGATCCATCTTCTTTAACCACCAGCATCCAGACCGGTGTCGTTTCTCTGAAGCTGGGTCTAATGGATTTCTAGAGGAAGGACTTACAAATCCCTTTTTCCTTTGTTCTGCTGCCTTGTCCCTAAGGGCAGTTTCCCACGGGGTCCTATTTCCTAACTCCTTGAAGAGCTGGAAGTTTGCTTTCTTAAAATGTGGCGTCCTAACTGTGCTTCTCGTGGGCTTCCAACTTGTGAAGAGAGTGAAGTGCACTAGAGCATGATGACTGCAGCCCATGGACTAGGGGATTGGGGGATGGAAAGGGCCCCCGGGGTTTCGCTTTGCTCCTTTTGCTTCTAGAAAAGGCCCAAATGGCTCAATCCCCGCCTTCTGCCCCGGGGCAGCCGCAGGGGTGAAGTGGTAGCCGGAGGGTCCATCTCCAGAGCCCTGATTTCCCTGAGAAGGGGGAAATTTTGTGGGGGATGGAGTGGTGTGTGAGGAGGAGGAGGAGGGCAAGGAAGGCTAAAGGAGGGTGTTGGCGGAAAGATTTTTATCCCCAGCGTGGTTTTGTCAGATTTTTTGGGCAGAACCTCCAGGATTTTGGGGTTTTTTTGATGGAGGATGAGGCAAAAATCCACGTTGAGCCGTGGGAATGAGGGCGACCCCTGGGAAAACGGGAGGAGGGAACTGGGGGTGGGGGTGGGTGTCGCTCGGCCCCTTCTCCACAGCATGTTTTTGGGTGGAGGGTCCCCCATATGGGCCAGAAACCCCCCCAAAGGCCCAGTGCTGTCCCAGTAAAGCACTGGTTTTGCTGACGTCACAGGCCGTTGCCGGCCTCCCGCGTTCCACACAACATTCCGAGGCGGCTCGCTGGCCGTGGCTGTGGCAGCTTCCTACCGCTGTGGAGAGTGACATTCAGCAGTTGGATTGTTTTTTTTGGGGAAACCCCCAAATTGTCCTGCCCGATGGGGCCCAAAAAGCCTCCGGTGGCCGAAGGGTAACGCTGGGGGTGGGAAGGGGCGGTGGAAGTTGGTGGCGGAAGACTGAGTGATGTTTTGCTGGGAAATAGGGACCGGTTTTGCCCCACCTCACCACGTTTTCCCTCTTTTTTAGCGTTTGTTGCGCCGTATCCATTCCCGACGTGCCTTCCTCCCCCTCCTCTTCCTCCCCCTTTCAGCCGCATCAATGTCGGGGAGCAGTTGCAGGCGGAGCTGCCTGCCCTGCGGGACAGATGCCTCTTGGAAGAGGAGGAGGAAGGAGCCTCCCTGGTTTGGAAGCCCTGGGGTGACACGGAAAGCAAGCCCGAGCCGCAGGAGAAAGGTTTCTCTTCAGGCTTTTCTTGTGGGAAAGGGGCAAATTCCCCCTTTTCAGAGTTACTTGATAGGGCGTTTGGGTTCTCTCCCGTCTTGTCTTGGCCGCGTAGCGTTGGAGGGAAGGAGATGGCTCGTTTTTGGGAGGAAAGTGTCTAGATAAGAGCCGATGGTGCTCTCGGGAGCATCTTCCATGAGAAAGGGGGGGTTTTGGCGGTCCCAGCTCATCTGCAGCCAGGGAGGAGTTTCTCTCTGGAGATCCCGCTCCCAAAGCTCTTGAAAGAGCCTTTTTTTTGTCCATCAGAAGACTTTTGGCCTCATCCAGAAGGAGGTAAAGCCGTTGGAGCGGGGCGGAGCTGGTTAGCGGGGAGGCTTTTAACCCAGAAAGCCCTATTTTCAATCCCCCGTTGGAATCCTGTCCTTAGGACCCTTCTTCCTGCTCAAAACCCAGCGGGAGAAGACATCATTGCCCTCCTTTGTAATGACAAGGGAGTCTTTAATATCCCTGGATTTCTCCCCATAGATCCAGAGGCAAACCGTGGCCCAGTGTGTTGACTCTTGTTACTTCTGGAGGAAGACAGTGCGATTTGGGTGCACCTGACCTCGCCTGCTGGAGAAAAGGGTCAAGAGAGTCCGGGATGAGGTGGAAAAAGCCAAAGGCGAGGTAAAAAAGCTGCTGGGGGGGTTTGTTTCCTGGACGAATCCATCTGCTCAAACGTTCCTTGCCAGGAAAGAGGGATTTGCTTCACGGAAAGAGATATTATTTTAATTTTTGGTGGGCGGGGGAAGGGGGTGGCTGTGTGGCTTCAGTGCGTGGGAATTGCACCTTTTCAGCCCCTTTGATAGATTTTGTGGAGGAAAGTGCTTTTCCGCTTGGGACAGTGGAAATAATACAGTTTTTCTTGCACCCCGTTGTGGCTTTGCACCCCGTTTTCCCATTGGTTTTTTGGCTGTTTAGACTTTACCTGGGCTGATAAACCGCGTGAAATCCACGGCCAAAAAATCTTATTTTTCTGCCTTTTTGAGCCATTTCAAGTTATTTTGTCCCTGGTTTGCAGGCCGTCTGCCAGCAGAAGAAGAGGCCACGTGCGACCCCCAAAGACAAGCCCACACCGGGGCGTCACCACCCGCAGCCCCACAGCGCCTGCAGCTCCTCCGGGGATCCCGGGACCTCCCTGTGCTGGGACTTGCCCTGAGGTGAGTGTGGAAGGTCAGCCCTCCCTTTTTCTTCCCCAAATGCCTCCTTTGGGTTCAGAAAAGCACCCTGGGGGAGGGGGTGGTGGGGCGGGGGCAGAAGGGAAGGGCAGCTGGAGGATTGCCCTTGCCCAGGTGCCTCTTGGTGGTTTTATTTGACTTTCAACCCCCAACGTTCTGTCTTTTTGGAGTCGGGGAGACCTTCCCCGGAGCCGTGAGGTTCAGAGCGGCCCCTCCTTGTGCAAAAGCCTCCGGTTTCCCCTTTTTGCCCAGGACAAACTCAAGTTCCATTGAGTTTTGTGGCCCGAGGCTTGCCCACTCCAGTCCCTCACAGCCAGCAAAATGCCTCCAGTTTTAATTTGACCTCATTTGAAGTGATCGCCCAATTAATTCTCCTACTTTAACCCCCACCGATCCATCTTCTTTAACCACCAGCATCCAGACCGGTGTCGTTTCTCTGAAGCTGGGTCTAATGGATTTCTAGAGGATGTTTGGACTCGATGATCTCAAAGGTCCCTTCCAACCATGAAGATTCTGTGATTCTGTGAAATCCCTTTTTCCTTTGTTCTGCTGCCTTGTCCCTAAGGGCAGTTTCCCACGGGGTCCTATTTCCTAACTCCTTGAAGAGCTGGAAGTTTGCTTTCTTAAAATGTGGCGTCCTAACTGTGCTTCTCGTGGGCTTCCAACTTGTGAAGAGAGTGAAGTGCACTAGAGCATGATGACTGCAGCCCATGGACTAGGGGATTGGGGGATGGAAAGGGCCCCCGGGGTTTCGCTTTGCTCCTTTTGCTTCTAGAAAAGGCCCAAATGGCTCAATCCCCGCCTTCTGCCCCGGGGCAGCCGCAGGGGTGAAGTGGTAGCCGGAGGGTCCATCTCCAGAGCCCTGATTTCCCTGAGAAGGGGGAAATTTTGTGGGGGATGGAGTGGTGTGTGAGGAGGAGGAGGAGGGCAAGGAAGGCTAAAGGAGGGTGTTGGCGGAAAGATTTTTATCCCCAGCGTGGTTTTGTCAGATTTTTTGGGCAGAACCTCCAGGATTTTGGGGTTTTTTTGATGGAGGATGAGGCAAAAATCCACGTTGAGCCGTGGGAATGAGGGCGACCCCTGGGAAAACGGGAGGAGGGAACTGGGGGTGGGGGTGGGTGTCGCTCGGCCCCTTCTCCACAGCATGTTTTTGGGTGGAGGGTCCCCCATATGGGCCAGAAACCCCCCCAAAGGCCCAGTGCTGTCCCAGTAAAGCACTGGTTTTGCTGACGTCACAGGCCGTTGCCGGCCTCCCGCGTTCCACACAACATTCCGAGGCGGCTCGCTGGCCGTGGCTGTGGCAGCTTCCTACCGCTGTGGAGAGTGACATTCAGCAGTTGGATTGTTTTTTTTGGGGAAACGCCCAAATTGTCCTGCCCGATGGGGCCCAAAAAGCCTCCGGTGGCCGAAGGGTAACGCTGGGGGTGGGAAGGGGCGTTGGAAGTTGGTGGCGGAAGACTGAGTGATGTTTTGCTGGGAAATAGGGACCGGTTTTGCCCCAACTGACCACGTTTTCCCTCTTTTTTAGCGTTTGTTGCGCCGTATCCATTCCCGACGTGCCTTCCTCCCCCTCCTCTTCCTCCCCCTTTCAGCCGCATCAATGTCGGGGAGCAGTTGCAGGCGGAGCTGCCTGCCCTGCGGGACAGATGCCTCTTGGAAGAGGAGGAGGAAGGAGCCTCCCTGGTTTGGAAGCCCTGGGGTGACACGGAAAGCAAGCCCGAGCCGCAGGAGAAAGGTTTCTCTTCAGGCTTTTCTTGTGGGAAAGGGGCAAATTCCCCCTTTTCAGAGTTACTTGATAGGGCGTTTGGGTTCTCTCCCGTCTTGTCTTGGCCGCGTAGCGTTGGAGGGAAGGAGATGGCTCGTTTTTGGGAGGAAAGTGTCTAGATAAGAGCCGATGGTGCTCTCGGGAGCATCTTCCATGAGAAAGGGGGGGTTTTGGCGGTCCCAGCTCATCTGCAGCCAGGGAGGAGTTTCTCTCTGGAGATCCCGCTCCCAAAGCTCTTGAAAGAGCCTTTTTTTTGTCCATCAGAAGACTTTTGGCCTCATCCAGAAGGAGGTAAAGCCGTTGGAGCGGGGTGGAGCTGGTTAGCGGGGAGGCTTTTAACCCAGAAAGCCCTATTTTCAATCCCCCGTTGGAATCCTGTCCTTAGGACCCTTCTTCCTGCTCAAAACCCAGCGGGAGAAGACATCATTGGCCTCCTTTGTAATGACAAGGGAGTCTTTAATATCCCTGGATTTCTCCCCATAGATCCAGAGGCAAACCGTGGCCCAGTGTGTTGACTCTTGTTACTTCTGGAGGAAGACAGTGCGATTTGGGTGCACCTGACCTCGCCTGCTGGAGAAAAGGGTCAAGAGAGTCCGGGATGAGGTGGAAAAAGCCAAAGGCGAGGTAAAAAAGCTGCTGGGGGGGTTTGTTTCCTCGACGAATCCATCTGCTCAAACGTTCCTTGCCAGGAAAGAGGGATTTGCTTCACGGAAAGAGATATTATTTTAATTTTTGGTGGGCGGGGGAAGGGGGTGGCTGTGTGGCTTCAGTGCGTGGGAATTGCACCTTTTCAGCCCCTTTGATAGATTTTGTGGAGGAAAGTGCTTTTCCGCTTGGGACAGTGGAAATAATACAGTTTTTCTTGCACCCCGTTGTGGCTTTGCACCCTGTTTTCCCATTGGTTTTTTGGCTGTTTAGACTTTACCTGGGCTGATAAACCGCGTGAAATCCACGGCCAAAAAATCTTATTTTTCTGCCTTTTTGAGCCATTTCAAGTTATTTTGTCCCTGGTTTGCAGGCTGTCTGCCAGCAGAAGAAGAGGCCACGTGCGACCCCCAAAGACAAGCCCACGCCGGGGCGTCACCACCCACAGCCCCACAGCGCCTGCGGCTCCTCCGGGGATCCCGGGACCTCCCTGTGTTGGGACTTGCCCTGAGGTGAGTGCGGAAGGTCAGCCCTCCCTTTTTCTTCCCCAAATGCCTCCTTTGGGTTCAGAAAAGCACCCTGGGGGAGGGGGTGGTGGGGCGGGGGCAGAAGGGAAGGGCAGCTGGAGGATTGCCCTTGCCCAGGTGCCTCTTGGTGGTTTTATTTGACTTTCAACCCCCAACGTTCTGTCTTTTTGGAGTCGGGGAGACCTTCCCCGGAGCCGTGAGGTTCAGAGCGGCCCCTCCTTGTGCAAAAGCCTCCGGTTTCCCCTTTTTGCCCAGGACAAACTCAAGTTCCATTGAGTTTTGTGGCCCGAGGCTTGCCCACTCCAGTCCCTCACAGCCAGCAAAATGCCTCCAGTTTTAATTTGACCTCATTTGAAGTGATCGCCCAATTAATTCTCCTACTTTAACCCCCACCGATCCATCTTCTTTAACCACCAGCATCCAGACCGGTGTCGTTTCTATGAAGCTGGGTCTAATGGATTTCTAGAGGAAGGACTTACAAATCCCTTTTTCCTTTGTTCTGCTGCCTTGTCCCTAAGGGCAGTTTCCCACGGGGTCCTATTTCCTAACTCCTTGAAGAGCTGGAAGTTTGCTTTCTTAAAATGTGGCGTCCTAACTGTGCTTCTCGTGGGCTTCCAACTTGTGAAGAGAGTGAAGTGCACTAGAGCATGATGACTGCAGCCCATGGACTAGGGGATTGGGGGATGGAAAGGGCCCCCGGGGTTTCGCTTTGCTCCTTTTGCTTCTAGAAAAGCCCCAAATGGCTCAATCCCCGCCTTCTGCCCCGGGGCAGCCGCAGGGGTGAAGTGGTAGCCGGAGGGTCCATCTCCAGAGCCCTGATTTCCCTGAGAAGGGGGAAATTTTGTGGGGGATGGAGTGGTGTGTGAGGAGGAGGAGGAGGGCAAGGAAGGCTAAAGGAGGGTGTTGGCGGAAAGATTTTTATCCCCAGCGTGGTTTTGTCAGATTTTTTGGGCAGAACCTCCAGGATTTTGGGGTTCTTTTGATGGAGGATGAGGCAAAAATCCACGTTGAGCCGTGGGAATGAGGGCGACCCCTGGGAAAACGGGAGGAGGGAACTGGGGGTGGGGGTGGGTGTCGCTCGGCCCCTTCTCCACAGCATGTTTTTGGGTGGAGGGTCCCCCATATGGGCCAGAAACCCCCCCAAAGGCCCAGTGCTGTCCCAGTAAAGCACTGGTTTTGCTGACGTCACAGGCCGTTGCCGGCCTCCCGCGTTCCACACAACATTCCGAGGCGGCTCGCTGGCCGTGGCTGTGGCAGCTTCCTACCGCTGTGGAGAGTGACATTCAGCAGTTGGATTGTTTTTTTGGGGAAACCCCCAAATTGTCCTGCCCGATGGGGCCCAAAAAGCCTCCAGTGGCCGAAGGGTAACGCTGGGGGTGGGAAGGGGCGGTGGAAGTTGGTGGCGGAAGACTGAGTGATGTTTTGCTGGGAAATAGGGACCGGTTTTGCCCCAACTGACCACGTTTTCCCTCTTTTGAAGCGTTTGTTGCGCCGTATCCATTCCCGACGTGCCTTCCTCCCCCTCCTCTTCCTCCCCCTTTCAGCCGCATCAATGTCGGGGAGCAGTTGCAGGCGGAGCTGCCTGCCCTGCGGGACAGATCCCTCTTGGAAGAGGAGGAGGAAGGAGCCTCCCTGGTTTGGAAGCCCTGGGGTGACATGGAAAGCAAGCCCGAGCCGCAGGAGAAAGGTTTCTCTTCAGGCTTTTCTTGTGGGAAAGGGGCAAATTCCCCCTTTTCAGAGTTACTTGATAGGGCGTTTGGGTTCTCTCCCGTCTTGTCTTGGCCGCGTAGCGTTGGAGGGAAGGAGATGGCTCGTTTTTGGGAGGAAAGTGTCTAGATAAGAGCCGATGATGCTCTCGGGAGCATCTTCCATGAGAAAGGGGGGGTTTTGGCGGTCCCAGCTCATCTGCAGCCAGGGAGGAGTTTCTCTCTGGAGATCCCGCTCCCAAAGCTCTTGAAAGAGCCTTTTTTTTGTCCATCAGAAGACTTTTGGCCTCATCCAGAAGGAGGTAAAGCCGTTGGAGCGGGGCGGAGCTGGTTAGCGGGGAGGCTTTTAACCCAGAAAGCCCTATTTTCAATCCCCCGTTGGAATCCTGTCCTTAGGACCCTTCTTCCTGCTCAAAACCCAGCGGGAGAAGACATCATTGCCCTCCTTTGTAATGACAAGGGAGTCTTTAATATCCCTGGATTTCTCCCCATAGATCCAGAGGCAAACCGTGGCCCAGTGTGTTGACTCTTGTTACTTCTGGAGGAAGACAGTGCGATTTGGGTGCACCTGACCTCGCCTGCTGGAGAAAAGGGTCAAGAGAGTCCGGGATGAGGTGGAAAAAGCCAAAGGCGAGGTAAAAAAGCTGCTGGGGGGGTTTGTTTCCTGGACGAATCCATCTGCTCAAACGTTCCTTGCCAGGAAAGAGGGATTTGCTTCACGGAAAGAGATATTATTTTAATTTTTGGTGGGCGGGGGAAGGGGGTGGCTGTGTGGCTTCAGTGCGTGGGAATTGCACCTTTTCAGCCCCTTTGATAGATTTTGTGGAGGAAAGTGCTTTTCCGCTTGGGACAGTGGAAATAATACAGTTTTTCTTGCACCCCGTTGTGGCTTTGCACCCTGTTTTCCCATTGGTTTTTTGGCTGTTTAGACTTTACCTGGGCTGATAAACCGCGTGAAATCCACAACCAAAAAATCTTATTTTTCTGCCTTTTTGAGCCATTTCAAGTTATTTTGTCCCTGGTTTGCAGGCTGTCTGCCAGCAGAAGAAGAGGCCACGTGCGACCCCCAAAGACAAGCCCACACCGGGGCGTCACCACCCACAGCCCCACAGCGCCTGCGGCTCCTCCGGGGATCCCGGGACCTCCCTGTGTTGGGACTTGCCCTGAGGTGAGTGCGGAAGGTCAGCCCTCCCTTTTTCTTCCCCAAATGCCTCCTTTGGGTTCAGAAAAGCACCCTGGGGGAGGGGGTGGTGGGGCGGGGGCAGAAGGGAAGGGCAGCTGGAGGATTGCCCTTGCCCAGGTGCCTCTTGGTGGTTTTATTTGACTTTCAACCCCCAACGTTCTGTCTTTTTGGAGTCGGGGAGACCTTCCCCGGAGCCGTGAGGTTCAGAGCGGCCCCTCCTTGTGCAAAAGCCTCCGGTTTCCCCTTTTTGCCCAGGACAAACTCAAGTTCCATTGAGTTTTGTGGCCCGAGGCTTGCCCACTCCAGTCCCTCACAGCCAGCAAAATGCCTCCAGTTTTAATTTGACCTCATTTGAAGTGATCGCCCAATTAATTCTCCTACTTTAACCCCCACCGATCCATCTTCTTTAACCACCAGCATCCAGACCGGTGTCGTTTCTATGAAGCTGGGTCTAATGGATTTCTAGAGGAAGGACTTACAAATCCCTTTTTCCTTTGTTCTGCTGCCTTGTCCCTAAGGGCAGTTTCCCACGGGGTCCTATTTCCTAACTCCTTGAAGAGCTGGAAGTTTGCTTTCTTAAAAGGTGGCGTCCTAACTGTGCTTCTCGTGGGCTTCCAACTTGTGAAGAGAGTGAAGTGCACTAGAGCATGATGACTGCAGCCCATGGACTAGGGGATTGGGGGATGGAAAGGGTCCCCGGGGTTTCGCTTTGCTCCTTTTGCTTCTAGAAAAGGCCCAAATGGCTCAATCCCCGCCTTCTGGCCCGGGGCAGCCGCAGGGGTGAAGTGGTAGCCGGAGGGTCCATCTCCAGAGCCCTGATTTCCCTGAGAAGGGGGAAATTTTGTGGGGGATGGAGTGGTGTGTGAGGAGGAGGAGGAGGGCAAGGAAGGCTAAAGGAGGGTGTTGGCGGAAAGATTTTTATCCCCAGCGTGGTTTTGTCAGATTTTTTGGGCAGAACCTCCAGGATTTTGGGGTTTTTTTGATGGAGGATGAGGCAAAAATCCA
Organism: Numenius arquata; assembly: GCF_964106895.1. Lineage (NCBI taxonomy): Eukaryota > Metazoa > Chordata > Aves > Charadriiformes > Scolopacidae > Numenius > Numenius arquata. The sequence goes on from NW_027415062.1 coordinate 719,483, forward strand.
CGTTGAGCCGTGGGAATGAGGGCGACCCCTGGGAAAACGGGAGGAGGGAACTGGGGGTGGGGGTGGGTGTCGCTCGGCCCCTTCTCCACAGCGTGTTTTTGGGTGGAGGGTCCCCCATATGGGCCAGAAACCCCCCCAAAGGCCCAGTGCTGTCCCAGTAAAGCACTGGTTTTGCTGACGTCACAGGCCGTTGCCGGCCTCCCGCGTTCCACACAACATTCCGAGGCGGCTCGCTGGCCGTGGCTGTGGCAGCTTCCTACCGCTGTGGAGAGTGACATTCAGCAGTTGGATTGTTTTTTTTGGGGAAACGCCCAAATTGTCCTGCCCGATGGGGCCCAAAAAGCCTCCGGTGGCCGAAGGGTAACGCTGGGGGTGGGAAGGGGCAGTGGAAGTTGGTGGCGGAAGACTGAGTGATGTTTTGCTGGGCAATAGGGACCGGTTTTGCCCCACCTCACCACGTTTTCCCTCTTTTTTAGCGTTTGTTGCGCCGTATCCATTCCCGACGTGCCTTCCTCCCCCTCCTCTTCCTCCCCCTTTCAGCCGCATCAATGTCGGGGAGCAGTTGCAGGCGGAGCTGCCTGCCCTGCGGGACAGATGCCTCTTGGAAGAGGAGGAGGAAGGAGCCTCCCTGGTTTGGAAGCCCTGGGGTGACACGGAAAGCAAGCCCGAGCCGCAGGAGAAAGGTTTCTCTTCAGGCTTTTCTTGTGGGAAAGGGGCAAATTCCCCCTTTTCAGAGTTACTTGATAGGGCGTTTGGGTTCTCTCCCGTCTTGTCTTGGCCCCGTAGCGTTGGAGGGAAGGAGATGGCTCGTTTTTGGGAGGAAAGTGTCTAGATAAGAGCCGATGGTGCTCTCGGGAGCATCTTCCATGAGAAAGGGGGGGTTTTGGCGGTCCCAGCTCAACTGCAGCCAGGGATGAGTTTCTCTCTGGAGATCCCGCTCCCAAAGCTCTTGAAAGAGCCTTTTTTTTGTCCATCAGAAGACTTTTGGCCTCATCCAGAAGGAGGTAAAGCCGTTGGAGCGGGGCGGAGCTGGTTAGCGGGGAGGCTTTTAACCCAGAAAGCCCTCTTTTCAATCCCCCGTTGGAATCCTGTCCTTAGGACCCTTCTTCCTGCTAAAAACCCAGCAGGAGAAGACATCATTGCCCTCCTTTGTAATGACAAGGGAGTCTTTAATATCCCTGGATTTCTCCCCATAGATCCAGAGGCAAACCGTGGCCCAGTGTGTTGACTCTTGTTCCTTCTCGAGGAAGACAGTGCGATTTGGGTGCACCTGCCCTCGCCTGCTGGAGAAAAGGGTCAAGAGAGTCCGGGATGAGGTGGAAAAAGCCAAAGGCGAGGTAAAAAAGCTGCTGGGGGGGTTTGTTTCCTGGACGAATCCATCTGCTCAAACGTTCCTTGCCAGGAAAGAGGGATTTGCTTCACGGAAAGAGATATTATTTTAATTTTTGGTGGGCGGGGGAACGGGGTGGCTGTGTGGCTTCAGTGCGTGGGAATTGCACCTTTTCAGCCCCTTTGATAGATTTTGTGGAGGAAAGTGCTTTTCCGCTTGGGACAGTGGAAATAATACAGTTTTTCTTGCACCCCGTTGTGGCTTTGCACCCCGTTTTCCCATTGGTTTTTTGGCTGTTTAGACTTGACCTGGGCTGATAAACCGCGTGAAATCCATGGCCAAAAAATCTTATTTTTCTGCCTTTTTGAGCCATTTCAAGTTATTTTGTCCCTGGTTTGCAGGCCGTCTGCCAGCAGAAGAAGAGGCCCCGTGCGACCCCCAAAGACAAGCCCCCGCCGGGGCGTCACCACCCGCAGCCCCACAGCGCCTGCGGCTCCTCCGGGGATGCCGGGACCTCCCTGTGCTGGGACTTGCCCTGAGGTGAGTGCGGAAGGTCAGCCCTCCCTTTTTCTTCCCCAAATGCCTCCTTTGGGTTCAGAAAAGCACCCTGGGGTGGGGGCAGAAGGGAAGGGCAGCTGGAGGATTGCCCTTGCCCAGGTGCCTCTTGGTGGTTTTATTTGACTTTCAACCCCCAACGTTCTGTCTTTTTGGAGTCGGGGAGACCTTCCCCGGAGCCGTGAGTTTCAGAGCGGCCCCTCCTTGTGCAAAAGCCTCAGGTTTCCCCTTTTTGCCCAGGACAAACTCAAGTTCCATTGAGTTTTGTGGCCCGAGGCTTGCCCACTCCAGTCCCTCACAGCCAGCAAAATGCCTCCAGTTTTAATTTGACCTCATTTGAAGTGATCGCCCAATTAATTCTCCTAATATAACCCCCCCAAAATCCATCCTCTTTAACCACCAGCATGCAGACCGGTGTCGTTTCTATGAAGCTGGGTCTAATGGATTTCTAGAGGAAGGACTTACAAATCCCTTTTTCCTTTGTTCTGCTGCCTTTTCCCTAAGGGCAGTTTCCCACGGGGTCCTATTTCCTAACTCCTTGAAGAGCTGGAAGTTTGCTTTCTTCAAATGTGGCGTCCTAACTGTGCTTCTCGTGGGCTTCCAACTTGTGAAGAGAGTGAACTGCACTAGAGCATGATGACTGCAGCCCATGGACTAGGGGATTGGGGGATGGAAAGGGCCCCCGGGGTTTCGCTTTGCTCCTTTTGCTTCTAGAAAAGCCCCAACTGGCTCAATGCCCGCCTTCTGGCCCGGGGCAGCCGCAGGGGTGAAGTGGTAGCCGGAGGGTCCCTCTGCAGAGCCATGATTTCCCTGAGAAGGGGGAAATTTTGTGGGGGATTGAGCGGTGTGTGAGGAGGAGGAGGAGGGCAAGGAAGGCTAAAGGAGGGTGTTGGCGGAAAGATTTTTATCCCCAGCGTGGTTTTGTCAGATTTTTTGGGCAGAACCTCCAGGATTTTGGGGTTCTTTTGATGGAGGATGAGGCAAAAATCCCCGTTGAGCCGTGGGAATGAGGGCGACCCCTGGGAAAACGGGAGGAGGGAACTGGGGGTGGGGGTGGGTGTCGCTCGGCCCCTTCTCCACAGCGTGTTTTTGGGTGGAGGGTCCCCCATATGGGCCAGAAACCCCCCCAAAGGCCCAGTGCTGTCCCAGTAAAGCACTGGTTTTGCTGACGTCACAGGCCGTTGCCGGCCTCCCGCGTTCCACACAACATTCCGAGGCGGCGGTCGCTCGCTGGCCGTGGCTGTGGCAGCTTCCTACCGCTGTGGAGAGTGACATTCAGCAGTTGGATTGTTTTTTTGGGGAAACCCCCAAATTGTCCTGCCCGATGGGGCCCAAAAAGCCTCCAGTGGCCGAAGGGTAACGCTGGGGGTGGGAAGGGGCGGTGGAAGTTGGTGGCGGAAGACTGAGTGATGTTTTGCTGGGAAATAGGGACCGGTTTTGCCCCAACTCACCACGTTTTCCCTCTTTTGAAGCATTTGTTGCGCCGTATCCATTCCCGACGTGCCTTTCTCCCCCTCCTCTTCCTCCTCCTTTCAGCCACATCAATGTCGGGGAGCAGTTGCAGGCGGAGCTGCCTGCCCTGCGGGACAGATCCCTCTTGGAAGAGGAGGAGGAAGGAGCCTCCCTGGTTTGGAAGCCCTGGGGTGACGTGGAAAGCAAGCCCGAGCCGCAGGAGAAAGGTTTCTCTTCAGGCTTTTCTTGTGGGAAAGGGGCAAATTCCCCCTTTTCAGAGTTACTTGATAGGGCGTTTGGGTTCTCTCCCGTCTTGTCTTGGCCCCGTAGCGTTGGAGGGAAGGAGATGGCTCATTTTTGGGAGGAAAGTGGCTAGATAAGAGCCGATGGTGCTCTCGGGAGCATCTTCCATGAGAGAGGGGGGGGGTTTGGCAGTCCCAGCTCATCTGCAGCCAGGGAGGAGTTTCTCTCTGGAGATCCCGCTCCCAAAGCTCTTGAAAGAGCCTTTTTTTTGTCCATCAGAAGACTTTTGGCCTCATCCAGAAGGAGGTAAAGCCGTTGGAGCGGGGCGGAGCTGGTTAGCGGGGAGGCTTTTAACCCAGAAAGCCCTCTTTTCAATCCCCCGTTGGAATCCTGTCCTTAGGACCCTTCTTCCTGCTAAAAACCCAGCAGGAGAAGACATCATTGCCCTCCTTTGTAATGACAAGGGAGTCTTTAATATCCCTGGATTTCTCCCCATAGATGCAGAGGCAAACCGTGGCCCAGTGTGTTGACTCTTGTTCCTTCTGGAGGAAGACAGTGCGATTTGGGTGCACCTGCCCTCGCCTGCTGGAGAAAAGGGTCAAGAGAGTCCGGGATGAGGTGGAAAAAGCCAAAGGCGAGGTAAAAAAGCTGCTGGGGGGGTTTGTTTCCTCGACGAATCCATCTGCTCAAACGTTCCTTGCCAGGAAAGAGGGATTTGCTTCACGGAAAGAGATATTATTTTAATTTTTGGTGGGCGGGGGAACGGGGTGGCTGTGTGGCTTCAGTGCGTGGGAATTGCACCTTTTCAGCCCCTTTGATAGATTTTGTGGAGGAAAGTGCTTTTCCGCTTGGGACAGTGGAAATAATACAGTTTTTCTTGCACCCCGTTGTGGCTTTGCACCCCGTTTTCCCATTGGTTTTTTGGCTGTTTAGACTTGACCTGGGCTGATAAACCGCGTGAAATCCATGGCCAAAAAATCTTATTTTTCTGCCTTTTTGAGACATTTCAAGTTATTTTGTCCCTGGTTTGCAGGCCGTCTGCCAGCAGAAGAAGAGGCCCCGTGCGACCCCCAAAGACAAGCCCCCGCCGGGGCGTCACCACCCGCAGCCCCACAGTGCCTGCGGCTCCTCCGGGGATGCCGGGACCTCCCTGTGCTGGGACTTGCCCTGAGGTGAGTGCGGAAGGTCAGCCCTCCCTTTTTCTTCCCCAAATGCCTCCTTTGGGTTCAGAAAAGCACCCTGGGGTGGGGGCAGAAGGGAAGGGCAGCTGGAGGATTGCCCTTGCCCAGGTGCCTCTTGGTGGTTTTATTTGACTTTCAACCCGCAACATTCTGTCTTTTTGGAGTCGGGGAGACCTTCCCCGGAGCCGTGAGGTTCAGAGCGGCCCCTCCTTGTGCAAAAGCCTCAGGTTTCCCCTTTTTGCCCAGGACAAACTCAAGTTCCATTGAGTTTTGTGGCCCGAGGCTTGCCCACTCCAGTCCCTCACAGCCAGCAAAATGCCTCCAGTTTTAATTTGACCTCATTTGAAGTGATCGCCCAATTAATTCTCCTACTTTAACCCCCCCAAAATCCATCCTCTTTAACCACCAGCATGCAGACCGGTGTCGTTTCTATGAAGCTGGGTCTAATGGATTTCTAGAGGAAGGACTTACAAATCCCTTTTTCCTTTGTTCTGCTCCCTTGTCCCTAAGGGCAGTTTCCCACGGGGTCCTATTTCCTAACTCCTTGAAGAGCTGGAAGTTTGCTTTCTTAAAAGGTGGCGTCCTAACTGTGCTTCTCGTGGGCTTCCAACTTGTGAAGAGAGTGAAGTGCACTAGAGCATGATGACTGCAGCCCATGGACTAGGGGCTTGGGGGATGGAAAGGGCCCCCGGGGTTTCGCTTTGCTCGTTTCGCTTCTAGAAAAGCCCCAACTGGCTCAATCCCCGCCTTCTGGCCCGGGGCAGCCGCAGGGGTGAAGTGGTAGCCGGAGGGTCCATCTCCAGAGCCATGATTTCCCTGAGAAGGGGGAAATTTTGTGGGGGATTGAGCGGTGTGTGAGGAGGAGGAGGAGGGCAAGGAAGGCTAAAGGAGGGTGTTGGCGGAAAGATTTTTATCCCCAGCGTGGTTTTGTCAGATTTTTTGGGCAGAACCTCCAGGATTTTGGGGTTCTTTTGATGGAGGATGAGGCAAAAATCCACGTTGAGCCGTGGGAATGAGGGCGACCCCTGGGAAAACGGGAGGAGGGAACTGGGGGTGGGGGTGGGTGTCGCTCGGCCCCTTCTCCACAGCGTGTTTTTGGGTGGAGGGTCCCCCATATGGGCCAGAAACCCCCCCAAAGGCCCAGTGCTGTCCCAGTAAAGCACTGGTTTTGCTGACGTCACAGGCCGTTGCCGGCCTCCCGCGTTCCACACAACATTCCGAGGCGGCGGTCGCTCGCTGGCCGTGGCTGTGGCAGCTTCCTACCGCTGTGGAGAGTGACATTCAGCAGTTGGATTGTTTTTTTGGGGAAACCCCCAAATTGTCCTGCCCGATGGGGCCCAAAAAGCCTCCAGTGGCCGAAGGGTAACGCTGGGGGTGGGAAGGGGCGTTGGAAGTTGGTGGCGGAAGGCTGAGTGATGTTTTGCTGGGAAATAGGGACCGGTTTTGCCCCAACTAACCACGTTTTCCCTCTTTTGAAGCATTTGTTGCGCCGTATCCATTCCCGACGTGCCTTTCTCCCCCTCCTCTTCCTCCTCCTTTCAGCCACATCAATGTCGGGGAGCAGTTGCAGGCGGAGCTGCCTGCCCTGCGGGACAGATCCCTCTTGGAAGAGGAGGAGGAAGGAGCCTCCCTGGTTTGGAAGCCCTGGGGTGACGTGGAAAGCAAGCCCGAGCCGCAGGAGAAAGGTTTCTCTTCAGGCTTTTCTTGTGGGAAAGGGGCAAATTCCCCCTTTTCAGAGTTACTTGATAGGGCGTTTGGGTTCTCTCCCGTCTTGTCTTGGCCCCGTAGCGTTGGAGGGAAGGAGATGGCTCATTTTTGGGAGGAAAGTGGCTAGATAAGAGCCGATGGTGCTCTCGGGAGCATCTTCCATGAGAGAGGGGGGGGGTTTGGCAGTCCCAGCTCATCTGCAGCCAGGGAGGAGTTTCTCTCTGGAGATCCCGCTCCCAAAGCTCTTGAAAGAGCCTTTTTTTTGTCCATCAGAAGACTTTTGGCCTCATCCAGAAGGAGGTAAAGCCGTTGGAGCGGGGCGGAGCTGGTTAGCGGGGAGGCTTTTAACCCAGAAAGCCCTCTTTTCAATCCCCCGTTGGAATCCTGTCCTTAGGACCCTTCTTCCTGCTAAAAACCCAGCAGGAGAAGACATCATTGCCCTCCTTTGTAATGACAAGGGAGTCTTTAATATCCCTGGATTTCTCCCCATAGATGCAGAGGCAAACCGTGGCCCAGTGTGTTGACTCTTGTTCCTTCTGGAGGAAGACAGTGCGATTTGGGTGCACCTGCCCTCGCCTGCTGGAGAAAAGGGTCAAGAGAGTCCGGGATGAGGTGGAAAAAGCCAAAGGCGAGGTAAAAAAGCTGCTGGGGGGGTTTGTTTCCTGGACGAATCCATCTGCTCAAACGTTCCTTGCCAGGAAAGAGGGATTTGCTTCACGGAAAGAGATATTATTTTAATTTTTGGTGGGCGGGGGAACGGGGTGGCTGTGTGGCTTCAGTGCGTGGGAATTGCACCTTTTCAGCCCCTTTGATAGATTTTGTGGAGGAAAGTGCTTTTCCGCTTGGGACAGTGGAAATAATACAGTTTTTCTTGCACCCCGTTGTGGCTTTGCACCCCGTTTTCCCATTGGTTTTTTGGCTGTTTAGACTTTACCTGGGCTGATAAACCGCGTGAAATCCATGGCCAAAAAATCTTATTTTTCTGCCTTTTTGAGACATTTCAAGTTATTTTGTCCCTGGTTTGCAGGCCGTCTGCCAGCAGAAGAAGAGGCCCCGTGCGACCCCCAAAGACAAGCCCCCGCCGGGGCGTCACCACCCGCAGCCCCACAGCGCCTGCGGCTCCTCCGGGGATGCCGGGACCTCCCTGTGCTGGGACTTGCCCTGAGGTGAGTGCGGAAGGTCAGCCCTCCCTTTTTCTTCCCCAAATGCCTCCTTTGGGTTCAGAAAAGCACCCTGGGGTGGGGGCAGAAGGGAAGGGCAGCTGGAGGATTGCCCTTGCCCAGGTGCCTCTTGGTGGTTTTATTTGACTTTCAACCCCCAACGTTCTGTCTTTTTGGAGTCGGGGAGACCTTCCCCGGAGCCGTGAGTTTCAGAGCGGCCCCTCCTTGTGCAAAAGCCTCAGGTTTCCCCTTTTTGCCCAGGACAAACTCAAGTTCCATTGAGTTTTGTGGCCCGAGGCTTGCCCACTCCAGTCCCTCACAGCCAGCAAAATGCCTCCAGTTTTAATTTGACCTCATTTGAAGTGATCGCCCAATTAATTCTCCTACTTTAACCCCCCCAAAATCCATCCTCTTTAACCACCAGCATGCAGACCGGTGTCGTTTCTATGAAGCTGGGTCTAATGGATTTCTAGAGGAAGGACTTACAAATCCCTTTTTCCTTTGTTCTGCTGCCTTTTCCCTAAGGGCAGTTTCCCACGGGGTCCTATTTCCTAACTCCTTGAAGAGCTGGAAGTTTGCTTTCTTCAAATGTGGCGTCCTAACTGTGCTTCTCGTGGGCTTCCAACTTGTGAAGAGAGTGAACTGCACTAGAGCATGATGACTGCAGCCCATGGAGTAGGGGATTGGGGGATGGAAAGGGCCCCCGGGGTTTCGCTTTGCTCCTTTTGCTTCTAGAAAAGCCCCAACTGGCTCAATGCCCGCCTTCTGGCCCGGGGCAGCCGCAGGGGTGAAGTGGTAGCCGGAGGGTCCCTCTGCAGAGCCATGATTTCCCTGAGAAGGGGGAAATTTTGTGGGGGATTGAGCGGTGTGTGAGGAGGAGGAGGAGGGCAAGGAAGGCTAAAGGAGGGTGTTGGTGGAAAGATTTTTATCCCCAGCGTGGTTTTGTCAGATTTTTTGGGCAGAACCTCCAGGATTTTGGGGTTCTTTTGATGGAGGATGAGGCAAAAATCCCCGTTGAGCCGTGGGAATGAGGGCGACCCCTGGGAAAACGGGAGGAGGGAACTGGGGGTGGGGGTGGGTGTCGCTCGGCCCCTTCTCCACAGCGTGTTTTTGGGTGGAGGGTCCCCCATATGGGCCAGAAACCCCCCCAAAGGCCCAGTGCTGTCCCAGTAAAGCACTGGTTTTGCTGAGGTCACAGGCCGTTGCCGGCCTCCCGCGTTCCACACAACATTCCGAGGCGGCGGTCGCTCGCTGGCCGTGGCTGTGGCAGCTTCCTACCGCTGTGGAGAGTGACATTCAGCAGTTGGATTGTTTTTTTGGGGAAACCCCCAAATTGTCCTGCCCGATGGGGCCCAAAAAGCCTCCAGTGGCCGAAGGGTAACGCTGGGGGTGGGAAGGGGCGGTGGAAGTTGGTGGCGGAAGACTGAGTGATGTTTTGCTGGGAAATAGGGACCGGTTTTGCCCCAACTGACCACGTTTTCCCTCTTTTGAAGCGTTTGTTGCGCCGTATCCATTCCCGACGTGCCTTTCTCCCCCTCCTCTTCCTCCTCCTTTCAGCCACATCAATGTCGGGGAGCAGTTGCAGGCGGAGCTGCCTGCCCTGCGGGACAGATCCCTCTTGGAAGAGGAGGAGGAAGGAGCCTCCCTGGTTTGGAAGCCCTGGGGTGACGTGGAAAGCAAGCCCGAGCCGCAGGAGAAAGGTTTCTCTTCAGGCTTTTCTTGTGGGAAAGGGGCAAATTCCCCCTTTTCAGAGTTACTTGATAGGGCGTTTGGGTTCTCTCCCGTCTTGTCTTGGCCCCGTAGCGTTGGAGGGAAGGAGATGGCTCATTTTTGGGAGGAAAGTGGCTAGATAAGAGCCGATGGTGCTCTCGGGAGCATCTTCCATGAGAGAGGGGGGGGGTTTGGCAGTCCCAGCTCATCTGCAGCCAGGGAGGAGTTTCTCTCTGGAGATCCCGCTCCCAAAGCTCTTGAAAGAGCCTTTTTTTTGTCCATCAGAAGACTTTTGGCCTCATCCAGAAGGAGGTAAAGCCGTTGGAGCGGGGCGGAGCTGGTTAGCGGGGAGGCTTTTAACCCAGAAAGCCCTCTTTTCAATCCCCCGTTGGAATCCTGTCCTTAGGACCCTTCTTCCTGCTAAAAACCCAGCAGGAGAAGACATCATTGCCCTCCTTTGTAATGACAAGGGAGTCTTTAATATCCCTGGATTTCTCCCCATAGATGCAGAGGCAAACCGTGGCCCAGTGTGTTGACTCTTGTTCCTTCTGGAGGAAGACAGTGCGATTTGGGTGCACCTGACCTCGCCTGCTGGAGAAAAGGGTCAAGAGAGTCCGGGATGAGGTGGAAAAAGCCAAAGGCGAGGTAAAAAAGCTGCTGGGGGGGTTTGTTTCCTCGACGAATCCATCTGCTCAAACGTTCCTTGCCAGGAAAGAGGGATTTGCTTCACGGAAAGAGATATTATTTTAATTTTTGGTGGGCGGGGGAACGGGGTGGCTGTGTGGCTTCAGTGCGTGGGAATTGCACCTTTTCAGCCCCTTTGATAGATTTTGTGGAGGAAAGTGCTTTTCCGCTTGGGACAGTGGAAATAATACAGTTTTTCTTGCACCCCGTTGTGGCTTTGCACCCCGTTTTCCCATTGGTTTTTTGGCTGTTTAGACTTGACCTGGGCTGATAAACCGCGTGAAATCCATGGCCAAAAAATCTTATTTTTCTGCCTTTTTGAGACATTTCAAGTTATTTTGTCCCTGGTTTGCAGGCCGTCTGCCAGCAGAAGAAGAGGCCCCGTGCGACCCCCAAAGACAAGCCCCCGCCGGGGCGTCACCACCCGCAGCCCCACAGCGCCTGCGGCTCCTCCGGGGATGCCGGGACCTCCCTGTGCTGGGACTTGCCCTGAGGTGAGTGCGGAAGGTCAGCCCTCCCTTTTTCTTCCCCAAATGCCTCCTTTGGGTTCAGAAAAGCACCCTGGGGTGGGGGCAGAAGGGAAGGGCAGCTGGAGGATTGCCCTTGCCCAGGTGCCTCTTGGTGGTTTTATTTGACTTTCAACCCGCAACATTCTGTCTTTTTGGAGTCGGGGAGACCTTCCCCGGAGCCGTGAGGTTCAGAGCGGCCCCTCCTTGTGCAAAAGCCTCAGGTTTCCCCTTTTTGCCCAGGACAAACTCAAGTTCCATTGAGTTTTGTGGCCCGAGGCTTGCCCACTCCAGTCCCTCACAGCCAGCAAAATGCCTCCAGTTTTAATTTGACCTCATTTGAAGTGATCGCCCAATTAATTCTCCTACTTTAACCCCCACCGATCCATCTTCTTTAACCACCAGCATCCAGACCGGTGTCGTTTCTATGAAGCTGGGTCTAATGGATTTCTAGAGGAAGGACTTACAAATCCCTTTTTCCTTTGTTCTGCTCCCTTGTCCCTAAGGGCAGTTTCCCACGGGGTCCTATTTCCTAACTCCTTGAAGAGCTGGAAGTTTGCTTTCTTAAAATGTGGCGTCCTAACTGTGCTTCTCGTGGGCTTCCAACTTGTGAAGAGAGTGAACTGCACTAGAGCATGATGACTGCAGCCCATGGACTAGGGGATTGGGGGATGGAAAGGGTCCCCGGGGTTTCGCTTTGCTCCTTTTGCTTCTAGAAAAGTCCCAACTGGCTCAATGCCCGCCTTCTGCCCCGGGGCAGCCGCAGGGGTGAAGTGGTAGCCGGAGGGTCCATCTCCAGAGCCCTGATTTCCCTGAGAAGGGGGAAATTTTGTGGGGGATGGAGTGGTGTGTGAGGAGGAGGAGGAGGGCAAGGAAGGCTAAAGGAGGGTGTTGGCGGAAAGATTTTTATCCCCAGCGTGGTTTTGTCAGATTTTTTGGGCAGAACCTCCAGGATTTTGGGGTTTTTTTGATGGAGGATGAGGCAAAAATCCACGTTGAGCCGTGGGAATGAGGGCGACCCCTGGGAAAACGGGAGGAGGGAACTGGGGGTGGGGGTGGGTGTCGCTCGGCCCCTTCTCCACAGCGTGTTTTTGGGTGGAGGGTCCCCCATATGGGCCAGAAACCCCCCCAAAGGCCCAGTGCTGTCCCAGTAAAGCACTGGTTTTGCTGACGTCACAGGCCGTTGCCGGCCTCCCGCGTTCCACACAACATTCCGAGGCGGCGGTCGCTCGCTGGCCGTGGCTGTGGCAGCTTCCTACCGCTGTGGAGAGTGACATTCAGCAGTTGGATTGTTTTTTTGGGGAAACCCCCAAATTGTCCTGCCCGATGGGGCCCAAAAAGCCTCCAGTGGCCGAAGGGTAACGCTGGGGGTGGGAAGGGGCGGTGGAAGTTGGTGGCGGAAGACTGAGTGATGTTTTGCTGGGAAATAGGGACCGGTTTTGCCCCAACTCACCACGTTTTCCCTCTTTTGAAGCATTTGTTGCGCCGTATCCATTCCCGACGTGCCTTTCTCCCCCTCCTCTTCCTCCTCCTTTCAGCCACATCAATGTCGGGGAGCAGTTGCAGGCGGAGCTGCCTGCCCTGCGGGACAGATCCCTCTTGGAAGAGGAGGAGGAAGGAGCCTCCCTGGTTTGGAAGCCCTGGGGTGACACGGAAAGCAAGCCCGAGCCGCAGGAGAAAGGTTTCTCTTCAGGCTTTTCTTGTGGGAAAGGGGCAAATTCCCCCTTTTCAGAGTTACTTGATAGGGCGTTTGGGTTCTCTCCCGTCTTGTCTTGGCCCCGTAGCGTTGGAGGGAAGGAGATGGCTCATTTTTGGGAGGAAAGTGGCTAGATAAGAGCCGATGGTGCTCTCGGGAGCATCTTCCATGAGAGAGGGGGGGGGTTTGGCAGTCCCAGCTCATCTGCAGCCAGGGAGGAGTTTCTCTCTGGAGATCCCGCTCCCAAAGCTCTTGAAAGAGCCTTTTTTTTGTCCATCAGAAGACTTTTGGCCTCATCCAGAAGGAGGTAAAGCCGTTGGAGCGGGGCGGAGCTGGTTAGCGGGGAGGCTTTTAACCCAGAAAGCCCTCTTTTCAATCCCCCGTTGGAATCCTGTCCTTAGGACCCTTCTTCCTGCTAAAAACCCAGCAGGAGAAGACATCATTGCCCTCCTTTGTAATGACAAGGGAGTCTTTAATATCCCTGGATTTCTCCCCATAGATCCAGAGGCAAACCGTGGCCCAGTGTGTTGACTCTTGTTCCTTCTGGAGGAAGACAGTGCGATTTGGGTGCACCTGCCCTCGCCTGCTGGAGAAAAGGGTCAAGAGAGTCCGGGATGAGGTGGAAAAAGCCAAAGGCGAGGTAAAAAAGCTGCTGGGGGGGTTTGTTTCCTGGACGAATCCATCTGCTCAAACGTTCCTTGCCAGGAAAGAGGGATTTGCTTCACGGAAAGAGATATTATTTTAATTTTTGGTGGGCGGGGGAACGGGGTGGCTGTGTGGCTTCAGTGCGTGGGAATTGCACCTTTTCAGCCCCTTTGATAGATTTTGTGGAGGAAAGTGCTTTTCCGCTTGGGACAGTGGAAATAATACAGTTTTTCTTGCACCCCGTTGTGGCTTTGCACCCCGTTTTCCCATTGGTTTTTTGGCTGTTTAGACTTGACCTGGGCTGATAAACCGCGTGAAATCCATGGCCAAAAAATCTTATTTTTCTGCCTTTTTGAGCCATTTCAAGTTATTTTGTCCCTGGTTTGCAGGCCGTCTGCCAGCAGAAGAAGAGGCCCCGTGCGACCCCCAAAGACAAGCCCCCGCCGGGGCGTCACCACCCGCAGCCCCACAGCGCCTGCGGCTCCTCCGGGGATGCCGGGACCTCCCTGTGCTGGGACTTGCCCTGAGGTGAGTGCGGAAGGTCAGCCCTCCCTTTTTCTTCCCCAAATGCCTCCTTTGGGTTCAGAAAAGCACCCTGGGGTGGGGGCAGAAGGGAAGGGCAGCTGGAGGATTGCCCTTGCCCAGGTGCCTCTTGGTGGTTTTATTTGACTTTCAACCCCCAACGTTCTGTCTTTTTGGAGTCGGGGAGACCTTCCCCGGAGCCGTGAGGTTCAGAGCGGCCCCTCCTTGTGCAAAAGCCTCCGGTTTCCCCTTTTTGCCCAGGACAAACTCAAGTTCCATTGAGTTTTGTGGCCCGAGGCTTGCCCACTCCAGTCCCTCACAGCCAGCAAAATGCCTCCAGTTTTAATTTGACCTCATTTGAAGTGATCGCCCAATTAATTCTCCTAATATAACCCCCCCAAAATCCATCCTCTTTAACCACCAGCATGCAGACCGGTGTCGTTTCTATGAAGCTGGGTCTAATGGATTTCTAGAGGAAGGACTTACAAATCCCTTTTTCCTTTGTTCTGCTGCCTTGTCCCTAAGGGCAGTTTCCCACGGGGTCCTATTTCCTAACTCCTTGAAGAGCTGGAAGTTTGCTTTCTTCAAATGTGGCGTCCTAACTGTGCTTCTCGTGGGCTTCCAACTTGTGAAGAGAGTGAACTGCACTAGAGCATGATGACTGCAGCCCATGGACTAGGGGACTGGGGGATGGAAAGGGCCCCCGGGGTTTCGCTTTGCTCCTTTTGCTTCTAGAAAAGCCCCAACTGGCTCAATGCCCGCCTTCTGGCCCGGGGCAGCCGCAGGGGTGAAGTGGTAGCCGGAGGGTCCCTCTGCAGAGCCATGATTTCCCTGAGAAGGGGGAAATTTTGTGGGGGATTGAGCGGTGTGTGAGGAGGAGGAGGAGGGCAAGGAAGGCTAAAGGAGGGTGTTGGCGGAAAGATTTTTATCCCCAGCGTGGTTTTGTCAGATTTTTTGGGCAGAACCTCCAGGATTTTGGGGTTCTTTTGATGGAGGATGAGGCAAAAATCCCCGTTGAGCCGTGGGAATGAGGGCGACCCCTGGGAAAACGGGAGGAGGGAACTGGGGGTGGGGGTGGGTGTCGCTCGGCCCCTTCTCCACAGCGTGTTTTTGGGTGGAGGGTCCCCCATATGGGCCAGAAACCCCCCCAAAGGCCCAGTGCTGTCCCAGTAAAGCACTGGTTTTGCTGACGTCACAGGCCGTTGCCGGCCTCCCGCGTTCCACACAACATTCCGAGGCGGCGGTCGCTCGCTGGCCGTGGCTGTGGCAGCTTCCTACCGCTGTGGAGAGTGACATTCAGCAGTTGGATTGTTTTTTTGGGGAAACCCCCAAATTGTCCTGCCCGATGGGGCCCAAAAAGCCTCCAGTGGCCGAAGGGTAACGCTGGGGGTGGGAAGGGGCGGTGGAAGTTGGTGGCGGAAGACTGAGTGATGTTTTGCTGGGAAATAGGGACCGGTTTTGCCCCAACTCACCACGTTTTCCCTCTTTTGAAGCATTTGTTGCGCCGTATCCATTCCCGACGTGCCTTTCTCCCCCTCCTCTTCCTCCTCCTTTCAGCCACATCAATGTCGGGGAGCAGTTGCAGGCGGAGCTGCCTGCCCTGCGGGACAGATCCCTCTTGGAAGAGGAGGAGGAAGGAGCCTCCCTGGTTTGGAAGCCCTGGGGTGACGTGGAAAGCAAGCCCGAGCCGCAGGAGAAAGGTTTCTCTTCAGGCTTTTCTTGTGGGAAAGGGGCAAATTCCCCCTTTTCAGAGTTACTTGATAGGGCGTTTGGGTTCTCTCCCGTCTTGTCTTGGCCCCGTAGCGTTGGAGGGAAGGAGATGGCTCATTTTTGGGAGGAAAGTGGCTAGATAAGAGCCGATGGTGCTCTCGGGAGCATCTTCCATGAGAGAGGGGGGGGGTTTGGCAGTCCCAGCTCATCTGCAGCCAGGGAGGAGTTTCTCTCTGGAGATCCCGCTCCCAAAGCTCTTGAAAGAGCCTTTTTTTTGTCCATCAGAAGACTTTTGGCCTCATCCAGAAGGAGGTAAAGCCGTTGGAGCGGGGCGGAGCTGGTTAGCGGGGAGGCTTTTAACCCAGAAAGCCCTATTTTCAATCCCCCGTTGGAATCCTGTCCTTAGGACCCTTCTTCCTGCTAAAAACCCAGCAGGAGAAGACATCATTGCCCTCCTTTGTAATGACAAGGGAGTCTTTAATATCCCTGGATTTCTCCCCATAGATCCAGAGGCAAACCGTGGCCCAGTGTGTTGACTCTTGTTCCTTCTGGAGGAAGACAGTGCGATTTGGGTGCACCTGCCCTCGCCTGCTGGAGAAAAGGGTCAAGAGAGTCCGGGATGAGGTGGAAAAAGCCAAAGGCGAGGTAAAAAAGCTGCTGGGGGGGTTTGTTTCCTCGACGAATCCATCTGCTCAAACGTTCCTTGCCAGGAAAGAGGGATTTGCTTCACGGAAAGAGATATTATTTTAATTTTTGGTGGGCGGGGGAACGGGGTGGCTGTGTGGCTTCAGTGCGTGGGAATTGCACCTTTTCAGCCCCTTTGATAGATTTTGTGGAGGAAAGTGCTTTTCCGCTTGGGACAGTGGAAATAATACAGTTTTTCTTGCACCCCGTTGTGGCTTTGCACCCCGTTTTCCCATTGGTTTTTTGGCTGTTTAGACTTGACCTGGGCTGATAAACCGCGTGAAATCCATGGCCAAAAAATCTTATTTTTCTGCCTTTTTGAGACATTTCAAGTTATTTTGTCCCTGGTTTGCAGGCCGTCTGCCAGCAGAAGAAGAGGCCCCGTGCGACCCCCAAAGACAAGCCCCCGCCGGGGCGTCACCACCCGCAGCCCCACAGTGCCTGCGGCTCCTCCGGGGATGCCGGGACCTCCCTGTGCTGGGACTTGCCCTGAGGTGAGTGCGGAAGGTCAGCCCTCCCTTTTTCTTCCCCAAATGCCTCCTTTGGGTTCAGAAAAGCACCCTGGGGTGGGGGCAGAAGGGAAGGGCAGCTGGAGGATTGCCCTTGCCCAGGTGCCTCTTGGTGGTTTTATTTGACTTTCAACCCGCAACATTCTGTCTTTTTGGAGTCGGGGAGACCTTCCCCGGAGCCGTGAGGTTCAGAGCGGCCCCTCCTTGTGCAAAAGCCTCAGGTTTCCCCTTTTTGCCCAGGACAAACTCAAGTTCCATTGAGTTTTGTGGCCCGAGGCTTGCCCACTCCAGTCCCTCACAGCCAGCAAAATGCCTCCAGTTTTAATTTGACCTCATTTGAAGTGATCGCCCAATTAATTCTCCTAATATAACCCCCCCAAAATCCATCCTCTTTAACCACCAGCATGCAGACCGGTGTCGTTTCTATGAAGCTGGGTCTAATGGATTTCTAGAGGAAGGACTTACAAATCCCTTTTTCCTTTGTTCTGCTCCCTTGTCCCTAAGGGCAGTTTCCCACGGGGTCCTATTTCCTAACTCCTTGAAGAGCTGGAAGTTTGCTTTCTTAAAAGGTGGCGTCCTAACTGTGCTTCTCGTGGGCTTCCAACTTGTGAAGAGAGTGAACTGCACTAGAGCATGATGACTGCAGCCCATGGACTAGGGGCTTGGGGGATGGAAAGGGCCCCCGGGGTTTCGCTTTGCTCGTTTCGCTTCTAGAAAAGCCCCAACTGGCTCAATCCCCGCCTTCTGGCCTGGGGCAGCCGCAGGGGTGAAGTGGTAGCCGGAGGGTCCATCTCCAGAGCCATGATTTCCCTGAGAAGGGGGAAATTTTGTGGGGGATTGAGCGGTGTGTGAGGAGGAGGAGGAGGGCAAGGAAGGCTAAAGGAGGGTCTTGGCGGAAAGATTTTTATCCCCAGCGTGGTTTTGTCAGATTTTTTGGGCAGAACCTCCAGGATTTTGGGGTTCTTTTGATGGAGGATGAGGCAAAAATCCCCGTTGAGCCGTGGGAATGAGGGCGACCCCTGGGAAAACGGGAGGAGGGAACTGGGGGTGGGGGTGGGTGTCGCTCGGCCCCTTCTCCACAGCGTGTTTTTGGGTGGAGGGTCCCCCATATGGGCCAGAAACCCCCCCAAAGGCCCAGTGCTGTCCCAGTAAAGCACTGGTTTTGCTGACGTCACAGGCCGTTGCCGGCCTCCCGCGTTCCACACAACATTCCGAGGCGGCGGTCGCTCGCTGGTCGTGGCTGTGGCAGCTTCCTACCGCTGTGGAGAGTGACATTCAGCAGTTGGATTGTTTTTTTGGGGAAACCCCCAAATTGTCCTGCCCGATGGGGCCCAAAAAGCCTCCAGTGGCCGAAGGGTAACGCTGGGGGTGGGAAGGGGCGTTGGAAGTTGGTGGCGGAAGGCTGAGTGATGTTTTGCTGGGAAATAGGGACCGGTTTTGCCCCACCTCACCACGTTTTCCCTCTTTTGAAGCATTTGTTGCGCCGTATCCATTCCCGACGTGCCTTTCTCCCCCTCCTCTTCCTCCTCCTTTCAGCCACATCAATGTCGGGGAGCAGTTGCAGGCGGAGCTGCCTGCCCTGCGGGACAGATCCCTCTTGGAAGAGGAGGAGGAAGGAGCCTCCCTGGTTTGGAAGCCCTGGGGTGACGTGGAAAGCAAGCCCGAGCCGCAGGAGAAAGGTTTCTCTTCAGGCTTTTCTTGTGGGAAAGGGGCAAATTCCCCCTTTTCAGAGTTACTTGATAGGGCGTTTGGGTTCTCTCCCGTCTTGTCTTGGCCCCGTAGCGTTGGAGGGAAGGAGATGGCTCATTTTTGGGAGGAAAGTGGCTAGATAAGAGCCGATGGTGCTCTCGGGAGCATCTTCCATGAGAGAGGGGGGGGGTTTGGCAGTCCCAGCTCATCTGCAGCCAGGGAGGAGTTTCTCTCTGGAGATCCCGCTCCCAAAGCTCTTGAAAGAGCCTTTTTTTTGTCCATCAGAAGACTTTTGGCCTCATCCAGAAGGAGGTAAAGCCGTTGGAGCAGGGCGGAGCTGGTTAGCGGGGAGGCTTTTAACCCAGAAAGCCCTCTTTTCAATCCCCCGTTGGAATCCTGTCCTTAGGACCCTTCTTCCTGCTAAAAACCCAGCAGGAGAAGACATCATTGCCCTCCTTTGTAATGACAAGGGAGTCTTTAATATCCCTGGATTTCTCCCCATAGATGCAGAGGCAAACCGTGGCCCAGTGTGTTGACTCTTGTTCCTTCTGGAGGAAGACAGTGCGATTTGGGTGCACCTGACCTCGCCTGCTGGAGAAAAGGGTCAAGAGAGTCCGGGATGAGGTGGAAAAAGCCAAAGGCGAGGTAAAAAAGCTGCTGGGGGGGTTTGTTTCCTCGACGAATCCATCTGCTCAAACGTTCCTTGCCAGGAAAGAGGGATTTGCTTCACGGAAAGAGATATTATTTTAATTTTTGGTGGGCGGGGGAACGGGGTGGCTGTGTGGCTTCAGTGCGTGGGAATTGCACCTTTTCAGCCCCTTTGATAGATTTTGTGGAGGAAAGTGCTTTTCCGCTTGGGACAGTGGAAATAATACAGTTTTTCTTGCACCCCGTTGTGGCTTTGCACCCCGTTTTCCCATTGGTTTTTTGGCTGTTTAGACTTGACCTGGGCTGATAAACCGCGTGAAATCCATGGCCAAAAAATCTTATTTTTCTGCCTTTTTGAGACATTTCAAGTTATTTTGTCCCTGGTTTGCAGGCCGTCTGCCAGCAGAAGAAGAGGCCCCGTGCGACCCCCAAAGACAAGCCCCCGCCGGGGCGTCACCACCCGCAGCCCCACAGCGCCTGCGGCTCCTCCGGGGATGCCGGGACCTCCCTGTGCTGGGACTTGCCCTGAGGTGAGTGCGGAAGGTCAGCCCTCCCTTTTTCTTCCCCAAATGCCTCCTTTGGGTTCAGAAAAGCACCCTGGGGTGGGGGCAGAAGGGAAGGGCAGCTGGAGGATTGCCCTTGCCCAGGTGCCTCTTGGTGGTTTTATTTGACTTTCAACCCGCAACATTCTGTCTTTTTGGAGTCGGGGAGACCTTCCCCGGAGCCGTGAGGTTCAGAGCGGCCCCTCCTTGTGCAAAAGCCTCAGGTTTCCCCTTTTTGCCCAGGACAAACTCAAGTTCCATTGAGTTTTGTGGCCCGAGGCTTGCCCACTCCAGTCCCTCACAGCCAGCAAAATGCCTCCAGTTTTAATTTGACCTCATTTGAAGTGATCGCCCAATTAATTCTCCTACTTTAACCCCCACCGATCCATCTTCTTTAACCACCAGCATCCAGACCGGTGTCGTTTCTATGAAGCTGGGTCTAATGGATTTCTAGAGGAAGGACTTACAAATCCCTTTTTCCTTTGTTCTGC
Source organism: Numenius arquata (assembly GCF_964106895.1). Lineage (NCBI taxonomy): Eukaryota > Metazoa > Chordata > Aves > Charadriiformes > Scolopacidae > Numenius > Numenius arquata. Next base: position 739,147 of record NW_027415062.1, read on the forward strand.
TGCCTTGTCCCTAAGGGCAGTTTCCCACGGGGTCCTATTTCCTAACTCCTTGAAGAGCTGGAAGTTTGCTTTCTTAAAATGTGGCGTCCTAACTGTGCTTCTCGTGGGCTTCCAACTTGTGAAGAGAGTGAAGTGCACTAGAGCATGATGACTGCAGCCCATGGACTAGGGGATTGGGGGATGGAAAGGGTCCCCGGGGTTTCGCTTTGCTCCTTTTGCTTCTAGAAAAGGCCCAAATGGCTCAATCCCCGCCTTCTGCCCCGGGGCAGCCGCAGGGGTGAAGTGGTAGCCGGAGGGTCCATCTCCAGAGCCCTGATTTCCCTGAGAAGGGGGAAATTTTGTGGGGGATGGAGTGGTGTGTGAGGAGGAGGAGGAGGGCAAGGAAGGCTAAAGGAGGGTGTTGGCGGAAAGATTTTTATCCCCAGCGTGGTTTTGTCAGATTTTTTGGGCAGAACCTCCAGGATTTTGGGGTTCTTTTGATGGAGGATGAGGCAAAAATCCCCGTTGAGCCGTGGGAATGAGGGCGACCCCTGGGAAAACGGGAGGAGGGAACTGGGGGTGGGGGTGGGTGTCGCTCGGCCCCTTCTCCACAGCGTGTTTTTGGGTGGAGGGTCCCCCATATGGGCCAGAAACCCCCCCAAAGGCCCAGTGCTGTCCCAGTAAAGCACTGGTTTTGCTGACGTCACAGGCCGTTGCCGGCCTCCCGCGTTCCACACAACATTCCGAGGCGGCGGTCGCTCGCTGGCCGTGGCTGTGGCAGCTTCCTACCGCTGTGGAGAGTGACATTCAGCAGTTGGATTGTTTTTTTGGGGAAACCCCCAAATTGTCCTGCCCGATGGGGCCCAAAAAGCCTCCAGTGGCCGAAGGGTAACGCTGGGGGTGGGAAGGGGCGTTGGAAGTTGGTGGCGGAAGACTGAGTGATGTTTTGCTGGGAAATAGGGACCGGTTTTGCCCCAACTCACCACGTTTTCCCTCTTTTGAAGCATTTGTTGCGCCGTATCCATTCCCGACGTGCCTTTCTCCCCCTCCTCTTCCTCCTCCTTTCAGCCGCATCAATGCCGGGGAGCAGTTGCAGGCGGAGCTGCCTGCCCTGCGGGACAGATCCCTCTTGGAAGAGGAGGACGAAGGAGCCTCCCTGGTTTGGAAGCCCTGGGGTGACATGGAAAGCAAGCCCGAGCCGCAGGAGAAAGGTTTCTCTTCAGGCTTTTCTTGTGGGAAAGGGGCAAATTCCACCTTTTCAGAGTTACTTGATAGGGCGTTTGGGTTCTCTCCCGTCTTGTCTTGGCCCCGTAGCGTTGGAGGGAAGGAGATGGCTCATTTTTGGGAGGAAAGTGGCTAGATAAGAGCCGATGGTGCTCTCGGGAGCATCTTCCATGAGAGAGGGGGGGGGTTTGGCAGTCCCAGCTCATCTGCAGCCAGGGAGGAGTTTCTCTCTGGAGATCCCGCTCCCAAAGCTCTTGAAAGAGCCTTTTTTTTGTCCATCAGAAGACTTTTGGCCTCATCCAGAAGGAGGTAAAGCCGTTGGAGCGGGGCGGAGCTGGTTAGCGGGGAGGCTTTTAACCCAGAAAGCCCTCTTTTCAATCCCCCGTTGGAATCCTGTCCTTAGGACCCTTCTTCCTGCTAAAAACCCAGCAGGAGAAGACATCATTGCCCTCCTTTGTAATGACAAGGGAGTCTTTAATATCCCTGGATTTCTGCCCATAGATCCAGAGGCAAACCGTGGCCCAGTGTGTTGACTCTTGTTCCTTCTGGAGGAAGACAGTGCGATTTGGGTGCACCTGCCCTCGCCTGCTGGAGAAAAGGGTCAAGAGAGTCCGGGATGAGGTGGAAAAAGCCAAAGGCGAGGTAAAAAAGCTGCTGGGGGGGTTTGTTTCCTCGACGAATCCATCTGCTCAAACGTTCCTTGCCAGGAAAGAGGGATTTGCTTCACGGAAAGAGATATTATTTTAATTTTTGGTGGGCGGGGGAACGGGGTGGCTGTGTGGCTTCAGTGCGTGGGAATTGCACCTTTTCAGCCCCTTTGATAGATTTTGTGGAGGAAAGTGCTTTTCCGCTTGGGACAGTGGAAATAATACAGTTTTTCTTGCACCCCGTTGTGGCTTTGCACCCCGTTTTCCCATTGGTTTTTTGGCTGTTTAGACTTGACCTGGGCTGATAAACCGCGTGAAATCCATGGCCAAAAAATCTTATTTTTCTGCCTTTTTGAGACATTTCAAGTTATTTTGTCCCTGGTTTGCAGGCCGTCTGCCAGCAGAAGAAGAGGCCCCGTGCGACCCCCAAAGACAAGCCCCCGCCGGGGCGTCACCACCCGCAGCCCCACAGTGCCTGCGGCTCCTCCGGGGATGCCGGGACCTCCCTGTGCTGGGACTTGCCCTGAGGTGAGTGCGGAAGGTCAGCCCTCCCTTTTTCTTCCCCAAATGCCTCCTTTGGGTTCAGAAAAGCACCCTGGGGTGGGGGCAGAAGGGAAGGGCAGCTGGAGGATTGCCCTTGCCCAGGTGCCTCTTGGTGGTTTTATTTGACTTTCAACCCGCAACATTCTGTCTTTTTGGAGTCGGGGAGACCTTCCCCGGAGCCGTGAGGTTCAGAGCGGCCCCTCCTTGTGCAAAAGCCTCAGGTTTCCCCTTTTTGCCCAGGACAAACTCAAGTTCCATTGAGTTTTGTGGCCCGAGGCTTGCCCACTCCAGTCCCTCACAGCCAGCAAAATGCCTCCAGTTTTAATTTGACCTCATTTGAAGTGATCGCCCAATTAATTCTCCTAATTTAACCCCCCCAAAATCCATCCTCTTTAACCACCAGCATGCAGACCGGTGTTGTTTCTATGAAGCTGGGTCTAATGGATTTCTAGAGGAAGGACTTATAAATCCCTTTTTCCTTTGTTCTGCTCCCTTGTCCCTAAGGGCAGTTTCCCACGGGGTCCTATTTCCTAACTCCTTGAAGAGCTGGAAGTTTGCTTTCTTAAAAGGTGGCGTCCTAACTGTGCTTCTCGTGGGCTTCCAACTTGTGAAGAGAGTGAAGTGCACTAGAGCATGATGACTGCAGCCCATGGACTAGGGGATTGGGGGATGGAAAGGGCCCCCGGGGTTTCGCTTTGCTCGTTTCGCTTCTAGAAAAGCCCCAACTGGCTCAATCCCCGCCTTCTGGCCCGGGGCAGCCGCAGGGGTGAAGTGGTAGCCGGAGGGTCCATCTCCAGAGCCATGATTTCCCTGAGAAGGGGGAAATTTTGTGGGGGATTGAGCGGTGTGTGAGGAGGAGGAGGAGGGCAAGGAAGGCTAAAGGAGGGTCTTGGCGGAAAGATTTTTATCCCCAGCGTGGTTTTGTCAGATTTTTTGGGCAGAACCTCCAGGATTTTGGGGTTCTTTTGATGGAGGATGAGGCAAAAATCCCCGTTGAGCCGTGGGAATGAGGGCGACCCCTGGGAAAACGGGAGGAGGGAACTGGGGGTGGGGGTGGGTGTCGCTCGGCCCCTTCTCCACAGCGTGTTTTTGGGTGGAGGGTCCCCCATATGGGCCAGAAACCCCCCCAAAGGCCCAGTGCTGTCCCAGTAAAGCACTGGTTTTGCTGACGTCACAGGCCGTTGCCGGCCTCCCGCGTTCCACACAACATTCCGAGGCGGCGGTCGCTCGCTGGCCGTGGCTGTGGCAGCTTCCTACCGCTGTGGAGAGTGACATTCAGCAGTTGGATTGTTTTTTTGGGGAAACCCCCAAATTGTCCTGCCCGATGGGGCCCAAAAAGCCTCCAGTGGCCGAAGGATAACGCTGGGGGTGGGAAGGGGCGTTGGAAGTTGGTGGCGGAAGGCTGAGTGATGTTTTGCTGGGAAATAGGGACCGGTTTTGCCCCAACTAACCACGTTTTCCCTCTTTTGAAGCATTTGTTGCGCCGTATCCATTCCCGACGTGCCTTTCTCCCCCTCCTCTTCCTCCTCCTTTCAGCCACATCAATGTCGGGGAGCAGTTGCAGGTGGAGCTGCCTGCCCTGCGGGACAGATCCCTCTTGGAAGAGGAGGAGGAAGGAGCCTCCCTGGTTTGGAAGCCCTGGGGTGACGTGGAAAGCAAGCCCGAGCCGCAGGAGAAAGGTTTCTCTTCAGGCTTTTCTTGTGGGAAAGGGGCAAATTCCCCCTTTTCAGAGTTACTTGATAGGGCGTTTGGGTTCTCTCCCGTCTTGTCTTGGCCCCGTAGCGTTGGAGGGAAGGAGATGGCTCATTTTTGGGAGGAAAGTGGCTAGATAAGAGCCGATGGTGCTCTCGGGAGCATCTTCCATGAGAGAGGGGGGGGGTTTGGCAGTCCCAGCTCATCTGCAGCCAGGGAGGAGTTTCTCTCTGGAGATCCCGCTCCCAAAGCTCTTGAAAGAGCCTTTTTTTTGTCCATCAGAAGACTTTTGGCCTCATCCAGAAGGAGGTAAAGCCGTTGGAGCGGGGCGGAGCTGGTTAGCGGGGAGGCTTTTAACCCAGAAAGCCCTCTTTTCAATCCCCCGTTGGAATCCTGTCCTTAGGACCCTTCTTCCTGCTAAAAACCCAGCAGGAGAAGACATCATTGCCCTCCTTTGTAATGACAAGGGAGTCTTTAATATCCCTGGATTTCTCCCCATAGATGCAGAGGCAAACCGTGGCCCAGTGTGTTGACTCTTGTTCCTTCTGGAGGAAGACAGTGCGATTTGGGTGCACCTGACCTCGCCTGCTGGAGAAAAGGGTCAAGAGAGTCCGGGATGAGGTGGAAAAAGCCAAAGGCGAGGTAAAAAAGCTGCTGGGGGGGTTTGTTTCCTCGACGAATCCATCTGCTCAAACGTTCCTTGCCAGGAAAGAGGGATTTGCTTCACGGAAAGAGATATTATTTTAATTTTTGGTGGGCGGGGGAACGGGGTGGCTGTGTGGCTTCAGTGCGTGGGAATTGCACCTTTTCAGCCCCTTTGATAGATTTTGTGGAGGAAAGTGCTTTTCCGCTTGGGACAGTGGAAATAATACAGTTTTTCTTGCACCCCGTTGTGGCTTTGCACCCCGTTTTCCCATTGGTTTTTTGGCTGTTTAGACTTGACCTGGGCTGATAAACCGCGTGAAATCCATGGCCAAAAAATCTTATTTTTCTGCCTTTTTGAGACATTTCAAGTTATTTTGTCCCTGGTTTGCAGGCCGTCTGCCAGCAGAAGAAGAGGCCCCGTGCGACCCCCAAAGACAAGCCCCCGCCGGGGCGTCACCACCCGCAGCCCCACAGCGCCTGCGGCTCCTCCGGGGATGCCGGGACCTCCCTGTGCTGGGACTTGCCCTGAGGTGAGTGCGGAAGGTCAGCCCTCCCTTTTTCTTCCCCAAATGCCTCCTTTGGGTTCAGAAAAGCACCCTGGGGTGGGGGCAGAAGGGAAGGGCAGCTGGAGGATTGCCCTTGCCCAGGTGCCTCTTGGTGGTTTTATTTGACTTTCAACCCGCAACATTCTGTCTTTTTGGAGTCGGGGAGACCTTCCCCGGAGCCGTGAGGTTCAGAGCGGCCCCTCCTTGTGCAAAAGCCTCAGGTTTCCCCTTTTTGCCCAGGACAAACTCAAGTTCCATTGAGTTTTGTGGCCCGAGGCTTGCCCACTCCAGTCCCTCACAGCCAGCAAAATGCCTCCAGTTTTAATTTGACCTCATTTGAAGTGATCGCCCAATTAATTCTCCTACTTTAACCCCCACCGATCCATCTTCTTTAACCACCAGCATCCAGACCGGTGTCGTTTCTATGAAGCTGGGTCTAATGGATTTCTAGAGGAAGGACTTACAAATCCCTTTTTCCTTTGTTCTGCTCCCTTGTCCCTAAGGGCAGTTTCCCACGGGGTCCTATTTCCTAACTCCTTGAAGAGCTGGAAGTTTGCTTTCTTAAAATGTGGCGTCCTAACTGTGCTTCTCGTGGGCTTCCAACTTGTGAAGAGAGTGAAGTGCACTAGAGCATGATGACTGCAGCCCATGGACTAGGGGATTGGGGGATGGAAAGGGTCCCCGGGGTTTCGCTTTGCTCCTTTTGCTTCTAGAAAAGGCCCAAATGGCTCAATCCCCGCCTTCTGCCCCGGGGCAGCCGCAGGGGTGAAGTGGTAGCCGGAGGGTCCATCTCCAGAGCCCTGATTTCCCTGAGAAGGGGGAAATTTTGTGGGGGATGGAGTGGTGTGTGAGGAGGAGGAGGAGGGCAAGGAAGGCTAAAGGAGGGTGTTGGCGGAAAGATTTTTATCCCCAGCGTGGTTTTGTCAGATTTTTTGGGCAGAACCTCCAGGATTTTGGGGTTTTTTTGATGGAGGATGAGGCAAAAATCCACGTTGAGCCGTGGGAATGAGGGCGACCCCTGGGAAAACGGGAGGAGGGAACTGGGGGTGGGGGTGGGTGTCGCTCGGCCCCTTCTCCACAGCGTGTTTTTGGGTGGAGGGTCCCCCATATGGGCCAGAAACCCCCCCAAAGGCCCAGTGCTGTCCCAGTAAAGCACTGGTTTTGCTGACGTCACAGGCCGTTGCCGGCCTCCCGCGTTCCACACAACATTCCGAGGCGGCGGTCGCTCGCTGGCCGTGGCTGTGGCAGCTTCCTACCGCTGTGGAGAGTGACATTCAGCAGTTGGATTGTTTTTTTGGGGAAACCCCCAAATTGTCCTGCCCGATGGGGCCCAAAAAGCCTCCAGTGGCCGAAGGGTAACGCTGGGGGTGGGAAGGGGCGTTGGAAGTTGGTGGCGGAAGACTGAGTGATGTTTTGCTGGGAAATAGGGACCGGTTTTGCCCCAACTCACCACGTTTTCCCTCTTTTGAAGCATTTGTTGCGCCGTATCCATTCCCGACGTGCCTTTCTCCCCCTCCTCTTCCTCCTCCTTTCAGCCACATCAATGTCGGGGAGCAGTTGCAGGCGGAGCTGCCTGCCCTGCGGGACAGATCCCTCTTGGAAGAGGAGGAGGAAGGAGCCTCCCTGGTTTGGAAGCCCTGGGGTGACGTGGAAAGCAAGCCCGAGCCGCAGGAGAAAGGTTTCTCTTCAGGCTTTTCTTGTGGGAAAGGGGCAAATTCCCCCTTTTCAGAGTTACTTGATAGGGCGTTTGGGTTCTCTCCCGTCTTGTCTTGGCCCCGTAGCGTTGGAGGGAAGGAGATGGCTCATTTTTGGGAGGAAAGTGGCTAGATAAGAGCCGATGGTGCTCTCGGGAGCATCTTCCATGAGAGAGGGGGGGGGTTTGGCAGTCCCAGCTCATCTGCAGCCAGGGAGGAGTTTCTCTCTGGAGATCCCGCTCCCAAAGCTCTTGAAAGAGCCTTTTTTTTGTCCATCAGAAGACTTTTGGCCTCATCCAGAAGGAGGTAAAGCCGTTGGAGCGGGGCGGAGCTGGTTAGCGGGGAGGCTTTTAACCCAGAAAGCCCTCTTTTCAATCCCCCGTTGGAATCCTGTCCTTAGGACCCTTCTTCCTGCTAAAAACCCAGCAGGAGAAGACATCATTGCCCTCCTTTGTAATGACAAGGGAGTCTTTAATATCCCTGGATTTCTCCCCATAGATGCAGAGGCAAACCGTGGCCCAGTGTGTTGACTCTTGTTCCTTCTGGAGGAAGACAGTGCGATTTGGGTGCACCTGCCCTCGCCTGCTGGAGAAAAGGGTCAAGAGAGTCCGGGATGAGGTGGAAAAAGCCAAAGGCGAGGTAAAAAAGCTGCTGGGGGGGTTTGTTTCCTGGACGAATCCATCTGCTCAAACGTTCCTTGCCAGGAAAGAGGGATTTGCTTCACGGAAAGAGATATTATTTTAATTTTTGGTGGGCGGGGGAAGGGGGTGGCTGTGTGGCTTCAGTGCGTGGGAATTGCACCTTTTCAGCCCCTTTGATAGATTTTGTGGAGGAAAGTGCTTTTCCGCTTGGGACAGTGGAAATAATACAGTTTTTCTTGCACCCCGTTGTGGCTTTGCACCCCGTTTTCCCATTGGTTTTTTGGCTGTTTAGACTTGACCTGGGCTGATAAACCGCGTGAAATCCATGGCCAAAAAATCTTATTTTTCTGCCTTTTTGAGACATTTCAAGTTATTTTGTCCCTGGTTTGCAGGCCGTCTGCCAGCAGAAGAAGAGGCCCCGTGCGACCCCCAAAGACAAGCCCCCGCCGGGGCGTCACCACCCGCAGCCCCACAGCGCCTGCGGCTCCTCCGGGGATGCCGGGACCTCCCTGTGCTGGGACTTGCCCTGAGGTGAGTGCGGAAGGTCAGCCCTCCCTTTTTCTTCCCCAAATGCCTCCTTTGGGTTCAGAAAAGCACCCTGGGGTGGGGGCAGAAGGGAAGGGCAGCTGGAGGATTGCCCTTGCCCAGGTGCCTCTTGGTGGTTTTATTTGACTTTCAACCCCCAACGTTCTGTCTTTTTGGAGTCGGGGAGACCTTCCCCGGAGCCGTGAGGTTCAGAGCGGCCCCTCCTTGTGCAAAAGCCTCAGGTTTCCCCTTTTTGCCCAGGACAAACTCAAGTTCCATTGAGTTTTGTGGCCCGAGGCTTGCCCACTCCAGTCCCTCACAGCCAGCAAAATGCCTCCAGTTTTAATTTGACCTCATTTGAAGTGATCGCCCAATTAATTCTCCTAATATAACCCCCCCAAAATCCATCCTCTTTAACCACCAGCATGCAGACCGGTGTCGTTTCTATGAAGCTGGGTCTAATGGATTTCTAGAGGAAGGACTTACAAATCCCTTTTTCCTTTGTTCTGCTGCCTTGTCCCTAAGGGCAGTTTCCCACGGGGTCCTATTTCCTAACTCCTTGAAGAGCTGGAAGTTTGCTTTCTTAAAAGGTGGCGTCCTAACTGTGCTTCTCGTGGGCTTCCAACTTGTGAAGAGAGTGAAGTGCACTAGAGCATGATGACTGCAGCCCATGGAGTAGGGGATTGGGGGATGGAAAGGGCCCCCGGGGTTTCGCTTTGCTCCTTTTGCTTCTAGAAAAGCCCCAACTGGCTCAATGCCCGCCTTCTGGCCCGGGGCAGCCGCAGGGGTGAAGTGGTAGCCGGAGGGTCCCTCTGCAGAGCCCTGATTTCCCTGAGAAGGGGGAAATGTTGTGGGGGATGGAGTGGTGTGTGAGGAGGAGGAGGAGGGCAAGGAAGGCTAAAGGAGGGTGTTGGCGGAAAGATTTTTATCCCCAGCGTGGTTTTGTCAGATTTTTTGGGCAGAACCTCCAGGATTTTGGGGTTCTTTTGATGGAGGATGAGGCAAAAATCCCCGTTGAGCCGTGGGAATGAGGGCGACCCCTGGGAAAACGGGAGGAGGGAACTGGGGGTGGGGGTGGGTGTCGCTCGGCCCCTTCTCCACAGCGTGTTTTTGGGTGGAGGGTCCCCCATATGGGCCAGAAACCCCCCCAAAGGCCCAGTGCTGTCCCAGTAAAGCACTGGTTTTGCTGACGTCACAGGCCGTTGCCGGCCTCCCGCGTTCCACACAACATTCCGAGGCGGCGGTCGCTCGCTGGCCGTGGCTGTGGCAGCTTCCTACCGCTGTGGAGAGTGACATTCAGCAGTTGGATTGTTTTTTTGGGGAAACCCCCAAATTGTCCTGCCCGATGGGGCCCAAAAAGCCTCCAGTGGCCGAAGGGTAACGCTGGGGGTGGGAAGGGGCGGTGGAAGTTGGTGGCGGAAGACTGAGTGATGTTTTGCTGGGAAATAGGGACCGGTTTTGCCCCAACTCACCACGTTTTCCCTCTTTTGAAGCGTTTGTTGCGCCGTATCCATTCCCGACGTGCCTTTCTCCCCCTCCTCTTCCTCCTCCTTTCAGCCACATCAATGTCGGGGAGCAGTTGCAGGCGGAGCTGCCTGCCCTGCGGGACAGATCCCTCTTGGAAGAGGAGGATGAAGGAGCCTCCCTGGTTTGGAAGCCCTGGGGTGACATGGAAAGCAAGCCCGAGCCGCAGGAGAAAGGTTTCTCTTCAGGCTTTTCTTGTGGGAAAGGGGCAAATTCCCCCTTTTCAGAGTTACTTGATAGGGCGTTTGGGTTCTCTCCCGTCTTGTCTTGGCCCCGTAGCGTTGGAGGGAAGGAGAAGTTTCAGACAAAAAAAAGGCTCTTTCAAGAGCTTTTGGAGCGGGATCTCCAGAGAGAAACTCCTCCCTGGCTGCAGATGAGCTGGGACCGCCAAACCCCCCCCTTTCTCATGGAAGATGCTCCCGAGAGCACCATCGGCTCTTATCTAGCCACTTTCCTCCCAAAAACGAGCCATCTCCTTCCCTCCAACGCTACGCGGCCAAGACAAGACGGGAGAGAACCCAAACGCCCTATCAAGTAACTCTGAAAAGGGGGAATTTGCCCCTTTCCCACAAGAAAAGCCTGAAGAGAAACCTTTCTCCTGCGGCTCGGGCTTGCTTTCCATGTCACCCCAGGGCTTCCAAACCAGGGAGGCTCCTTCATCCTCCTCTTCCAAGAGGGATCTGTCCCGCAGGGCAGGCAGCTCCGCCTGCAACTGCTCCCCGACATTGATGCGGCTGAAAGGGGGAGGAAGAGGAGGGCGAGGAAGGCACGTCGGGAATGGATACGGCGCAACAAACGCTTCAAAAGAGGGAAAACGTGGTTAGTTGGGGCAAAACCGGTCCCTATTTCCCAGCAAAACATCACTCAGTCTTCCACCACCAACTTCCACCGCCCCTTCCCACCCCCAGCGTTACCCTTCGGCCACTGGAGGCTTTTTGGGCCCCATCGGGCAGGACAATTTGGGGGTTTCCCCAAAAAAACAATCCAACTGCTGAATGTCACTCTCCACAGCGGTAGGAAGCTGCCACAGCCACGGCCAGCGAGCGACCGCCGCCTCGGAATGTTGTGTGGAACGCGGGAGGCCGGCAACGGCCTGTGACGTCAGCAAAACCAGTGCTTTACCGGGACAGCACTGGGCGTTTGGGGGGGTTTCTGGCCCATATGGGGGACCCTCCACCCAAAAACACGCTGTGGAGAAGGGGCCGAGCGACACCCACCCCCACCCCCAGTTCCCTCCTCCCGTTTTCCCAGGGGTCGCCCTCATTCCCACGGCTCAACGTGGATTTTTGCCTCATCCTCCATCAAAAGAACCCCCAAATCCTGGAGGTTCTGCTCAAGAATTCTATGACATCACAATCCCCGATGACATCACAACCCTACCTCTATGACATCACAATCCCCGATGACGTCACAACCCCCTCTATGACATCACAACCCCACTCTATGACATCACAAACCCCACTATGACACCACAACCACACTCTATGACGTCACAATCACACTCTATGACGTCATAACCCGACTCTGTGAAATCACAACGCCCTTCTATGACGTCACAACCCTACCTCTATGAAAACACAACCCCACTCTATGACATCATAACCCCTCTATGACATCACAATTACACTCTATGACGTCACAACCTGACTCTGTGACATCAGAAACCCCTCTATAATGTCACAAACCCCACTATGACGTGACAACTGACTCTATGACGTCACAACCCAACTCTGTGAAATCACAACGTCCCTCTATGACGTCACAACCCTACCTCTATGACACCACAACCCCACTCTATGACATCACAAACCACTCTGTGACATCACAAACCCCACTATGACGTCACAACCGCACTCTATGACGTCACAGCCCCGTCTATGATGTCACAACCCTACCTCTATGATATCACAACCCGACTCTATGACATCACAATCCTACTCTATGACATCACAACCCTACCTCTATGACATCACAAACCCCACTATGACATCACAACCACACTCTGTGAAATCACAACGCCCTTCTATGACATCACAACCCTACCTCTATGACATCACAACCTTCCCCCTATGACATCACAATCCCCTCTCTATGACATCACAACCGGACTCTGTGACATCACAAACCCCACTGTGACTCACAACCGCCCTCTAGGACGTCACAACCCCCTCTATGAAATCATAACCCCATCTATGACATCACAATCCCTGATGACGTCACAACCCCCTCTATGACGTCACAACCACACTCTATGATGTCACAACGTTATCCCTATGGCGTCACAACCCCACTCTATGACATCACAAACCCCTCTGTGACATCACAAGCCTCCCTCTATGACGTCACAACCACCTCTACGATGTCAGAACCCCACTCTATGAAATCACAAAGCACTCTGTGACATCACAACGTCCCTCTATGATGTCACAACCCTACCTCTATGACACCACAACCCCACTCTATGACATCACAACCCCACTCTATGACGTCACAAACCATTCTGTGACATCACAAACCCCATTATGACGTCACAACCCAACTCTTTGAAATCACAATGCCTTTCTATGATGTCACAACCCTACCTCTATGACATAATAATCCCCCTCTATGACATCACAATCCCACTCTATGACATCACAAACCACTCTGTGACAACACAAACCCCACTATGACGTCACAACCGCACTCTGTGAAATGACAACGCCCCACTATGACGTCACAAACCCCACTATGACGTGACAACTGACTCTATGACGTCACAACCCAACTCTGTGACATCACAACCCCACTCTATGACATCACAAACCCCACTATGACGTCACAACCGCACTCTATGACGTCACAGTCCCGTCTATGATGTCACAACCCTACCTCTATGACACCACAACCCTACTCTATGATATCACAACCCGACTCTATGACTTCACAACCCTACTCTATGACATCACAAACCCCACTATGACGTCACAACCACACTCTGTGAAATCACAACGCCCTTGTATGACGTCACAACCCTACCTCTATAACATCACAACCCTCCGCGACATCACAACCGGACTCTGTGACATCACAACCCCACTCTATGACGTCACAACCTCACTCTATGATATCACAATCCCACTCTATGACGTCACAACCTCACTCTATGACATCACAATCCCACTCTATGACGTCACAACCCCACTCTGTGACTTCACAAAGCCCACTATGACGTCACAACCACACTCTGTGAAATCACAACGCCCTTCTATGACTTCACAACCCTCCCTATATGACATCACAACCCCCTCTATGACGTCACACCCGAAACCTCTAACCTCACAACCCCGTCTATGGCATCACAACCCTGCTCTATGATATCACATCTCCTCTATGACGTCACAACCCCACTCTATGATGTCACAACCACAACCTGTGACATCACAACCCTCCATGACATCACAACCCCAACCTATGACATCACAACCCCCTTTATGACATCACACCCCACTCTATGATGCCACAACCCCAACCTGTGACATCACAACCCTCCCTCTATGACGTCACAACCCCAAACTACGACGTCACAACCCCGCTTATGTCATCACAAGCCAACTCTATGACATCAGAACCCCAACCTAAGATGTCACAACACCCATGACCTCACAACCCCTTGATGACATCACAACCCCACTCTGTGACATCACAATCCCACTATGACATCACAACCCCTCTACATCACAACCACACCCTGTGACATCACAACCCCAACCTGTGACGTCATAACCCTCCCTATATGACATCACAACCCCCCTCTATGACGTCACACCCCAAACCTCTAACCTCACAACCCCAACCTGTGACAACACCCTCTCTGACATCACAGCCCTCCCTCTAGGACATCACATCCCCCTCTGTGGGAGAATGGCTAGCTGAGAAGGGTCACGTAGACATGATCCTGCTGGCCGAGCAAAAGCTTGAGAAACATCGGATTCAGCCCCTGTAACTACTGGGCTGGTAAAGACACCTTGTCCTTGACTATAGTTGTTGTATGATAACAGAGAGGTTGCAGCTGCTCAGGCATGGGAAAAGAGGATGAAAGTAACTGTAAAGAAGGAACCAAGGGCGGAGTTGATCTTTCTAAGAACTAACCAATCATGAGCTTAACTTTTGTAATATGTATGAGCTAATTATGTTAGGACATAAAAGGCAACTGTGTCAATCAATAAACGAAGCTTGCTGATCACTCATATTGAGTGGCCCTGTCTTCCCTCCGTCGCGACAAATGGCGCCCGAACAGGGACCCTACAGAGGGCTGAACCTGCAAGCCACGGTCAACGGAGTCTCAGTGCTGGTCCTGTAAGCAGCGCAGGAGGCGAAAGGGATTAAAGGAAAAGGTCCCCGTGCCCAAGAGCGAAAGGGATTAAAGGAAAAGGTCCCCGCGCCCAAGAGCGAAAGGGATTAAAGGAAAAGGTCCCCGTGCCCAGGAGCACCTATAGAGAGTGTCCTGCCGGCTACGCGCCGCCGAAGTCTGAAAGGCTGCAACAGCGCGCTGACGAAGGTATGAATAGACAAGTGGCGTATGATTTGCTCAAATGCTTTTTAGAAAAGCGGAGCATAGAAGGTTTACATTGTAAAAAGGAATTACCAGAGTTATTAGCTGATGGGGTAGCTAGAGGATTCTTTGCCAATCCCGATACAGTTTTTGAGGAAGAGGAGTGGCGGAGATATGGGGATAAATTATTTGATGAAGTAATAAGTGATGAGAAGTTAGCCAAGAAACTGATGAAGCCTTGGCGTGCAGTTACGAACGCTCTGGTGATGCATAAAGCAGAGCAGAGAGCTGCTGCGTCTGAAAGGTTAGGGGGATCAACTGGGACGGGTGCGACTGCCTCGCAACAAAAGCCAGCTACCCTTCCCTCGGGTTGCCCGTTGCCTCCCTCGGTTCGCACTATAGTCGTCCCTCAAGGGGTAGCGGGAGCGTGGGAGCACTCGGTCTTTGTTCCATCTCCTCCCGAGCCACCTGGAGATAGTGAGGACCCATCGGCCCCCCCAATGGAAACAGAAAAGGGAGAGGAGTCAGAAGAAAGTTATGCAGGGAAAAGAATGAGTCATAATCCCTCCACGGAGGGGCAGAGCATTACCACAGAAAGACAGAGGATGTGGCAGCAAATTGCAGAGGAGGCGATGGCCTCCGGAGATAGAGAATTTGCCTCGAGCATTGTACATGAGGCATTCCCAGTAACTTACCAGCCAGATGACCAAGGGCGAATAACTGCCACAATTCAGAACCTAGATTGGAAGTTATTAACTCAGTTGCGATCCACGGTGAGTGACTCAGGGATCAAAGGAGAGCCCACAAGGCAAATGCTAGACTTTATCTGGGGCACCAATATATTACTCCCGGGGGATGTACGTAGTATTATGAAGCTGATTTTGACACAACACCAGCAGCTGTTGTTTAATGCGCATTGGCAGGCTGCTTGTCAGCAATCAGTTGCCACAGTAAAGCAACCGGGAGATCCGTTACATGGAGTCACCCTTGATGAGCTATTGGGGGTGGGACCGTATCTGCGGCCAGAAGCACAGGCACTTATGGGACCGGATAAAGTAAAAGAATCAATGACATTGGCAAGACAGGCTTTTGATCGTCTTAAGGAACCTGGAGGTGTGCCTTCATATATGGGTATTAAGCAAGGAAGAGAGGAACCATTTGGCCTATTTATAGATCGAGTAGCAGACGCCATACAGGCGGCCGGGGTGCCCGATTATCTCAGAGGCACTATACTAAAGCAGTGTGCTATACAAAATAGTAATCCGGCCACACGCAACATCTTGGCTACATTGCCAGGGACATGGACTATCGAGGAAGGACTAGAAAGGATGGCTCAGGTACCGGTAGGGCCACAGGCAATGTTAGTTGAGGCAGTAAAGGAACTAGGGAATAGTTTAAAGGAACACGCGCAGGCTACGCAGAGTCAAGTTCTTGCAGCCCTTGCTCCTTTGCAAGCCTCCGTTCAACGATTAAATGCTAGTGAATCATCTCGCCCACGATGCTACCGTTGCGGCGCTGCTGGACACATCAGACGGAACTGCAACGCCGGCTCAGTATGGTGCAGAAACTGCCGGTCGGACAACCACAATGAGACTGCATGTCGCGCTTCTAAACCGGGAAACGGACGGTTCAGCGGGAAAAGCCGCCCCGCGCCGACACAAAAAGCGGCTGCATATCCGGCAGCACTCAATCCCTTCAGCTCAGACCAGCCACAAGCGGAAGCCTCGGCTTGGACCTGGCAACAGCAGTAGATTGTACCCTGTTGGACTCAAAGCCTGTCCGGATTGCTACTAGCACTCAAGGACCAATCTGTATCAATGGACAAGCTGTCGGAGCACTACTTATAGGCCGTTCATCGGCCACCATGCTGGGACTTAATGTGTTGGTGGGACTGATTGATAAAGATTACCACGGTGAGATCCAGATCATGGCCCACACGTTATTCCCACCGCTCTTCATCGCTAAAGGCACCAAGGTGGCACAATTAATTCCCCTACCACATCTTGCGGGAGCCCTTCCACCGCTGCAAGAGCAGCCACGAGGGCAAGGAGCCTTTGGATCTACAGGACAAACGGCCCTACTAACTGTCGGCTTGCGCCAAAGGCCACAACGCCCGGTTGCTGTGCAATACGCCAACCTAACTATATCACTTGTTGCTCTTCTAGACACTGGCGCTGACATTTCCATAATCAGCACGCATAAGTGGCCGGCTCAATGGCCGACCTACGCGAGCAGCGCCACGGTCGCGGGAGTAGGAGGATTGACCCTTGCTCGCAAATCACCCCTTCTACGATGGACCATAGGGGACAAGGTAGTGAATTGTACTGTTTCTATTGTCCCATTGCCTGAGGGGGTACATGCATTGATAGGGCGTGACATCCTTGCACAAATGGGAATGGTCCTTACTTCGGACCCCCCTTTTTAGGAGCGGCCATTGCTTGGACTTTCCCGATCCCGCTTCGCTGGAGAACAACAGAACCAGTGTGGGTAGAGCAATGGCCACTAAAACGGGAAAGTCTAGAACAGGCACACACACTCATCCGAGAACAATTCGAACAAGGGCACCTAAGGCTATCGACAAGCCCTTGGAATACTCCCATTTTTGTTATTAAGAAGAAATCAGGGAAATATCGACTGCTCCATGATTTGAGAGCTGTAAATAAACAAATGTATGACATGGGAGCATTACAGCCTGGTTTGCCCAACCCAGCTATGATACCGGAAGGCTGGCACCTGCTTATTGTGGATCTAAAAGACTGTTTTTTCACTATTGCTTTGCATGAAGATGATAGACAAAGATTTGCTTTTACCCTTCCCGCGATTAATCGGGAGGGGCCGGACCAACGCTTTGAATGGACAGTCCTTCCGCAAGGAATGCGAAATTCGCCCACATTGTGCCAAATCTACATTGATGCCGCCCTGCAGCCACTGCGACAAAACTGGGCCCGTACTCTAATCTATCATTATATGGACGATATTTTGCTGGCTCAACCGACACCCTTTTCTCCACAACAAAAGCAGGAGCTAGCAGAGCAGCTCAAGCAGAGAGGTCTGGTAATAGCACCCGAAAAGGTGCAAGAATCAAGCCCCTGGAAGTATCTCGGGTGGCGCATCACTGATACGACAATTCAGCCTCAAAAATTATCACTGCACCTGGACATTCGGACTCTTCATGATGCTCAGCGACTGCTAGGTGATCTACAATGGCTCCGACCTATTACAGGCATCCCCAATGAACTACTGAATCAACTGCGCCCCCTACTGCGAGGAACGGATCCTGCAACGCCAGTGCAGCTTACTGAGCAACAAAGACAAACGCTGCAACAAATAGCTTCCATGGTAACTACGCGTTCCACGCATCGGCGTGTTGAGGGTCTGCCCATTGACTTGACTGTTTTATGTGGTGAGCAGTACCTTATGGCAGCCTTAACTCAGCAAAAAAAAAAAACGGGGGAGAAGCAGGGGTTCACCACTATCGTATTGGAATGGATAGCCCCTCCACTACAACCACGGCGGACAATACAGGAAAAAATTGCCACGCTGGCAGACTTGGTCAAGAAGGGCCGGTGCCGTATTCTACAGATAGAGGGTACCCCTCCAAACACGATATGGGTGCCAATGAAGCAGACTGATTTAGAGTGGTACTTGCAGAATTCCGAAGAATTGCAAGCAGCACTACTCTATGATGGAGCGGCGTTAATAATTAAGCCGCTACCATCGCCCATCCTATCGTGGATGGAGAACATGAGCTGGATAGTTAAGCCAAAGTGATCCAGCCAGCCTATCTCACAGGCTCTCACGGCCTTTACCGATGCGGGCCGACGTTCCAGAACTGCCGCCATAACCTGGAAGGATGAGCAAGGATGGCAGCATCAAATCCTACAGGCACAGCCACAGGACTCTCTACAAACGCTGGAACTTTTTGCAGTGGTCTGGGCATTCATCAGATGGAAAGATATCCCACTAAATATAGTCACAGACTCTCTCTACGTTGCAGGCATAGTTAATCGCATTGAAGATGCGAGCCTGCGAGACTTGAAGAATCGACGCTTAACAGAATTACTAGTCAGCTTGCAGCTCGCAATCACGCAAAGAAATGACCCGTACGCGGTGATTCACATCCGGAGTCACCAGTGGGGAGAAGGCCTCGGAGAGGGCAACGCTCGAGCCGACCGCCTAGTTACGGTCACCACAGAGCCTCCGTTGGCACCGCACTGCCGAGCCCGAGAGGCTCACTCTGTCTTCCACCAAAATGCGAAGGGGCTAGCTCGGACTTACAAACTCTCCATAGAGGAAGCCCGAGCCATTGTCAAAGCTTGCCCCATATGCAGTCATCACAATTCGGGATTAGGACTCGGATGCGGAGTTAACCCTAGGGGATTGAAATCTAATGAGGTTTGGCAAATGGATGTTACCCATGTCTCTGCGCTTGGCCGACTGAAGTACTTGCATGTAACTGTAGATACATACAGCCATATGATATGGGCTACCCCACAGCCGGGGGAAAAAGTTTGCGATGTAAGGCGACATCTAACGAGTTGTTTTGCCGTCCTGGGAGTTCCAGGCACGATCAAAACTGATAATGGCCCAGCGTACAGCAGTGGGTCGTTGAAGCAATTTATGCAGCTACGGAACATCACTCACGTTACTGGCATTCCCCATTCCCCGACTGGGCAGGCCATAGTAGAAAGAGCCAACGGGACAGTAAAGCGTTACCTGGAGAAATTTAAAGACATTGTAGACGTAAGGGAAAGGGTACAAAAGGTTCTCTTTGTGCTCAATCATTTATGTGTGTTTGGAGATAGCAATGATCTGCCAATCGCGAGGCATTACGTGAAGTCAGAAGCCCCCCAGTCACCGCACATGAGAGTGCTATATAAAGATGCTAAAACAGGTCAATGGACAGGTCCCGCAAAAGTGGTTTATGTGGGACGCGGCTATATCTGTGTTTCTACCGATACAGGTACCATCTGGGTTCCCAGCCGTTGGGTAAGGCCCGCCATCGACCACCCTGAAGTCGCCGCTGAAGGTGACCTGACTAATCACCGTAAACCAACGGACTGAGACCGCTGCGCCTCAGTGTGAACCACGAGGTCGCAAAGACAGAAATTAATTGTACAGTCTGTGGGGTCTGTAACCCCTAGGTATTATGTGCATGCTATTTGCTTAGAAGTTGAAACAGAGAAAATGGTTACTTTAGGTATAGAAAGCTTTATAGTAGTTGCCTTAGTTGTAAGCATAAGAGCCATCCCATATAGCGAGATGTTTGACCCACGAGAAAATGTGTGGGTAACTTTAGCTCGGTCACTCAACACGACCAGCTTTTGTGCAAGCCTAGCAACACCCCGCTCCCCATTTACTACGTGCCTTATAGGGGTGCCCTTGACCAGTGTCACCTTTAAGGTATTTTATGAATCCCTCTCAGAATTGAGACAACAGTATAAGGTGACAAGTAAAGTCCAATTCATGTGGAATGACATTGCGGAAATGTTTGAAAAGTATGACATTTGGGATGATAAGCTCCCTGTAGGTCCCGAACCACAGGAGATTGATCTAGCGGACTCCCTCAACGCCAGTTATTGCATATATATTGGCACTGAGAGTTGGACCGGGGAGCAAAAGGAGGGACGCATGGTCAGGGAGACGGCCCCTACAATCCTCTCTCCAATAGAAAACCATACTAGTTGGAGGAAAACCTGGTGTCAAAGAATGGCCCGTAGTGAGAGTTCTCCAGCTCCTGGCACTGTACTGCCCAGGCGCCTTCCAAAAGGATTCTTTTTAATCTGCGGCAACCGAGCATGGTCAGGAATCCCTTCCAACCCTCAAGGAGGACCATGTACTATAGGACAACTTAGTCTAGCTGCACCACTAATGCACCCTAACAGCACTCACCGATATCGATTTACAAGAGACACTTCCCACAGCCTGACTAGCGATTGTTCCGACCAAATTAGCCTCTGGAACAAATGGGAAGTTATCTTCGCATCCCTTTTTACGCCAGGTGTTGCCGCAGCACGAGCACATAGAAATTTGAATAGTATAGCATGTTGGGTGGCAAAGCAAGCCAACGCAACAAGCAGAGTCCTGTCCGAACGTGCAGATGATCTATCCACAGTGCAACACGCGGTATTACAGAATAGAGCCGCGATAGATTTCCTTTTGCTAGCCCACGGACATGGCTGTGAGGATTTCGATGGAATGTGTTGTATGGATCTGGAGGATCACTCAAGATCTATCCATAAAGAAATTCAATACCTGATGACACATACTCAAAAGATACAACAAGATTCAGGATTCTTTGGCCTGGGTGCTCTTGGAGACTGGTTGGGTCTGTCCGGATGGCTGAGAAACCTTTTACAGACGGGATTGCTAGTCTTAATCATTGTACTAATAGCATTGCTTTGTGTGAGTTGTGTGTTGTCTTGTATGAAAACCCTTGTGTTACGGATGTTTAACCAAGCCTGTGTCATTCAAAATAAAAACGGGGGAATTGTGGGAGAATGGCTAGCTGAGAAGGGTCACGTAGACATGATCCTGCTGGCCGAGCAAAAGCTTGAGAAACATCGGATTCAGCCCCCGTAACTACTGGGCTGGTAAGGACACCTTGTCCTTGACTATAATTGTTGTATGATAACAGGGAGGTTGCAGCTGCTCAGGCATGGGAAAAGAGGATGAAAGTAACTGTAAAGAAGGAACCAAGGGTGGAGTTGATCTTTCTAAGAACTAACCAATCATGAGCTTAACTTTTGTAATATGTATGAGCTAATTATGTTAGAACATAAAAGGCCACTGTGTGAATCAATAAACGAAGCTTGCTGATCACTCATATTGAGTGGCCCTGTCTTCCCTCCGTCGCGACAAACCTTCCTTTTCTGGTTAATGTACTTGTAGAAGCCTTTCTTGTTTTTCTTTATGTCCCTTGGCAAGTCCAATTCTAGCTGTGCCTTGGCCTCCCTGACCTTATTCCTACACAGCCGGGCAACATCCCTATACTCTTCCCAGGTTGCCTGTCCCTTCTTCCATATCCTGTGTAGCCCCATCTTACCCCTTAGTTTGACCAGCAGGTCCCGGCTCAACCATGGTGGTTATTATGTATATGTTAAGTCTTTTACAGATTCACCACTGAGGCCAAAGTGGGAAGGTCCCTTCCAGGTACTGCTGACCACTCACACGGCCATAAAGATTAAGGAACAAGCTGCTTGGATCCATTGGACTCGTGTCAAGAGAGCTCCAGAACCCCATGGACATCAACGCAGACCGGACCCCTGAAGCTTCGCCTCCAACGAAAAGATGGACATTAGTAACATTGATAGTCGTCAACATGCCGGGACTTTGTATTTCGGGGGGAGGGACATGGGATACGAATACATATACACGAAGTCTGGAAACACTGGTAAAAGCTACTAATCTGTCAGATTGTTGGGTATGTACCACCTTACCTAAAGGAGAAATGAAATTACCTCTATATGGGGTGGCAGCAAGCAATTGGAACTATGCCAACGGAACCTGGCCCAAATTTGGGGCAAAAGGGGGAAATGAGCAGAATGGATATTGTGAATACGATGATAATGTCTACCCCTTAGGACCCAGATTTGATTTACAACTATTGAAAGAAGAGCTTGTGGTATTAATTAGCAGTAACAATTGTACCTGGGAACACGGGGAATATAGACACAGGGGGCCGGTGAATAAGACAATAGCCTGGGGATGGAGCGAGTTCTGGATTAATAAGACAACTGTTGATGTGGGGAATTGGGATCTAACAGGGATAAAGGCAACGTATATTGACTTTTGCGACAAAACCCAACTAGTTGCATATAAAAGTAGTGGTGTTTCTGAAGGAGAAGGATATTCGTGGGAGTATGGATGGTATCAGGCAGGAAAGTTTTTAGGTGCAAATTTGACAGCAACTATTGGACCCTGTAAGTTACCTCAAGGGTATTGGTGGTTGTGTGGAGATGGATATAGCAGAAAACAGCTGCCCGCAGGATGGAAGGGAACCTGCACGATAGGCTATCTAACTAGCCAGGATACGGTGTTTAATCAGTCTGAAATCCCCTCAGGTATGTTGAGAACACCTTGGAGGAGAATTCGGGGAGTAGAAAACCCTCTAGTGACGAGGGGAACAAGATCCCATAGCTTTGTAAGGTGGCTTATACCGTTCCTGGGCGTCAGTGAATTGGAGAAAGCAATTGTAAACATATCGGCCACTATAGAAGTGCTTGAGAAATCTACAATCGATGCTATACGGGCACTTCAACAAGAAGTCCAGTCATTAGCAAATGTGGTGGGGCAAAACAGAATGGCATTAGACTTATTAACTTGGAAAGAGG
Source organism: Numenius arquata (assembly GCF_964106895.1). Classification (NCBI taxonomy): domain Eukaryota; kingdom Metazoa; phylum Chordata; class Aves; order Charadriiformes; family Scolopacidae; genus Numenius; species Numenius arquata. The sequence goes on from NW_027415062.1 coordinate 761,673, forward strand.
GAGGCTTATGTGCAGTGATTAATCAAAGCTGTTGCTCATATGTAAACCAAAACGGAAGAATAGAGAAAGACTTACAAAATCTCATAGCTAAAACTCAGATTTTGCATCTGACTGCGCAAGATGACACCACATTCGGGTTTTCCGACCTTTGGGAAAAGTTAACCTCGTGGTTACCTAACTTGGCTTGGCTTAAGCGACTGTTTATCCTTCTAGTAGCAATACTTATGTTAGGAACTTTAGTGTGTGCATTAATTAGATGTCTTATGTGTTGTACCAGGGGGGCCAAAGACGAATACATTCAATGGAAGAAGCACCAGCTCCGTGAACGGGTGGAATCAGGGAAGTATTTTAGAAATCAGATGGAGAGGGAGAGTGTGTTACAGGCAATTGTAAAAGAATTTACAAAGGTGAAAGAAAAGGGGGGACTTGATTCAGAAAACGAATGGTTAAAGGTTGTTAGTGTGAATTTAGTACAGCCTGGGAAAGAACAAAGCTCGGAGCCCAGCATTCCAAGATAAAGAAATGGCCTTGTGTATAAGATAGCGGGAGCAGCCTGCATGCTAAGGAGGGACCCAACTGTCTGGGAAAGGTGTCCATCTGGTTGGGACTAGTTTTGCGGTTTGGGATCCGGCCAACCCAAGCTTTCTGGGACAAAGGTGAAGGTACCCGGTGAAGAAGACTGCGAGCCTTCCTCCAGAAGACCCTGGCCCACGACCACCAGGCGGCAGTGCGCATGCGGCAAGGGGAGGAGATTTATGATAATGAGTTCTTAGAAATAATTAGAATAGTAACGCCTTTTCTTAGAATTAATTAGAATAACCCAGCCCACCTTAATGAATATGTACGCTTTTCACCATAAATAGACGCTTGTTTCACAAACCGGTGTGCAAGTTTGGAGGAGAAATCCCCCTTGCACCCGGCGCCGCAATAAACATACCTGCTTTATAACTCTCTGCGAGTTGTAAGGTTTGTTTCCGCGCGTCACTGGGTTAAAAGCCTCCCCGCTAACCAGCTCCGCCCCGCTCCAACGGCTTTACCTCCTTCTGGATGAGGCCAAAAGTCTTCTGATGGACAAAAAAAAGGCTCTTTCAAGAGCTTTGGGAGCGGGATCTCCAGAGAGAAACTCCTCCCTGGCTGCAGATGAGCTGGGACCGCCAAAACCCCCCCTTTCTCATGGAAGATGCTCCCCAGAGCACCATCGGCTCTTATCTAGCCACTTTCCTCCCAAAAACGAGCCATCTCCTTCCCTCCAACGCTACGGGGCCAAGACAAGACGGGAGAGAACCCAAACGCCCTATCAAGTAACTCTGAAAAGGGGGAATTTGCCCCTTTCCCACAAGAAAAGCCTGAAGAGAAACCTTTCTCCTGCGGCTCGGGCTTGCTTTCCATGTCACCCCAGGGCTTCCAAACCAGGGAGGCTCCTTCGTCCTCCTCTTCCAAGAGGGATCTGTCCCGCAGGGCAGGCAGCTCCGCCTGCAACTGCTCCCCGACATTGATGCGGCTGAAAGGGGGAGGAAGAGGAGGGAGAGGAAGGCACATCGGGAATGGATACGGCGCAACAAACGCTAAAAAAGAGGGAAAACGTGGTGAGTTGGGGCAAAACCGGTCCCTATTTCCCAGCAAAACATCACTCAGTCTTCCGCCACCAACTTCCACCGCCCCTTCCCACCCCCAGCGTTACCCTTCGGCCACTGGAGGCTTTTTGGGCCCCATCGGGCAGGACAATTTGGGGGTTTCCCCAAAAAAACAATCCAACTGCTGAATGTCACTCTCCACAGCGGTAGAAAGCTGCCACAGCCACGGCCAGCGAGCGACCGCCGCCTCGGAATGTTGTGTGGAACGCGGGAGGCCGGCAACGGCCTGTGACGTCAGCAAAACCAGTGCTTTACTGGGACAGCACTGGGCCTTTGGGGGGGTTTCTGGCCCATATGGGGGACCCTCCACCCAAAAACACGCTGTGGAGAAGGGGCCGAGCGACACCCACCCCCACCCCCAGTTCCCTCCTCCCGTTTTCCCAGGGGTCGCCCTCATTCCCACGGCTCAACGTGGATTTTTGCCTCATCCTCCATCAAAAAAACCCCAAAATCCTGGAGGTTCTGCCCAAAAAATCTGACAAAACCACGCTGGGGATAAAAATCTTTCTGCCAAGACCCTCCTTTAGCCTTCCTTGCCCTCCTCCTCCTCACACACCACTCCATCCCCCACAAAATTTCCCCCTTCTCAGGGAAATCAGGGCTCTGGAGATGGACCCTCCGGCTACCACTTCACCCCTGCGGCTGCCCCGGGCCAGAAGGTGGGGATTGAGCCATTTGGGGCTTTTCTAGAAGCAAAAGGAGCAAAGCGAAACCCCGGGGGCCCTTTCCATCCCCCAATCCCCTAGTCCATGGGCTGCAGTCATCATGCTCTAGTGCAGTTCACTCTCTTCACAAGTTGGAAGCCCACGAGAAGCACAGTTAGGACGCCACATTTGAAGAAAGCAAACTTCCAGCTCTTCAAGGAGTTAGGAAATAGGACCCCGTGGGAAACTGCCCTTAGGGACAAGGCAGCAGAACAAAGGAAAAAGGGATTTGTAAGTCCTTCCTCTAGAAATCCATTAGACCCAGCTTCATAGAAACGACACCAGTCTGGATGCTGGTGGTTAAAGAAGATGGATCGGTGGGGGTTACATTAGGAGAATTAATTGGGCGATCACTTCAAATGAGGTCAAATTAAAACTGGAGGCATTTTGCTGGCTGTGAGGGACTGGAGTGGGCAAGCCTCGGGCCACAAAACTCAATGGAACTTGAGTTTGTCCTGGGCAAAAAGGGGAAACCTGAGGCTTTTGCACAAGGAGGGGCCGCTCTGAACCTCACGGCTCCGGGGAAGGTCTCCCCGACTCCAAAAAGACAGAACGTTGGGGGTTGAAAGTCAAATAAAACCACCAAGAGGCACCTGGGCAAGGGCAATCCTCCAGCTGCCCTTCCCTTCTGCACCCGCCCCACCACCCCCGCCCCAGGGTGCTTTTCTGAACCCAAAGGAGGCATTTGGGGAAGAAAAAGGGAGGGCTGACCTTCCGCACTCACCTCAGGGCAAGTCCCAGCACAGGGAGGTCCCGGCATCCCCGGAGGAGCCGCAGGCGCTGTGGGGCTGCGGGTGGTGACGCCCCGGTGTGGGCTTGTCTTTGGGGGTTGCACGTGGCCTCTTCTTCTGGTGGCAGACGGCCTGCAAACCAGGGACAAAATAACTTGAAATGGCTCAAAAAGGCAGAAAAATAAGATTTTTTGGCCATGGATTTCACGCGGTTTATCAGCCCAGGTAAAGTCTAAACAGCCAAAAAACCTCTAGATTTCCTCTAGAAAATTTCCTCTAGAAATCCATTAGACCCAGCTTCATAGAAACATATGACATAACAACCCCAGTCTATGACATCACAATCCCCGATGACGTCACAACCGCCTCTTTGACGTCACATCCCCACTCTAAGACATCACAACCCGACTCTGTGACATCAGAACCCGATTCTGTGACATCAGAACCCCGTCTATGATCTCACAACCCCACTCTATGACGTCACAACCCCACTCTATGACGTCACAACCCCACTCTATGACGTCACAACCCCACTCTATGACATCAATACCCTCCCTCTATGACGTCACAACCCCACTCTATGACGTCAGAAACCACTCTGTGACATCTCAACCCCACTCTATGACATCATAACCACCTCTATGACATCACGCCACTCTATGACATCATAACCCTCTCTATGACATCAAAACCCCACTATATGACATCACAACGCTCCTCTATGACATCACAAACCCCCTCTATGACATCACAACCCTTCCTCTATGACATCACATCCCCCTCTGTGACATTGGGCGACGAAACCCCTCGTTTCCTCGTTTTGGGCAAACCCCCCCCAAAAGCATCTCGGGCTTTTGAGGGACAATTTCCATCTCCTGCTGCCTCCAGCCACAGTTTCTGGGCACAAACAAGGGCAGGGGGGGTTTTCTGCCATCAGCCAAGTCAAAGACATCCAAACTTTGCTGGTCCATGGGGGCTGCCCAGCCAAGGAGATGTCCCTTAATTATATCCACTGGCAACTTCTATTATCATCAGAAGGTTGATCAGACTTGGTCCATGGACCCCAGCTCCAGCGTCACCACCCCAACGGGCTCCAGTCTGTGAGACTCGCACAGGCTCAGCTGAGAAAATGATGGCTCCAAAGGAAATGTAGCTCCAGGAGACAGAGCTCCACGGCCTGAGCGCAGCACTAACCAGAAGCTTTACTGACTCAACCGCTGCTTTTCTACCCAAACGCTGCTCATCTCCAGGGAGAGAAAGCTGCTTTAGCCACTTCTCCTCCAAAGCCCTCACAGGGCTAAAGCCACACAGTCAGGAGCACCCCTCTGCACAGAGACACAGCCAGCAGAAAGGCAATCCTTTGGGAAATCCATCGGGACACCCATTCCAGCAGAAAAGAGAATCCTTACCAGGCTGGTGGCAAAACTCCCCGCGTCTCTGGGCCAGGGGGACGTCACCAACGCGTCCGCACCTCTGAGGGTTGGGGTCCACCACAAGGCTGGTTTCCGTTCTGTCACATCCTCAGAGCTAAAACTGTCGGCAGGAGCTGCCTCATCCGGGGACTCGGAACCACCCGGGCACCTGACCTGCAGAACACAAGTACCTCTCAAGAGACCTTGATGTCCTGCATTAACACACCAGCACGCTCTTGAGATCACACAACCACACAATGGTCACAGTTGGAAGGCACCTTAAAGCCCCTCCAGTCCCACCCCCTGCCCTGGGCAGGGACACCTCCCACCACACCAGGCTGCTCCAAGACCCCTCCAACTTGGCCTGGAACCCCTCCAGGGATGGGGCAGCCACAGCTTCTCGGGGAAACCTGGGCCAGGCTCTCACCATCCCCCCCAGCAAACCATTTCCTCCCCACATCTCATCTCAATCTCCCCTCTTCCAGTGGCAAACCCTTCCCCCTCCTCCCACGGCTCCCCTCCCTCATCCAGAGTCCCTCCCCAGCTTTCCTGGAGCTCCACCTGTTTAGGGACTGGAAGGGGCAGAAAGGTCTCCCCGGAGCCTTCCCTTCTCCACGCTGAACCCCCCCAACTCTCTCAGCCTGTCCTGACAGCAGAGGGGCTCCAGCCCTCCCAGCATCTCCGTGGCCTCCTCTGGCCCACACTCCACATTGTTGGCTTGTGTGGAGCTTCTCACCCACCAACACCCCCAAGCCCTTCTCCTCAGGGCTGCTCTCCAGCCATTCTCCACCCAGCCTGGATTTGTACCCGGCATTGCTCTGACCCAGGGGCAGCACCTTGCACTTGGCCTGGTGGGACTTCAGGGGGTCACAGGAGCCACCTCCATCCTGCCCATGTCCCTCTGGCTCTGGGCAGAGGGTGGAGAAGCAGGACAACTGGCACACTCATCACACAGGACTGCGGGAGAGCTGATCCCACCTCGCTGAGGAGCTGCTGGGACCGTCCCAGAGGCAAAAGGGGCTCAGTCTCTCCTGCATCTTCAGGGATAACGTTCCTCAAAGCCCAGGAAGAAACAGGGCCTGACCAGCACGGGGGAAAGGAGACCCCACGGGGCAGGGGACGGGGGGACAACGACAGGACAAACACAGTCATTCCTCGGAACAGAGCGCCTTCCTCGGCACTCTTGCTCAGAAACGTGGTTTCTGGAGGAACTGGGTGTTTCACGGAAGGTTTTTACCCTCTTCTGCCACCAGCACCTCCCGGTGGGACTCTCTCGGTGACAGGAGGTCGAGGTGACAGGGACAGTCCAGCGCAGGGAGCGCTTTGGGGCCCTGAGCTCTGTGCAAAACCCCAAAGCTCGCTTTATGAAGGTTGTTGGCCCTGCTGTGAGGGAAAGTTTGAAAATATTTTTTAAAAATGAAGCCACAAGAAATAGAACGAAAGACGTCGAGTGAAGGAAACGTCTCCTGGCGACGTTAAGCTGCAAACGGCGTTGGTGGTTTCATCCTCCTGGCTTGGTTTCCTCTTGGCAACTTCATCCTCAAAACCACCTTTCTCCCTCTCCCCAGGGCCAGGCTCAAAAGGAGCACCCAAGGGTCACAGCACTCAAGGGCCGGAGATTGCTCCCACACCCAAGGGGACAGGTTTTCACAGCACAGGGGGGGTGACACTGCTTTGGGGGTGATCACAGCACGGGGGGGGGGGACTGCTTTGGAGGTGATCACAGAAGAGGGGGCGGGGGGGCATCGGTGACCCCCGTTTTCCCCCCATCCAGGTTCTTTGCGTGGAATCCATCTGCGTCGACCCTGCCATCATTGAAGGGAACATCAAGGTGAGACCCTGGGGGGGCAGAAGCGACACCGAGGGGAGAACCTTGAAGTGGGGGGGTCCCCCAAAAATCGTGCCCACCCCCCAAAAAAAATCGGTGCAGACAACCTCGCCCAGCAAGTGAAGCTCAACTCGCATCGAGGGGGACACGGGGGTCTCCCTCGGGGACAGCAGGGGGGGCAGGACATGTCTGTGAGGTGGGACCAAGCAGGGACAGGCTGGGGGCGGGGGGTACAAGGAGGAGGGTGGGAGGGGCAAGCACAGGGGCAGGGCTGAGGCCACACCCACCTGGCAGGTCAGGAAGGGGTGGGGCTAAGGGAAAGGGGGTGGGGCTAAGGAGACCACACCCACCAGGGTCACCCCAGGGAAGGGCAGGGCTAGGGGGAAGGGGGTGGGGCTCTGGGAGGCCACGCCCACAGACTCAGGGAGGAGGTGGAGCTAAAGGACAAGGCCACGCCCACCAGTGGGAGGCACCCCTACAAGGGTGGGGGTAGGAAAAGGGGGTGGGGCCAAGGGAGGCCACACCCACCACTCACACAAGGGAGGGGCTAGGCTATGGGCAGGGGCGGAGCCACAGGGAAGGGGTGGGGCCAAGGGAGGTCACACCCATAGGGAACACCCTGGGGGGCGGTGCTAAGGGAACAAGCCACACCCCCAAGGGCTACTACAGGCAGGGACAGAGGGGCGTGGCTAAGGGAGAAGGGGTGGAGCTGAAGGGAAGGGGCGTGGCTAAGGGAGGAAGCCACACCCCCAGGTGAGACAGAGACACAAAGGGGTGGAGCCAGGGGAAACAAGCCACGCCCACAGGGCCTCCTGCAAGAGGCAGGGCTGACAGTGAGCCCCGCCCACTAGAGCTGGGGGGAGGCCACACCCACAAAGGGGTGGGGCTAATGGGAAAGACCACACCCACAAAGGGGTGGGGCTAACAGGGACAAGACACAGCCCCAGCAGCCCCCATCATTTCAAGGGAGGGCGTGGCCAGGGGTTGCCCCACCCCATGGCACTGCCCACCCTGTCTGACCCCAAAAAAGGGGACAACCTCCCCAAAAAGGGGACTGTCCCCTCCCCGGGTGTGCCCCCCAAAACAGGGACACCACCCCCAAAAAGGGGGCTGGCCCCCCCAAACGCTGTTGCCTCCCGGGGAACCAGGGTACGAGGGGGAGGCAGTGAACACCCACCGCGTGCAGCCACAGGTAAGGGAGGAGCCCAAAAAAAAACCCCAAAAGAGGGGACAGATCTCATTAAACCCCCCTGAAATTGGGGGGGTGGTAGATTTTGGGGAACCTCCCCCAGAACCCCATTTTGCCCCGTAGAACATTGACATCAGCCGCCCCCCTTGCCAAAGCCCTGGTCACCGTCCCCAAGCATTATTGGGGGTGGGGGGCATTAATTTTGGGGGCTTCCAGGGGGGTCCAACAGGGTGATGGGGGGGATCTCCAGGTACCTACGAGGGGGATGAGAAGGGGGTGTGTGTGAGGTGGTGACCCCCTCCCCTCCAGCACCTTTTGGGGGGTACCTGCACCCCCTCGGCCCATGACAGACCCCTCCATTCACTTGGTTTGGGTGTGTGGGTGTGTGTGTGTGGGGGGGAGGTGTGTTTGTCAGTGGTTTTCAGCTGTTTTTTCTCTGCAGTGCAGTATAAACGGCCCGGACGGGGCGGGTGCTGCTCTGTGCGCACCAGGGACTGGGAAGGGGGGGGCACCACAAAAACACCCGTTTTCCCAACCCCCCCACCCCAAAAACCACCAATTCTCTCACCCCCCACCCCAAAACACACTTCCTCACCCAAAAAGACCCCTCTCCCAAGTCCTCCATCCCCCAAAAAACTCTCTCCCACCCCAAACTCCCCTCTCTCCCAACCCAGACAGCCCCAAAACCCCCCACATTCTCCCACCCCCACCAAAAAACCCTCTCCCAAACCCCCCACCCCCAAAGAACACCCCTCCTCCCAACCCTGCACCCCCAAATCCCCTCCCATCACAAACTCCCCTTACCAGCTTAAAAAAACCAAACCCAAACCCCCACTCTCCCAAACCCTTCTCCCAAACCCCCACTAACCCACCCTCAACACCCCCCATCCCAAAAGACCCTCTCCCACCCCAAACCCCAACTCACTTCTGCCTCACAAGCTCTTCCATCACCAGCTTCTTGATAGCCCCAAAAACCTCCTGTCACTCCCTGGAAGGGAAGGGCTCTGGTGGTGCCTTGCGAGGGGCGGGGTCAGCACAAGTGCTTTAAATCCCTTCTTTTGGTAAAACTGGCTATTTGGGGTGGTTTGGGGGAGTTTTTATCTTGTTTTTAACGGTTCAAGCCAAGCGGCGCGGCCATTTTGTGGCTCTGAGGGGAAAGGGGGCAGGGGCGCCTTTCCCGCCTTTTTCACCACCTGAGGGGAGCCCTCGCAGGAGAGAGGGGGCGGGGCGAGTGCAGCCGCTGGCCCAATGGGCGGCTTGAAGAGGGGGCGGTGGGCGGGATGAGAGCAGTGAGCGGGCCAATGGGCAGCGGTGTTTTCCAGGGTGGGCGGTGCTGGCACGAGCGCATGGGCAGAAGGGGAGGGGTCATATTTTGGGAGGCAGGCAGACCCCGTTAGAGCTTCCCCCTCCCTATTCAGGGGGGTGATACCCCTCTGCCGTCCCCCCTCAGGCCCCAGGGACACCCAGACGGCCAAGCTGGGGCTCCTTATGGTCATCCTCAGCTTCATCTTCATGAAGGGCAACTCACCCAAAGATGGTGAGGCCTCCCGCCCAAGACCCCGCCCCCCCATATCCCATTTGCCATTGGTGGCCCTCTCCCCCACATTGACACCCCCTTTTCCAGGTGCTGTCTGGAAATTTCTTTGCCGGCTCTGGCTGCAGCCAGGGTAGAACATAATGGGGGATGGGGCTTGTTAGTGCTGCCCCTCGTTAACCCTATTGACCCCCGGGAATGACAGGAGGTTTTTGGGGATATCAAGAAGCTGGTGACAGAAGAGGGAAGAGCTTCTGCGTCAGAAGTGAGTTGGGGTTTGGGGTGGGAGAGGGTCTTTTGGGATGGGGGGTGTTGAGGGTGGTTTTGGGGGTGTTAGGGAGAGGGGGTTTGGGAGAGGGTGGGTTAGGGGTTGGGTTTTTTGGAGCTGGTAAGGGGAGTTTGTGATGGGAGGAGATTTTTGGGGTGCAGGGTTGGGAGAGGGGTGTTTTTTAAGGGTATGGGGTCTGGAAGAGGGATTTTTGGGGTTGGAGGGTGGGAGAATGGGTGGTTTTAGAGGGGGTGGGAGAAGGAATGATTTTAGGGTGTGAGAGGGTGCGTTTTTTGGGGTCCCCCTCCTTTCCAATCTATGGTGTGCACAGAGAAGCGCCAGCCCCGACCGAGCCGTTTATACTGCACTGTAGAGAAAAAATACCTAAAAAACACTGGCACCCCCTCCTCCCACCCCAGTGACTGGAGGGGTCTGTCACGGGGCCAGGGAGCGCAGGCACCCCCCAAAAAGTGCTGGAGGGGAGGGGGTGAGGGCTGCTGGAGCCCCTCTGCTGTGAGGACAGAGAGTTGGGGGGGTTCAGGCTGGAGAAGGGAAGGCTCCGGGGAGACCTTTGTGCCCCTTCCAGTCCCTAAAGGGGGGGGCTCCAGGAAAGCTGGGGAGGGACTCTGGATGAGGGAGGGGAGCCGTGGGAGGAGGGGGAAGGGTTTGCCACTGGAAGAGGGGAGATTGAGATGAGATGTGGGGAGGAAATGGTTTGCTGGGGGGGTGGTGAGAGCCTGGCCCAGGTTGCCCCGAGAAGCTGTGGCTGCCCCATCCCTGGAGGGGTTCCAGGCCAAGTTGGAGGGGTCTTGGAGCAGCCTGGTGTGGTGGGAGGTGTCCCTGCCCAGGGCAGGGGGTGGGACTGGAGGGGCTTTAAGGTGCCTTCCAACTGTGACCATTGTGTGGTTGTGTGATCTCAAGAGCGGGCTGGTGTGTTAATGCAGGACATCAAGGTCTCTTGAGAGGTACTTGTGTTCTGCAGGTCAGGTGCAGAACTCCCAGGTTCCGAGTCCCCGGATGAGGCAGCTCCTGCCGACAGTTTTAGCTCCGAGGATGTGACAGAATGGAAACCAGCCTTGTGGTGGACCCCAACCCTCAGAGGTGCGGATGCGTTGGTGACGTCCCCCTGGCCCAGAGACGCGGGGAGTTTTGCCACCAGCCTGGTAAGGATTCTCTTTTCTGCTGGAATGGGTGTCCCGATGGATTTCCCAAAGGATTGCCTTTGTGCTGGCTGTGTCTCTGTGCAGAGGGGTGCTCCTGACTGTGTGGCTTTAGCCCTGTGAGGGCTTTGGAGGAGAAGTGGCTAAAGCAGCTTTCTCTCCCTGGAGATGAGCAGCGTTTGGGTAGAAAAGCAGCGGTTGAGTCAGTAAAGCTTCTGGTTAGTGCTGCGCTCAGGCCGTGGAGCTCTGTCTCCTGGAGCTACATTTCCTTTGGAGCCATCATTTTCTCAGCTGAGCCTGTGCGAGTCTCACAGACTGGAGCCCGTTGGGGTGGTGACGCTGGAGCTGGGGTCCATGGACCAAGTCTGATCAACGTTCTGATGATAATAGAAGTTTCCAATGGATATAATTAAGGGACATCTCCTTGGCTGGGCAGCCCCCGTGGACCAGCCAAGGAGAGCTCCCCGAGGTGGCTTTGGGGCGCTTTTGGATGGGATTGTGCCATCTCTGTGTGGTCTGACCGACCGGCTGACACAGACCCGTCCTTTCCGTACACAGCTGGACGTGTCTCCAAGGGTTGGTGATCCGCCAGCAGGTACAGGCAGTTGGTCACGGGTTTGCGTGTGCGAGTGGGTCCGTGCAGCGGTGTGAGCAGTGCCATCAGGCTGTCACTGTCCCATGCCATTCCCGAGGGCAGGCACCTTTGTTTTGGTGAGACTTTGGCAAAGGTTGCAGGGGCCGTGGGAGGAATTGATTGGAAATACGTCCCCCGTTAATCACCTGGAGCTGCAGGAAAAGAAAAGGGGAGGTGGGAAGTGTCAAGGGGGATGGGAAAGCTGGGGAAATCCTTGGGCTTTGAGGAGGAGATTTGAAGGATTTCAAGACGATTTGGGAAATGACTTTTATTCCTTTGAGCTCTCTCTCTGGCCACACAAAAGCTGGCGGGGGGCTTTCTTCTCCCCAGCTCCTGTTCTCAGGAGAACTGGAAAGGAATCCAGCCGGCTGCCATTAAATGGAGCAACTCCACCCGTTTGGAGCCATTTTCTGCCAGAGAATTCCTAAATTCAAACATTGTCCCCCTTCCTGGGGGATCAATGACCGCGGTGGAAACCCGGGCGTTGACAGGGAGCATTTGAAGCTCCTCCTAAAGCCACCACCTGTTTTTTATGGTACGAGTTTGGGGTTCAAAATTGAATCCAATCATTAAAAAGAGGTGGTGGTTGGACCCAAACCATGGGCATGTCCGGGACGCAGCTGCCCACTCATCCCAGTTTCCCTATTGGGCTCGGCTTCTGCTGACTGGTTTTACCACCTGGAATTCCTGGGAGCCGAGGATATGAGCCCCCAGGCCCCAGCTCTCCTTTTGCCTCCTAAAAAAGCTGAAAACAGATGAAGGAGGGGATTTTTCCCTGGGGATTGGGGGAGGAGGGATGGAAATGGCCCCCGCGGTTTTGCTTTGCTCCTTTTGCTTCTAGAAAAGCCCCAAATGGCTCAATCCCCGCCTTCTGCCCCGGGGCAGCCGCAGGGGTGAAGTGGTAGCCGGAGGGTCCATCTCCAGAGCCATGATTTCCCTGAGAAGAGGGAAATTTTGTGGGGGATGTAGTGGTGTGTGAGGAGGAGGAGGAGGGCAAGGAAGATTAAAGGACGGTCTGTAGAATGAGTTTTATGCCCAGTGTGGTGGTGTTAGATTTTTTGGGCAGAACATCCAGGATTTTTGTTTTTTTTGATGGAGGATGAGGCAAAAATCCACGTTGAGCCATTGGAATGAGGACTAATGTTGGGAAAACGGGAGGAGGGAACCGGGGTTGGGGATGAGTGTCACTTGGCCCCTTCTCCACAGCGTGTTTTTGGGTGGAGGGTACCCCATTTTGGCCAGAAATGCCCAAAAATGCCCAGTGCTGTCCCAGTAAAGCACTGGTTTTGCTGACATCACAGCCCGTTGCCGGCCTCCCGCGTTCCACACAACATTCCGACACGGTGGTCGCTCGCTGGCCGTGGCTGTGGCAGCTTCCTACTGCTGTGGAGAGTGATACTCACCAGTTGGACTGTTTTTTTGGGGAAAAACCCAAATTTTCCTGCCCAATGGGGCCGAAAAAGCCTCCAGTGGCCGAAGGGTAACGCTGGGGGTGGGAAGGGGCGGTGGAAGTTGGTGGCGGAAGACTGAGTGATGTTTTGCTGGGAAACAGGGACCGGTTTTGCCCCAACTCATCACGTTTTCCCTCTTTTGAAGCGTTTGTTGCGCCGTATCCGTTCCTGACGTGCCTTCCTCACCCTCCTCTTCCTCCTTTCAGCCGCATCAGTGTCGGGGAGCAGTTTCAGGCGGAGCTCCCTGCCCTGCGGGACAGATCCTGCTTGGGACAGGAGGAAGAAGAGCGAGCCTCCCTTGTCTGGAAGCCGTGGGGTGACATTGAATCCAACCCCGAGACGCAGGAGAAAGGTTTGTCTTAAACCTTTTCTTTGGGGACTCGGGAAAATTCCACCTTCTCAGAGTTACTTGATAGGGCGTTTGGGTTCTCTCCCGTCTTGTCTTGGCCCCGTAGCGTTCGAGGTAAGGAGATGGCTAATTTTTGGGAGGAAAGTGGCTAAATAAGAGCCGATGGTGCTCCGGGAGCATCTTCCATGAGAAAGGGGGGGGGTTTTGCGGTCCCACCTCATCTGCAGCCAGGGAGGAGTTTCTCTCTGGAGATCCCGCTCCAAAAGCTGCTCTTCCTGTGGCAATAGTTGGAATATGGGATATTTTTCTGGGCGTTTTGTGGTTTCCGTTCTGTTTTCTGCCCTTCCTCCATTTCCCATCCATCTCCTGTGGCATCTTTTCTCCTTTTTGGAGGAAAACCTGACTCGTTGGTGTTTTTTCTTGCCTTTGTAGTTTCAAAGCTGCTGAAGATGGCCTCTTCCAGCGGCAGAGCCGGGGGAGGGCTGAACGCGGAGCTGGCTCTGCATTGCCTGCACGAGGCTCGGGGCAACGTTGCGGTAGGGAGCAGCGCTTCCCCCTGAAGAACCCGCTTTGTGACTGGTTTGAGCTGGGAGTTGCTCTGAGTTGGCTCTTCCAGGGGCCGGAATCTCTTTGCTCAAGGCGCCGGGTGCTGCCTGTGGCGGCGTTAAGGTCTGGTGGGGTGACAGAGCCCGTCCCGGTGCATCCATTGGAGCTTGTTTGGATTCTGGGACAGTCGGGAGAATGGAATTTCTCTTTTTCCTTTTTTTGCCCTTTTTCCTCCTCTGCCAGAGGAATTGAAGTCCTTTTCTCCCATTAAATCTGGCAGGAAGCTCTGGAAATGCTGCGCTCTGGGCCCCCCCGGAGACCCGAATCCCACCCCTTGGCTGATTACCATTACGCAGGTAAATGGGAGGAGAAAAGATCCCTTTGCTATTGGAATTATTCTTTAAAAGGTGGGGTTTGGGTGGGGAAAACAGTAGTTTTAATCCATTTGTGGGGCTTTTTGAGGCAGGGAAATGCGTCTTCTTATAATTTGCCTGTGGCTGTTTATCCCAAGGCTCAGACACCTGGACCCGGCGGGAACAGCAGTTATTTAAAGAGGCGTTTTATGTTCACAAGAAGAATTTTCGCCTCATCCAGAAGGAGGTAAAGCCGTTGGAGCGGGTCGGAGCTGGTTAGCGGGGACGCTTTTAACCCAGAAAGCCCTATTTTCAATCCCCCGTTGGAATCCTGTCCTTAGGACCCTTCTTCCTTCTAAAAACCCAGCGGGACAAGACATCGTTTGCCCTCATTTGTAATGACAAGGGAGTATTTAATATCCCTGGATTTCTCCCCATAGATCCAGACGAAAACCGTGGCCCAGTGTGTCGAATATTACTACAGCCAGAAGAAGAAGATGCGCTTCGGCTGCACCCGACCTCGCCTCATGCAGAAAAGGTCCAAGAGAGTCCGGGATGAGGAGGAAAAAGCCGAAGGCGAGGTAAAAAAACTGCTGGGGGGGGTTGTTCCCTTGACGAATCCATCTGCTCAAACGTTACTTGCCAGGAAACAGGGATTTGGTTTGTGTAAATACATCTTTTTTTAACTTATGGGTTGGAAATGGGGTGGCCATGTGGCTTCAGTGCGTGGGAATTGCACCTTTTCAGCCCCTTTGATAGATTTTGTGGAGGAAAGTGCTTTTCCGCTTGGGACAGTAGAAATAATACAGTTTTTCTTGCAAGTTGTGGCTTTGCACCCTGTTTTCCCATTGGTTTTTTGGCTGTTTAGTGCTCAGACTTTACCTGGGCTGATAAGCCGCGTTAAATCATCACAAAAAATCTTATTTTTTTGCCTTTTTGAGACATTTCAAGGTATTTTGTCCCTGGTTTGCAGGCCATTTGCCACCAGAAGAAGAGGCCACGTGTGACACCCAAAGAAAAGCCCACGCCGGGGCGTCACCACCTTCAGCCCCACAGCGCCTGTGGCTCCTCCGGGGATCCCGGGACCTCCCTGCTCTGGAACTTGCCCTGAGGTGAGTGCGGAAGGTCAGCCCTCCCTTTTTCTTCCCAAAAAGCCTACTTTGGGCTCAAAAAAACACCCGGAGGGGAGGAGGGGGGCAGAGGGGAGGGCAGCTGGAGGATTGCCCTTGCCCAGGTACCTCTTGGAGGTTTTCTTTTACTTGCAACCCAAAAAATCTGTCTTTTTGGAGTCGGGGAGACCTTCCCCGGAGCCGTGAGGTTCAGAGCGGCCCCTCCTTGTGCAAAACCCTCAGGTTTCCCCTTTTTGCCCAGGACAAACTCAAGTTCCATTGAGTTTTGTGGCCCGAGGCTTGCACACTCCAGTCCCTCACAGCCAGCAAAATGCCTCCAGTTTTAATTTCACCTCATTTGCAGTGATCAACCAATTATTGTCACATTTTAACCGGCAACAATTCATCTTCTTTAACCACTGACATCCAGAACGGTGTCGTTTTGCAGCCAAACAAACCAGGAATTCACACAAGTAGGAAATGACGAATCTGAGTCTAATGGATTTCTAGAGAAAGGACTTAAAAATCCCTTTTTTTCTCTCATTTCCAGAGTATTTGAGAAGATCCCGACGAGAAACACCCCAATGAGGCTCCATCCCCCCCGGGCTGTTTGAAAGGCCCCGGGCACTGACACCGACCCACCGGCGGGGCCATTTTTCCCTGCATGGCGGGCCTGTGCTGGTGACTGGGAGCGCTCCCTGCCCTCCCTGCCAACAACAGCCCATCCCAGCAGGGAGAGCTCCATGTGCCCCTTGTCCCCCCCAGACCTCCAAGGCCCCCGGCCCTCCCTCCCATCGTTGCCACCCCTCAGCACTGGCAGCTCCCTGTCGTCCCTGCACCCCCCAGAAAGGCAGCCCCCCCAGCCCCAGAGCCACCAACTGTCCCGTGATGACAGCCTGTCTCTCCTGTCCCTTCGGGAGCCCCTGGACTCCTGGACCCCCCTGCCACCCCTGAGCCATGGCCAGGGCCAGGCGTGCTCTCCCAAGGAAGACAGAGCAGAGGTGCCAGGCTGGATGGGAGGGAGAGGAGCCGGCAGGGACAGGGACAAGGCTGCGGAGGGACATGGCCTGCTTTGGGCCGGGGACACGGATGCTTCTCCTGGAGGGAGGGCAAGAAGAGAGACAAAGGAGAGCGACTGGGAGATGGAGACGAGCTCCTGCACCCTCCTCGGACACGCTCCAAAAAGAAAGGGTTTTCCCTCTCTTAATGAGGAATAGTCAACCCGCCAGCCCTGACGAGGGCACCGTGTTCCACCAAGTCAAGCTCAGTGTGTGCCAGGAGGTGCCGTGGTCTCTGCTGGCCACGTGAGGGTCACGGCCACCGTGTCCAGTGCTGCCAAGTCGGTCATCCAAGTCCTCATGGAGAATCAAGGTAGTTCCTCCTCGCAATCCGGAGGTGGCAGCACCACCAAGGGCGGATGTACCTTGTCCGTGTTGCTGTAAACACCAGGCAGAACCTGCTGCCCTCAATAAATGGTTGAGCAAGCAATTGTGCATCCAAACTTGTGCTGTGTTGCCCTAAGACAGGAGGGGAAGAAGCCCCAAGTAGGATGGAAGATGGTTCTTTTGTCTCCTGATCCCCTTTTTTGTCAGCTCGGAGGACTCCCTGTTGAGTGGTGAGGAAGGGGAGTGTGGTTTGAAGGTCCCGTGGGTGGTTTGAGCTGTGTCTGGGGCTTGGGATCTTGCTTGGATGCCAGGTCGGGTGGAAAGCTGCTCCCCTGAAGTGCTTTTTGGTGTGAATTCCAGCTTGGGTTTAGTTTTGATGTTTGTCCAGCTGGGGGTCCTGGTGTAGGGGGCAGAGACCTTCCTGTTCTCCATCCTCTTCTCCAGCCCCTTGAACCCCATTTTCTAGGTGGAGGTTGGGTTCAGAACATGGAACCTGGCCCTACATCTGTCAGACCATCCCTGTGTTTCCCTTCCTGATGTTCCTGCAGAGATTGTGCCTGTCTGTGGGTCATCTCTCTCCTGACCCAACCCACCTCTGCGCTCTCCATCCATCTGCCCGCCCATCCCTCCATCCAGAGGGGACGCATTTTTCAGATAAAACCTGGTGTAGCTGGAGCACCTCCAGCCGAGCACTGGGAGCACTGGGACAGATCTCTTCCTTTTGCTCTGCTTTCCTTCCCATGTGGCAAAAGAGAAAACAGCTCTGGTGGCCTTCACGTGCCACGTTATCTGGTGAGAGGTTGGTGGTCACCATGAGCTGTGTCACGCCGGTGTCTGGGCCTGATGTTTCCTGCCAGTGAACAGATTTTTTGGGGGAACTTTATTTTTTTTTTAATATTTTTATTTTTGGTTTGCGTTTGGACGTGTCAGCAGCAGCCAAAGCAGGAGACAAGAAGGAATGTGGTGGGGCAGCAGAGGTGGATGGGGCCTCCCTGGGGCTGTGGTTTGGTGGTGAGGGCAGGATGAGGTCTGCTGGGCTTTGTGGGGAAGAAGGGTGTGAGGGAGCTCTGAAATGCAAATCAAAGCCTTTTTGGTGACTGGCTGAGGAGTTAGAGGCAGCTGAGAGGTGGGAAGGGGCAAAGCCATGCAGAGATGTCTCCATCAGCCCTCTCCAACACCTCCCATCCCCTCGGCCTCCCTCCCTGCAGACAGGGAGTGGGTGACACCAGCCCAAAACCTACCTCTCCCTTTTCCCTTCACCCCTTAGTCCTTCTCAAAGGTCTGGTGGATCAGATGGGGCCTTTGGTGGACCTTCCTGATGGGAAGGCCCTCCAGATGTATCCTCTCCCATGCTTGGGTGCTGCTGGCAGCAGGTCCCGGTGCTGGACGTGCCTTTGGACAAGGTCTTGTTGGGCTCCAACCAAATGAGGCGAGGTCCCCAGCCAAGACTTGGGAGGGACTCCGGCTCCTACCTCCATGTGGTGGAGGATTAAGCACCTACAAGGCCCTCAGATACCCACGCAAAGGGCCGACAATCAGAGGCAAAACAGATTTTGATTAATGGACCTTTTTAATTAATTTATGATCAATAAACACCACGATGATGTTGACAGCTGGAGCCAACTCTTCTCCTGCAAGTGGCTCGGGCAGTGGGTTTTGGCCAAGGGCTGTGTCTCTGAGGCTGCAGATGAAGCAATTGGGTGCCCAGGGCTCTGGAGAGGTGCTTGTGGAGGTTGGAGATGCAGTGCAGGTGGCTTTGAGCCAAGGGATGCCATCTTGGGCCAAGTTCCCCCAGCCAGGGCCTGCGGGAACTGGCAGTTCAGCGTGGTCCTTGCCAGGGATTGCCCAGAGCATTTCTCTGGTCTCACCACAGGGAGGGAGCAACAAGCTTGTGGGGGAAGCCCAGGGGATCTCCAGAGTTCTAAGGAGCCTTTGCCTGCTCCAAACCAGCCTGGGAGCTCCACTGCATTTGCTCGATTAAACCAAGCGTGGAGCTCCACTGGCAGGAGCTCAGAGAGGTGGCGAGCGTGGAGCTGAGGCTTGTAGAACCCCCGTCTGCCCCAGGAGCAGTGGGAGACGGCTCTTCAGTCCAGTCTCCTCTGAGCTTCCATGGGTGGAGAGGGGTCTCCGTGGTCCCGTGCGCATCCTCCCCTGCTCCAGACCCTCCCAGACCCGTGTATCCTCCCCGGTTGCTGCACAATCACTGGGCTCAGTCCCTGCGCTCCGTCCCCAGGGGGGCTGGATTCACCTGGTTGGGATCCCTCATTCCCTGGTGGGTCTTTAAACCCCCTCTGTGGGGCAGGCGTGGGGATGATGTCCTCCAGGGAGAAGCACCTTTGCCTCTGAAGCGAAAGGAGTGCGCCCGCCAGAAGATCCTCAGAGAGAGACCTCTGTCTGCCCTTTCTCTCCTCTCCTGCACGTTTCTATTGTGGGCCGCTCGCTTTTGGTTTCCTTTTCAAATCTCCAGTTGTATTTCCTGCTCTGGGACGTTTCTCTTCTCTGGTACCCCAAGGGTAGAACGTGACTTGGGGGGGGCTGAGGCTTGATGTTGGGGAGAACGTGGAGGGACCAGAGCTTCTCCAGCGCTCTGCATCTTCTCTAGCCGTGAGGAAGCTTTGGAAAATCGGGGAGAACATGAAGCTGACAAGCTTTGAAGAGCAGAAAACAGCTCCAGTTAATCCCAGAGCCCAGACAGCCTGGGAAATTCCCAGTGTTGAAGGGAAAATGCAACCACCAATGAGGCAGAGGCCTTTTGCAGATGCTTTTCCCCAGCTGCACCCAAGCTGGTTCAAGAGAGGGTGTTTGAGGGGAGCAGAGCCGCCCCCTCAAACGCTGCATTATGAAGGGAGGGCTTGTTTCCTACCACAAGGCTTTTTTTTTCTAAGCCCGTCAAAGCCCTGAAGAAAGGCCAGGGCTTGTCTGTCTTCTCGAAATAGCCTCGGGGTGGGGTTTGCTGGTGAGTCCCGCACCTCCAGCATCTCAGGGCTTGGGGGGGTTTAGCAATGCGACTTGCAAGCCCCTGTGCTCTGGTGGTGCTTGGAGGGGGGTGTCCCTCCTTCAGGGTTTGGGGGATGGCTGCAGCCTGGGGCTGAGCTGGGAAGGTGGGACCTGGTGGGGTGCAGGCACCCGAACTGCGCTTTGTTCTCCTCTGGCTCCATCCCTCTCTCCAGAGGATGCTGTTGACCCCATCAACCCTTGCCCTGCCTGGCAGGGGGGTGCGTGGTTTGGCTGGAGTGCCCTCCCCGTCAGGGATGCGGCATTTGTGAATGGGGATGAAGCTCCTTTGGGACAATTTGGGAGGAGGTCGGATCTCCCATCCCGACCTAATGGGGGTGCTGGCACTGCAGAGCCTCCCAGGCTGTGCTGAAAAGGCCTTCCTAAGGAGGGGGGAAAGCTGCAGCCTGTCTCCTTCCTCAGGCAGTGGGGAACACAGCCAGCTGGGCTCATGGCCATGGGAAGAGCTGGTCCAGTTGCCAGCCCTCCAGCCCCCTGCCCTCCCCCACCAATTTTTGGCCCCGCGCTTGGAGATTTGCAGCCGCTGCTGCTGCTGGTTTCAGTTCTGCTCCAAGGCCAGCTCAAGCCCAGCAAAGCCTGGGGGGGACACGGGTCTTTGTGAAGGAGGGGTTGGGTTGATGTTGGGGAGCGGGAGGGAAATGTCCTTTCTCAAGAGAAGAGCCCCTGCTGCGCGCACAGAGGAGTGCTCTGGCCAAGCGGTCGCGGGGTCGACTTGTGAGGCTGCAGAGCGAGCAGGAGGCGAATACCTCGCTGCTGAGAGAGCTGAGGGGGGAAAGGGAGGGCTTTTTTTAGAGCCAGGTCAGCCGAGGCCCAGCAGCTGCAGCGAGGAGCAGTGGCTGGGCTGAGCTGAGATGGTGCAGAGCTCGGCTGAGACCATGCTGCGTGGTGGAGGCCACTGTTGTCTAGCAGTAAGTCCCGAGAGTCTGGGATGCTGAAGATCCCTGGAGAAGTCATGAGCATCCTCCTGCCCTCATCTTTCTGCCTGGCATTTCCTACTTGACTACTCTATATTGGAAGAGTCCTTCCATATTTCCCCCTGTCTTCTCCAGGGCAGACACACACGACCGTGTCCAAGGCACAGCTGAGAGCCTGGTTCCTCACAATCCCTTGTGACTTCTCAGATGCTGCTGTTCTTCTCCCTGGGCCAAGAGAGTCACTCCTGGTGGCAAAATCCCTCCCTCCTCCATGCAGAGACACGGGCTGCCACCAGAGTCCTGCTCCACCACCTTGACCCGGTCATTAGAGCTGCTCTCCAATGGCTCCACCTGCAAAAACCCTCTTGGAGATGCTGTTGCTCTGCTGCCCTCCCAATTCCCAGGCTCTCAGCACTGAAACGTGGGTCTTCCCAGACCCAGGAGTCTGCTCTGTTTGCAGGGTCAGATGTACGGGGCTGGGAGGGAGAGGACCCATGAGGAAACTGTGACTTGGTAAGACCCACATCTGGGACCAAAGGGCAGGAGAGGCTTCTTGTTGAGAGCCCCTGACATCCCATGGCCAAAGACGAGCTCAGGAGACTCAGCCAGCCCACAGGCACGAGAAGGAGGCAGGAGAGGCAGGAAGAAAAGCCCCAGAGGATGCGCAGGGGTCAGCAGAGGACCGCCAAGAGACTTTGCGGCTCCTCTTTGTGGGGAAGCGCCTGCGGCCACACGTGGGTTGTTCCCAGGCGCAGCAACGCCCAGAGCGGACACCTCTTGTGCCGCTGCCTCAGCTGCTCAGAAAGCAGAGCCTGCCAGCTCCGGCCAGCCAGGGATGGGGAAGGGGCCGTCGGGTAGGGCCAGTTGGGCGCCCATGGCCCATCTCCCCACCGTCGCCTTGCTGCTGTTGGGCGAGTGGGAGCTGGGCACGTGTTGGGGACGGGGCTGGGGCTGCCAGGCTTTGGGAGCGGGGCCTGGGGACTTGGCAGAGAAAGGGTCTTGTGGGGCTTGTGCATGGGGAGGGGGAAGAGGCAGAGCTTTGTCATTTTTCTTGTGCTGAATGGAAATGAAAGTTCTTTTCCTGGTGGTGATGGCAACTGTCTTCTAACTAACGCCCTCTCTGCCCCACGGTTCAGGTGCCAGCGTGACCACCCAGGACATCTGCAGCTCCCCAGGTGATGGTGAGCACAGGGATGGGGGCAGAAAAGAGGGCTGAAGGAGTGGAGATGGGAAGGGAGAGGGGCTTCACATCCCATTTGTGAAAGAGGAGACTCTTCCACTCTGTTTGCACAAAAGTAACTCCACCCCGGGGCATCCCTGTGCCATCTCTCCAGGTGACCTCCCGGCTCCTGAACTCTTCCTGAACACCTCCAAGGCTCAGGAGGGAGAACGGGTTTTGCTTCGCTGCTCCATTGGAGGACACTCTCCTCCTACACGAATTGTCTTCTGCAAGGATGGGGTGGAGGAGCACAGCCTGAATGCCACATGGGGACAGTTGACCTACTCCAAGCATTTGATCATGACGAATGGGAATGTGGGGACGTACAGGTGTGGGTACCAGCACAGGAACGAGAGCAACTGGGTGAGGAACTCTGCCCTCAGCAAAGCACAGAACCTGGTGGTCACAGGTGAGACGTGGCACTGGTGCATGAGCAGGCACCCCGGTGAATGCCTGCCTGTGCCCAGACTCCAGATTGCAGTGAGGACCCTGCTGTGCCCCGTGGCGTGTCCCTGGGCAGTTGAGATTGTTGGGGTCAGGATGCAGTTCAGCCCAGCCTTTGCCACCGGGGCAACTCCTCCCAGTCCCGGGGGAGCATCCTGCTCCTCTCCTGCCCCAGCATCACGCAAAGGGCACAGTGGTGGTGCCAGATCGAACCCAGAGCCACAGCTGTGCAATGCAGGGATGGGTTGATCCCCAGGGTTGAGAGATGGTGGGTGAGGGGGTCCCCACAGGTGCTTGGTCTGTGCAGTACCTGGGAGAGCTGGAGACTCTCACCCTGGCCCTTTCTTCTACTAGTCAGCATGGACGAGTGTGTCCTTGCCTGTCTGTCTTTTCTCCACTAATGGATGCTCTGGAGACAGACCCCATTCCAGGGGTTTGCCATCTCCCTCCGTCCCACACCTCTGCTGCAGACAACGCCCAGGATAAGAAATCCAGGGCTGGGGTTCCCAACAGAGCCCAGGCTGTGCCAGGGATGCTCCAAGGTGTCCCCTCTACCTCTATGAGCTGGTGTCAGGGAAACTGGGGACATTTGCATGTGCTGGGTGGTTCCCCAGGAGTCTGGTGAAGCCAGAACGTGAGCTGGGGGTCAGCTTGGTGTCTGGGATGGTCCCAGTGCAGGAGAATGAGACTCAAAAGGACTTCATTTCTCTGACAGTCTTCAGCCCCTCACCAAAACCAGTGATCCCACCCACAGGTGAGCCATTGTTTTTAAGCTTTCCCACCGTCTCCTTCCACCTGGATATTCCTTGTCCACACTGTGACCCTCCTCTCTTCCAGCACCAGCCATACCCCTCTGGATCTGGATCCTGCGCTCTGTCCTCACCCTGCTCCTCCTGACTTCTGCCCCCATCATCACCCTCGTCCTGGAGAGATGCAGCCCCTCTCCCTGCGCACATCCCTGTCCCCGGTGTCATCTGATGGCCTCACTGCCCCGGGCTCCTCGCTGTCCCCATATCATGAGGGTGGTGGGAGTTACACTCCCCCCAGACTCCCAGCTGGGGTCTGGTCACTGAGGGGATCGTGCCCAAGGGAGGTGCTACCATCGCTCTGCTCTCTTTTGCTCAGCCCCCGCTCTGTCCCCTGAGGAAGGACCCTTGAATCTCACACCCACCCGGGTGCCTTTACCCCCGCAGATGCCCCTCCTGCTCCCAGGCAGCAGCGTCTCCATTCCAGGTCCATCCCTGCAGCCCAGGAGGACGCAGGGGGATGGTTGGGTGGCTCCAGCCTCACAGAGTGATGCTCTCAAGGTCCTGCATCCCTCCAACACTTCCCATTTCCCGGGGAGGTGCTGGTAGCCAGGGTCAGTTCCCGGGGCACTGGGCATCTTGTTGCAGTGACCAGTGCAGAGGCGCGTGTGTTGGCAGAGCGTTTGTGGGAGGTGAATTATAAAGGATTTGTTCTGAAGTGGACACTTGGTGTTTCTCCTCTGTCTCGGAGTGAATTTTCTAAAGGGCGCTGGGAGAGCTGCCAAACTCCTAGCTGGAGGAGCCCGAGTGCTGGGAGGGAGCTGCCATCCCCTGCGCCCACCGACCCGAGGGGTTCCCTCCCTGCTGCCATCACCCTGACAGACGTGTCCTGGAAATGTGCCCACCTGACAAGGACTGAGCCCGTCTCCCCACGCTCAGCTCCAAGGGGCAGTCGTTCCTGGCCCTCTGCACCCTACACCCACCCATCTGTGGGGCACGGGAACCGGGCTGGAAACCTCCCCCGTGAGACGGGAGCGGGGTTGCCCAGCTGCGGGACAGATGTTGTTGGGGCGTCGGCATCAACAGCCCCCAACATCTGCCCCAAGCTCAACCTCCCCCCTGTCGAGTCTCAAGCCTCCCGCACCAGCGCCACCCAACACTGGCCCTGGAGCCAAGTGTCTCCCTGAGGTGAAACTCCTGACGCTGGACTCTGGGCCCTTGGTGTGTTCTGGGGAGCTCAGGGGGAAGGTTGGGGTGCAGGCAGGAGGGGGGCACCTTGGCTGGGAAGCACAAGGCAGCACGGCTCCACGGTCGGGAAGGGGGGAAGGAGGGTGGGAGCCGAGCTCACAGCCAGAGGCTGGGAGGCAGGGCTGGAGGTGATGCCTCCTGCCTCCATCTTGGAGGTCCATGCGCGCACTGGGGGGACGTGGAGCAGCAAGACCTTGGCCGTGGGAAAAGCCACGGTCATTGTGTCTGCCCAGAGGGCACAGCAGCGCTGTTATTGACAAAACCAGGGCACAGCAGCGCTGTTATTGACAAAACCAGGCCACAGGGGGAGGAGAGCAAGGGGAGAGCTCTTCCACGGACCTAAAGCCCCAAGGAACATCAGTCCCGGCACAGCTATGGCACGCAGGGCTTCAGCAAAGCTCCCGAGGGGATGGAGGGCTGACTGTTCCTCATCCTGGTGCAGATGGCCTCCAAGTTGCCAAGGCGGATCTTGGGCAGGGACATCTCCACGGTCACCTTCATCTAGAAAACATTGTCCTTCAAGGGGCTGGGGAGAAGAGGGTGGCCAGCATGAAGGTGTCCATCTCGTACACCAGGACCCCCCAAAGCCCCAAAAATGGGTCATGGAGTTAACAAATTGGTAAGTCTCCGTGACACCCGGTGGGATCCTGGGGCGGGGATGGTGACATCACCAACAAAATGTAATAAATGAAGAGAGACAAAACCCTTTATTTTTGGCAGGTGTGCAAGGATCTTGACAGGCCTGTGCACAGATCTTTGCCCAACGCTGTGCAACCCATGGTCTTGAAACCTCTCTCCTGATTTAAGGCAGCTCTCCACAAAGCCGAGTCCCCAGGCCCCGCTCCCAAAGCCTGGCAGCCCCAGCCCCGTCCCCAACACGTGCCCAGCTCCCACTCACCCAACAGCAGCAAGGCGACGGTGGGGAGATGGGCCATGGGCGCCCAACTGGCCCTACCCGACGGCCCCTTCCCCATCCCTGGCTGGCCGGAGCTGGCAGGCTCTGCTTTCTGAGCAGCTGAGGCAGCGGCACAAGAGGTGTCCGCTCTGGGCGTTGCTGCGCCTGGGAACAACCCACGTGTGGCCGCAGGCGCTTCCCCACAAAGAGGAGCCGCAAAGTCTCTTGGCGGTCCTCTGCTGACCCCTGCGCATCCTCTGGGGCTTTTCTTCCTGCCTCTCCTGCCTCCTTCTCGTGCCTGTGGGCTGGCTGAGTCTCCTGAGCTCGTCTTTGGCCATGGGATGTCAGGGGCTCTCAACAAGAAGCCTCTCCTGCTCTTTCTGCATTGGCAAGACCCACATCTGGGAACACTTGCCCCAGGGATCCTGTCCAGTCAGCCCTGAACATCTGGCTGAGTTGGTGGAGCAGGACTCTGGTGGCAGCCTGTCTCTCTGCATGGAGGAGGGAGGGATTTTGCCACCAGGAGTGACTCTCTTGGCCCAGGGAGAGGAACAGCAGCATCTGAGAAGTCACAAGGGATTGTGAGGAACCAGGGTCTCAGCTGTGCCTTGGACACGGTCATGTGTGTCTGCCCTGGAGAAGACAGGGGGAAATATGGAAGGGCTCTTCCAATATAGAGTAGTCAAGTAGGAAATGCCAGGCAGAAAGATGAGGGCAGGAGGATGCTCATGACTTCTCCAGGGATCTTCAGCATCCCAGACTCTCGGGACTTACTGCTAGACAACAGTGGCCTCCACCACGCAGCATGGTCTCAGCCGAGCTCTGCACCATCTCAGCTCAGCCCAGCCACTGCTCCTCGCTGCAGCTGCTGGGCCTCGGCTGACCTGGCTCTAAAAAAAGCCCTCCCTTTCCCCCCTCAGCTCTCTCAGCAGCGAGGTATTCGCCTCCTGCTCGCTCTGCAGCCTCACAAGTCGACCCCGCGACCGCTTGGCCAGAGCACTCCTCTGTGCGCGCAGCAGGGGCTCTTCTCTTGAGAAAGGACATTTCCCTCCCGCTCCCCAACATCAACCCAACCCCTCCTTCACAAAGACCCGTGTCCCCCCCAGGCTTTGCTGGGCTTGAGCTGGCCTTGGAGCAGAACTGAAACCAGCAGCAGCAGCGGCTGCAAATCTCCAAGCGCGGGGCCAAAAATTGGTGGGGGAGGGCAGGGGGCTGGAGGGCTGGCAACTGGACCAGCTCTTCCCATGGCCATGAGCCCAGCTGGCTGTGTTCCCCACTGCCTGAGGAAGGAGACAGGCTGCAGCTTCCCCCCCTCCTTAGGAAGGCCTTTTCAGCACAGCCTGGGAGGCTCTGCAGTGCCAGCACCCCCATTAGGTCGGGATGGGAGATCCGACCTCCTCCCAAATTGTCCCAAAGGAGCTTCATCCCCATTCACAAATGCCGCATCCCTGACGGGGAGGGCACTCCAGCCAAACCACGCACCCCCCTGCCAGGCAGGGCAAGGGTTGATGGGGTCAACAGCATCCTCTGGAGAGAGGGATGGAGCCAGAGGAGAACAAAGCGCAGTTCGGGTGCCTGCACCCCACCAGGTCCCACCTTCCCAGCTCAGCCCCAGGCTGCAGCCATCCCCCAAACCCTGAAGGAGGGACACCCCCCTCCAAGCACCACCAGAGCACAGGGGCTTGCAAGTCGCACTGCTAAACCCCCCCAAGCCCTGAGATGCTGGAGGTGCGGGACTCACCAGCAAACCCCACCCCGAGGCTATTTCGAGAAGACAGACAAGCCCTGGCCTTTCTTCAGGGCTTTGACGGGCTTAGAAAAAAAAAGCCTTGTGGTAGGAAACAAGCCCTCCCTTCATAATGCAGCGTTTGAGGGGGCGGCTCTGCTCCCCTCAAACACCCTCTCTTGAACCAGCTTGGGTGCAGCTGGGGAAAAGCATCTGCAAAAGGCCTCTGCCTCATTGGTGGTTGCATTTTCCCTTCAACACTGGGAATTTCCCAGGCTGTCTGGGCTCTGGGATTAACTGGAGCTGTTTTCTGCTCTTCAAAGCTTGTCAGCTTCATGTTCTCCCCGATTTTCCAAAGCTTCCTCACGGCTAGAGAAGATGCAGAGCGCTGGAGAAGCTCTGGTCCCTCCACGTTCTCCCCAACATCAAGCCTCAGCCCCCCCCAAGTCACGTTCTACCCTTGGGGTACCAGAGAAGAGAAACGTCCCAGAGCAGGAAATACAACTGGAGATTTGAAAAGGAAACCAAAAGCGAGCGGCCCACAATAGAAACGTGCAGGAGAGGAGAGAAAGGGCAGACAGAGGTCTCTCTCTGAGGATCTTCTGGCGGGCGCACTCCTTTCGCTTCAGAGGCAAAGGTGCTTCTCCCTGGAGGACATCATCCCCACGCCTGCCCCACAGAGGGGGTTTAAAGACCCACCAGGGAATGAGGGATCCCAACCAGGTGAATCCAGCCCCCCTGGGGACGGAGCGCAGGGACTGAGCCCAGTGATTGTGCAGCAACCGGGGAGGATACACGGGTCTGGGAGGGTCTGGAGCAGGGGAGGATGCGCACGGGACCACGGAGACCCCTCTCCACCCATGGAAGCTCAGAGGAGACTGGACTGAAGAGCCGTCTCCCACT
The DNA here is from genome assembly GCF_964106895.1 of Numenius arquata. Lineage (NCBI taxonomy): Eukaryota > Metazoa > Chordata > Aves > Charadriiformes > Scolopacidae > Numenius > Numenius arquata. The sequence continues at coordinate 789,070 of NW_027415062.1, forward strand.
GCTCCTGGGGCAGACGGGGGTTCTACAAGCCTCAGCTCCACGCTCGCCACCTCTCTGAGCTCCTGCCAGTGGAGCTCCACGCTTGGTTTAATCAAGCAAATGCAGTGGAGCTCCCAGGCTGGTTTGGAGCAGGCAAAGGCTCCTTAGAACTCTGGAGATCCCCTGGGCTTCCCCCACAAGCTTGTTGCTCCCTCCCTGTGGTGAGGCCAGAGAAATGCTCTGGGCAATCCCTGGCAAGGACCACGCTGAACTGCCAGTTCCCGCAGGCCCTGGCTGGGGGAACTTGGCCCAAGATGGCATCCCTTGGCTCAAAGCCACCTGCACTGCATCTCCAACCTCCACAAGCACCTCTCCAGAGCCCTGGGCACCCAATTGCTTCATCTGCAGCCTCAGAGACACAGCCCTTGGCCAAAACCCGCTGCCCGAGCCACTTGCAGGAGAAGAGTTGGCTCCAGCTGTCAACATAATAGCGGCATTTCTTGGGCATCAATTAAATTAAAAAGGTCAGTTAATTGAAAATTTGTTTGGCCTCTGATTGTCAGCCCTTTGCGTGGGTCTCTGAAGGCCTCGTAGGTGCTTAATCCTCCACCACATGGAGGTAGGAGCCGGAGTCCCTCCCAAGTCTTGGCTGGAGACCTCGCCTCATACGGTTGGAGCCCAACAAGACATTGCCCAAAGGCACGTCCAGCACCGGGACCTGTTTCCAGCAGCACCCAAGCATGGGAGAGGATACATCTGGAGGGCCTTCTCATCAGGAAGGTCCACCAAAGGCCCCTTCGGATCCACCAGACCTTTGAGAAGGACTAAGGGGTGAAGGGAAAAGGGAAAGGTGGGTTTGGGGCTGGTGTCACCCACTCCCTGTCTGCAGGGAGGGAGGCCGAGGGGATGGGAGGTGTTGGAGAGGGCTGATGGAGACATCTCTGCATGGCTTTGCCCCTTCCCACCTCTCAGCTGCCTCTAACTCCTCAGCCAGTCACCAAAAAGGCTTTGATTTGCATTTCAGAGCTCCCTCACACCCTTCTTCCCCACAAAGCCCAGCAGACCTCATCCTGCCCTCACCACCGAACCACAGCCCCAGGGAGGCCCCATCCACCTCTGCTGCCCCACCACATTCCTTCTTGTCTCCTGCTTTGGCTGCTGCTGACACGTCCAAACGCAAACCAAAAATAAAAATATTAAAAAAAAATAAAGTTCCCCCAAAAAATCTGTTCACTGGCAGGAAACATCAGGCCCAGACACCGGCGTGACACAGCTCATGGTGACCACCAACCTCTCACCAGATAACGTGGCATGTGAAGGCCACCAGAGCTGTTTTCTCTTTCGCCACATGGGAAGGAAAGCAGAGCAAAAGGAAGAGATCTGTCCCAGTGCTCCCAGTGCTCGGCTGGAGGTGCTCCAGCTACACCAGGTTTTATCTGAAAAATGCGTCCCCTCTGGATGGAGGGATGGGCGGGCAGATGGATGGAGAGCGCAGAGGTGGGTTGGGTCAGGAGAGAGATGACCCACAGACAGGCACAATCTCTGCAGGAACATCAGGAAGGGAAACACAGGGATGGTCTGACAGATGTAGGGCCAGGTTCCATGTTCTGAACCCAACCTCCACCTAGAAAATGGGGTTCAAGGGGCTGGAGAAGAGGATGGAGAACAGGAAGGTCTCTGCCCCCTACACCAGGACCCCCAGCTGGACAAACATCAAAACTAAACCCAAGCTGGAATTCACACCAAAAAGCACTTCAGGGGAGCAGCTTTCCACCCGACCTGGCATCCAAGCAAGATCCCAAGCCCCAGACACAGCTCAAACCACCCACGGGACCTTCAAACCACACTCCCCTTCCTCACCACTCAACAGGGAGTCCTCCGAGCTGACAAAAAAGGGGATCAGGAGACAAAAGAACCATCTTCCATCCTACTTGGGGCTTCTTCCCCTCCTGTCTTAGGGCAACACAGCACAAGTTTGGATGCACAATTGCTTGCTCAACCATTTATTGAGGGCAGCAGGTTCTGCCTGGTGTTTACAGCAACACGGACAAGGTACATCCGCCCTTGGTGGTGCTGCCACCTCTGGATTGCGAGGAGGAACTACCTTGATTCTCCATGAGGACTTGGATGACCGACTTGGCAGCACTGGACACGGTGGCCGTGACCCTCACGTGGCCAGCAGAGACCACGGCACCTCCTGGCACACACTGAGCTTGACTTGGTGGAACACGGTGCCCTCGTCAGGGCTGGCGGGTTGACTATTCCTCATTAAGAGAGGGAAAACCCTTTCTTTTTGGAGCGTGTCCGAGGAGGGTGCAGGAGCTCGTCTCCATCTCCCAGTCGCTCTCCTTTGTCTCTCTTCTTGCCCTCCCTCCAGGAGAAGCATCCGTGTCCCCGGCCCAAAGCAGGCCATGTCCCTCCGCAGCCTTGTCCCTGTCCCTGCCGGCTCCTCTCCCTCCCATCCAGCCTGGCACCTCTGCTCTGTCTTCCTTGGGAGAGCACGCCTGGCCCTGGCCATGGCTCAGGGGTGGCAGGGGGGTCCAGGAGTCCAGGGGCTCCCGAAGGGACAGGAGAGACAGGCTGTCATCACGGGACAGTTGGTGGCTCTGGGGCTGGGGGGGCTGCCTTTCTGGGGGGTGCAGGGACGACAGGGAGCTGCCAGTGCTGAGGGGTGGCAACGATGGGAGGGAGGGCCGGGGGCCTTGGAGGTCTGGGGGGGACAAGGGGCACATGGAGCTCTCCCTGCTGGGATGGGCTGTTGTTGGCAGGGAGGGCAGGGAGCGCTCCCAGTCACCAGCACAGGCCCGCCATGCAGGGAAAAATGGCCCCGCCGGTGGGTCGGTGTCGGTGCCCGGGGCCTTTCAAACAGCCCGGGGGGGATGGAGCCTCATTGGGGTGTTTCTCGTCGGGATCTTCTCAAATACTCTGGAAATGAGAGAAAAAAAGGGATTTTTAAGTCCTTTCTCTAGAAATCCATTAGACTCAGATTCGTCATTTCCTACTTGTGTGAATTCCTGGTTTGTTTGGCTGCAAAACGACACCGTTCTGGATGTCAGTGGTTAAAGAAGATGAATTGTTGCCGGTTAAAATGTGACAATAATTGGTTGATCACTGCAAATGAGGTGAAATTAAAACTGGAGGCATTTTGCTGGCTGTGAGGGACTGGAGTGTGCAAGCCTCGGGCCACAAAACTCAATGGAACTTGAGTTTGTCCTGGGCAAAAAGGGGAAACCTGAGGGTTTTGCACAAGGAGGGGCCGCTCTGAACCTCACGGCTCCGGGGAAGGTCTCCCCGACTCCAAAAAGACAGATTTTTTGGGTTGCAAGTAAAAGAAAACCTCCAAGAGGTACCTGGGCAAGGGCAATCCTCCAGCTGCCCTCCCCTCTGCCCCCCTCCTCCCCTCCGGGTGTTTTTTTGAGCCCAAAGTAGGCTTTTTGGGAAGAAAAAGGGAGGGCTGACCTTCCGCACTCACCTCAGGGCAAGTTCCAGAGCAGGGAGGTCCCGGGATCCCCGGAGGAGCCACAGGCGCTGTGGGGCTGAAGGTGGTGACGCCCCGGCGTGGGCTTTTCTTTGGGTGTCACACGTGGCCTCTTCTTCTGGTGGCAAATGGCCTGCAAACCAGGGACAAAATACCTTGAAATGTCTCAAAAAGGCAAAAAAATAAGATTTTTTGTGATGATTTAACGCGGCTTATCAGCCCAGGTAAAGTCTGAGCACTAAACAGCCAAAAAAACAATGGGAAAACAGGGTGCAAAGCTACAACTTGCAAGAAAAACTGTATTATTTCTACTGTCCCAAGCGGAAAAGCACTTTCCTCCACAAAATCTATCAAAGGGGCTGAAAAGGTGCAATTCCCACACACTGAAGCCACATGGACACCCCATTTCCAACCCATAAGTTAAAAAAAGATGTATTTACACAAACCAAATCCCTGTTTCCTGGCAAGGAACGTTTGAGCAGATGGATTCGTCAAGGGAACAACCCCCCCCAGCAGTTTTTTTACCTCGCCTTCGGCTTTTTCCTCCTCATCCCGGACTCTCTTGGACCTTTTCTGCATGAGGCGAGGTCGGGTGCAGCCGAAGCGCATCTTCTTCTTCTGGCTGTAGTAATATTCGACACACTGGGCCACGGTTTTCGTCTGGATCTATGGGGAGAAATCCAGGGATATTAAATACTCCCTTGTCATTACAAATGAGGGCAAACGATGTCTTGTCCCGCTGGGTTTTTAGAAGGAAGAAGGGTCCTAAGGACAGGATTCCAACAGGGGATTGAAAATAGGGCTTTCTGGGTTAAAAGCGTCCCCGCTAACCAGCTCCGCCCTGGTCCAACGGCTTTACCTCCTTCTGGATGAGGCGAAAATTCTTCTTGTGAACATAAAACGCCTCTTTAAATAACTGCTGTTCCCGCCGGGTCCAGGTGTCTGAGCCTTGGCATAAACAGCCACAGGCAAATTATTAGAAGACGCATTTCCCTGCCTCAAAAAGCCCCACAAATGGATTAAAACTACTGTTTTCCCCACCCAAACCCCACCTTTTAAAGAATAATTCCAATAGCAAAGGGATCTTTTCTCCTCCCATTTACCTGCGTAATGGTAATCAGCCAAGGGGTGGGATTCGGGTCTCCGGGGGGGCCCAGAGCGCAGCATTTCCAGAGCTTCCTGCCAGATTTAATGGGAGAAAAGGACTTCAATTCCTCTGGCAGAGGAGGAAAAAGGGCAAAAAAAGGAAAAAGAGAAATTCCATTCTCCCGACTGTCCCAGAATCCAAACAAGCTCCAATGGATGCACCGGGACGGGCTCTGTCACCCCACCAGACCTTAACGCCGCCACGGGCAGCACCCGGCGCCTTGAGCAAAGAGATTCCGGCCCCTGGAAGAGCCAACTCAGAGCAACTCCCAGCTCAAACCAGTCACAAAGCGGGTTCTTCAGGGGGAAGCGCTGCTCCCTACCGCAACGTTGCCCCGAGCCTCGTGCAGGCAATGCAGAGCCAGCTCCGCGTTCAGCCCTCCCCCGGCTCTGCCGCTGGAAGAGGCCATCTTCAGCAGCTTTGAAACTACAAAGGCAAGAAAAAACACCAACGAGTCAGGTTTTCCTCCAAAAAGGAGAAAAGATGCCACAGGAGATGGATGGGAAATGGAGGAAGGGCAGAAAACAGAACGGAAACCACAAAACGCACAGAAAAATATCCCATATTCCAACTATTGCCACAGGAAGAGCAGCTTTTGGAGCGGGATCTCCAGAGAGAAACTCCTCCCTGGCTGCAGATGAGCTGGGACCGCAAACCCCCCCCCCCTTTCTCATGGAAGATGCTCCCGAGAGCACCATCGGTTCTTATTTAGCCACTTTCCTCCCAAAAATTAGCCATCTCCTTCCCTCCAACGCTACGGGGCCAAGACAAGACGGGAGAGAACCCAAACGCCCTATCAAGTAACTCTGAAAAGGTGGAATTTTCCCGATTCCCCAAAGAAAAGGTTTAAGACAAACCTTTCTCCTGCGTCTCGGGGTTGGATTCAATGTCACCCCACGGCTTCCAGACAAGGGAGGCTCGCTCTTCTTCCTCCTGTCCCAAGCAGGATCTGTCCCGCAGGGCAGGGAGCTCCGCCTGAAACTGGTCCCCGACATTGATGCGGCTGAAAGGAGGAAGAGGAGGGGGAGGAAGGCACGTCAGGAACGGATACGGCGCAACAAACGCTTCAAAAGAGGGAAAACGTGATGAGTTGGGGCAAAACCGGTCCCTGTTTCCCAGCAAAACATCACTCAGTCTTCCGCCACCAACTTCCACCGCCCCTTCCCACCCCCAGCGTTACCCTTCGGCCACTGGAGGCTTTTTCGGCCCCATTGGGCAGGAAAATTTGGGTTTTTCCCAAAAAAAACAGTCCAACTGGTGAGTATCACTCTCCACAGCAGTAGGAAGCTGCCACAGCCACGGCCAGCGAGCGACCACCGCGTCGGAATGTTGTGTGGAACGCGGGAGGCCGGCAACGGGCTGTGATGTCAGCAAAACCAGTGCTTTACTGGGACAGCACTTGGCATTTTTGGGCATTTCTGGCCAAAATGGGGTACCCTCCACCCAAAAACACGCTGTGGAGAAGGGGCCAAGTGACACTCATCCCCAACCCCGGTTCCCTCCTCCCGTTTTCCCAACATTAGTCCTCATTCCAATGGCTGAACGTGGATTTTTGCCTCATCCTCCATCAAAAAAAACAAAAATCCTGGATGTTCTGCCCAAAAAATCTAACACCACCGCACTGGGCATAAAACTCATTCTACAGACCGTCCTTTAATCTTCCTTGCCCTCCTCCTTGTCACACACCACTACATCCCCCACAAAATTTCCCTCTTCTCAGGGAAATCATCGCTCTGGAGATGGACCCTCCGGCTACCACTTCACCCCTGCGGCTGCCCTGGGGCAGAAGGCGGGGATTGAGCCATTTGGGGCTTTTCTAGAAGCAAAAGGAGCAAAGCGAAACCCCGGGGGCCATTTCCATCCCTCCTCCCCCAATCCCCAGGGAAAAATCCCCTCCTTCATCTGTTTTCAGCTTTTTTAGGAGGCAAAAGGAGAGCCGGGGCCTGGGGGCTCAAATCCTCGGCTCCCAGGAATGCCAGGTGGTAAAACCAGTCAGCAGAAGCCGAGCCCAGTAGGGAAACTGGGATGAGTGGGCAGCTGCGTCCCGGACATGCCCATGGTTTGGGTCCAACCACCACCTCTTTTTAATGATTGGATTCAATTTTGAACCCCAAACTCGTACCATAAAAAACAGGTGGTGGCTTTAGGAGGAGCTTCAAATGCTCCCTGTCAACGCCCGGGTTTCCACCGCGGTCATTGATCCCCCAGGAAGGGGGACAATGTTTGAATTTAGGAATTCTCTGGCAGAAAATGGCTCCAAACGGGTGGAGTTGCTCCATTTAATGGCAGCCGGCTGGATTCCTTTCCAGTTCTCCTGAGAACAGGAGCTGGGGAGAAGAAAGCCCCCGCCAGCTTTTGTGTGGCCAGAGAGAGAGCTCAAAGGAATAAAAGTCATTTCCCAAATCGTCTTGAAATCCTTCAAATCTCCTCCTCAAAGCCCAAGGATTTCCCCAGCTTTCCCATCCCCCTTGACACTTCCCACCTCCCCTTTTCTTTTCCTGCAGCTCCAGGTGATTAACGGGGGACGTATTTCCAATCAATTCCTCCCACGGCCCCTGCAACCTTTGCCAAAGTCTCACCAAAACAAAGGTGCCTGCCCTCGGGCATGGCATGGGACAGTGACAGCCTGATGGCACTGCTCACACCGCTGCACGGACCCACTCGCACACGCAAACCCGTGACCAACCGCCTGTAGCTGCTGGCGGATCACCAACCCTTGGAGACACGTCCAGCTGTGTACGGAAAGGACGGGTCTGTGTCAGCCGGTCGGTCAGACCACACAGAGATGGCACACTCCCATCCAAAGGCGCCCCAAAGCCACCTCGGGGAGCTCTCCTTGGCTGGTCCACGGGGGCTGCCCAGCCAAGGAGATGTCCCTTAATTATATCCATTGGAAACTTCTATGATCATCAGAACGTTGATCAGACTTGGTCCATCGACCCCAGCTCCAGCATCACCACCCCAACGGGCTCCAATCTGTGAGACTCGCACAGGCTCAGCTGAGAAAATGATGGCTTCAAAGGAAATGTAGCTCCAGGAGACAGAGCTCCACGGCCTGAGCGCAGCACTAACCAGAAGCTTTACTGACTCAGCCGCTGCTTTTCTACCCAAACGCTGCTCATCTCCAGGGAGAGAAAGCTGCTTTAGCCACTTCTCCTCCAAAGCCCTCACAGGGCTAAAGCCACACAGTCAGGAGCACCCCTCTGCACAGAGACACAGCCAGCACAAAGGCAACCCTTTGGGAAATCCATCGGGACACCCATTCTAGCAGAAAAGAGAATCCTTACCAGGCTGGTGGCAAAACTCCCCACGTCTCTGGGCCAGGGGGATGTCACCAACGCCTCCGCACCTCTGAGGGTTGGGATCCACCACAAGGCTGGTTTCCATTCTGTCACATCCTCGGAGCTAAAACTGTCGGCAGGAGATGCCTCATCCTGGGACTCGGAACCACCCGGGCACCTGACCTGCAGAACACAAGTACCTCTCAAGAGACCTTGATGTCCTGCATTAACACACCAGCACGCTCTTGAGATCACACAACCACACAATGGTCACAGTTGGAAGGCTCCTTAAAGCCCCTCCAGTGCCACCCCCTGCCCTGGGCAGGGACACCTCCCACCACACCAGGCTGCTCCAAGACCCCTCCAACCTGGCCTGGAACCCCTCCAGGGATGGGGCAGCCACAGCTTCTCGGGGAAACCTGGGCCAGGCTCTCACCATCCCCCCAGCAAACCATTTCCTCCCCACATCTCATCTCAATCTCCCCTCTTCCAGTGGCAAACCCTTCCCCCTCCTCCCACGGCTCCCCTCCCTCATCCAGAGTCCCTCCCCAGCTTTCCTGGAGCCCCCCCCTTTAGGGACTGGAAGGGGCAGAAAGGTCTCCCCGGAGCCTTCCCTTCTCCAGCCTGAACCCCCCCAACTCTCTGTCCTCACAGCAGAGGGGCTCCAGCAGCCCTGACCCCCTCCCCTCCAGCACTTTTTGGGGGGTGCCTGCGCTCCCTGGCCCCGTGACAGACCCCTCCAGTCACTGGGGTGGGAGGAGGGGGTGCCAGTGTTTTTTAGGTATTTTTTCTCTACAGTGCAGTATAAACGGCTCGTTCGGGGCTGGCGCTTCTCTGTGCACACCGTAGATTGGAAAGGAGGGGGACCCCAAAAAACGCACCCTCTCACACCCTAAAATCATTCCTTCTCCCACCCCCTCTAAAACCACCCATTCTCCCACCCTCCAACCCCAAAAATCCCTCTTCCAGACCCCATACCCTTAAAAAACACCCCTCTCCCAACCCTGCACCCCAAAAATCTCCTCCCATCACAAACTCCCCTTACCAGCTCCAAAAAACCCAACCCCTAACCCACCCTCTCCCAAACCCCCTCTCCCTAACACCCCCAAAACCACCCTCAACACCCCCCATCCCAAAAGACCCTCTCCCACCCCAAACCCCAACTCACTTCTGACGCAGAAGCTCTTCCCTCTTCTGTCACCAGCTTCTTGATATCCCCAAAAACCTCCTGTCATTCCCGGGGGTCAATAGGGTTAACGAGGGGCAGCACTAACAAGCCCCATCCCCCATTATGTTCTACCCTGGCTGCAGCCAGAGCCGGCAAAGAAATTTCCAGACAGCACCTGGAAAAGGGGGTGTCAATGTGGGGGAGAGGGCCACCAATGGGAAATGGGATATGGGGGGGCAAGGGGGTCTCAGGCGGGAGGCCTCACCATCTTTGGGTGAGTTGCCCTTCATGAAGATGAAGCTGAGGATGACCATGAGGAGCCCCAGCTTGGCCGTCTGGGTGTCCCTGGGGCCTGAGGGGGGACGGCAGAGGGGTATCACCCCCCTGAATAGGGAGGGGGAAGCTCTAACGGGGTCTGCCTGCCTCCCAAAATATGACCCCTCCCCTTCTGCCCATGCGCTCGTGCCAGCACCGCCCACCCTGGAAAACACCGCTGCCCATTGGCCCGCTCACTGCTCTCATCCCACCCACCGCCCCCTCTTCAAGCCGCCCATTGGGCCAGCGGCTGCACTCGCCCCGCCCCCTCTCTCCTGCGAGGGCTCCCCTCAGGTGGTGAAAAAGGCGGGAAAGGCGCCCCTGCCCCCTTTCCCCTCAGAGCCACAAAATGGCCGCGCCGCTTGGCTTGAACCGTTAAAAACAAGATAAAAACTCCCCCAAACCACCCCAAATAGCCAGTTTTACCAAAAGAAGGGATTTAAAGCACTTGTGCTGACCCCGCCCCTCGCAAGGCACCACCAGAGCCCTTCCCTTCCAGGGAGTGACAGGAGGTTTTTGGGGCTATCAAGAAGCTGGTGATGGAAGAGCTTGTGAGGCAGAAGTGAGTTGGGGTTTGGGGTGGGAGAGGGTCTTTTGGGATGGGGGGTGTTGAGGGTGGGTTAGTGGGGGTTTGGGAGAGTGGGGGTTTGGGTTTGGTTTTTTTAAGCTGGTAAGGGGAGTTTGTGATGGGAGGGGATTTGGGGGTGCAGGGTTGGGAGGAGGGGTGTTCTTTGGGGGTGGGGGGTTTGGGAGAGGGTTTTTTGGTGGGGGTGGGAGAATGTGGGGGGTTTTGGGGCTGTCTGGGTTGGGAGAGAAGGGAGTTTGGGGTGGGAGAGGGTTTTTTGGGGGATGGAGGAGTTGGGAGAGGGGTCTTTTTGGGTGAGGAAGTGTGTTTTGGGGTGGGGGGTGAGAGAATTGGTGGGTTTTGGGGTGGGGGGGGTTGGGAAAACGGGTGTTTTTGTGGTGCCGCCCCCTTCCCAGTCCCTGGTGCGCACAGAGCAGCACCTGCCCCGTCCGGGCCGTTTATACTGCACTGCAGAGAAAAAACAGCTGAAAACCACTGACAAACACACCTCCCCCCCACACACACCCCCCCACACACCCAAACCAAGTGAATGGAGGGGTCTGTCATGGGCCGAGGGGGTGCAGGTACCCCCCAAAAGGTGCTGGAGGGGAGGGGGTCACCACCTCACACACACCCCCTTCTCATCCCCCTCGTAGGTACCTGGAGATCCCCCCCATCACCCTGTTGGACCCCCCTGGAAGACCCCAAAATTAATGCCCCCCACCCCCAATAATGCTTGGGGACGGTGACCAGGGCTTTGGCAAGGGGGGCGGCTGATGTCAATGTTCTACGGGGCAAAATGGGGTTCTGGGGGAGGTTCCCCAAAATCTACCACCCCCCCAATTTCAGGGGGGTTTAATGAGATCTGTCCCCTCTTTTGGGGTTTTTTTTGGGGCTCCTCCCTTACCTGTGGCTGCACGCGGTGGGTGTTCACTGCCTCCCCCTCGTACCCTGGTTCCCCGGGAGGCAACAGCGTTTGGGGGGGCCAGCCCCCTTTTTGGGGGTGTTGTCCCTGTTTTGGGGGGCACACCCGGGGAGGGGACAGTCCCCTTTTTGGGGAGGTTGTCCCCTTTTTTGGGGTCAGACAGGGTGGGCACTGCCATGGGGTGGGGCAACCCCTGGCCACGCCCTCCCTTGAAATGATGGGGGCTGCTGGGGCTCTGTCTTGGCCCTGTTAGCCCCACCCCTTTGTGGGTGTGGTCTTTCCCATTAGCCCCACCCCTTTGTGGGTGTGGCCTCCCCCCAGCTCTAGTGGGCGGGGCTCACTGTCAGCCCTGCCTCTTGCAGGAGGCCCTGTGGGCGTGGCTTGTTTCCCCTGGCTCCACCCCTTTGTGTCTCTGTCTCACCTGGGGGTGTGGCTTCCTCCCTTAGCCACGCCCCTTCCCTTCAGCTCCACCCCTTCTCCCTTAGCCACGCCCCTCTGTCCCTGCCTGTAGTAGCCCTTGGGGGTGTGGCTTGTTCCCTTAGCACCGCCCCCCAGGGTGTTCCCTATGGGTGTGACCTCCCTTGGCCCCACCCCTTCCCTGTGGCTCCGCCCCTGCCCATAGCCCAGCCCCTCCCTTGTGTGAGTGGTGGGTGTGGCCTCCCTTGGCCCCACCCCCTTTTCCTACCCCCACCCTTGTAGGGGTGCCTCCCACTGGTGGGCGTGGCCTTGTCCTTTAGCTCCACCTCCTCCCTGAGTCTGTGGGCGTGGCCTCCCAGAGCCCCACCCCCTTTCCCTTAGCCCCACCCCTTCCTGACCTGCCAGGTGGGTGTGGCCTCAGCCCTGTGCCTGTCCCCGCCACTCCCACCCTCCTCCTTGTACCCCCCGCCCCCAGCCTGTCCCTGCTTGGTCCCACCTCACAGACATGTCCTGCCCCCCCTGCTGTCCCCGAGGGAGACCCCCGTGTCCCCCTCGATGCGAGTTGAGCTTCACTTGCTGGGCGAGGTTGTCTGCACCGATTTTTTTTGGGGGGTGGGCACGATTTTTGGGGGACCCCCCCACTTCAAGGTTCTCCCCTCGGTGTCGCTTCTGCCCCCCCAGGGTCTCACCTTGATGTTCCCTTCAATGATGGCGGGGTCGACGCAGATGGATTCCACGCAAAGAACCTGGATGGGGGGAAAACGGGGGTCACCGATGCCCCCCCGCCCCCTCTTCTGTGATCACCCCCAAAGCAGTCCCCCCCCCATGTGCTGTGAAAACCTGTCCCCTTGGGTGTGGGAGCAATCTCCGGCCCTTGAGTGCTGTGACCCTTGGGTGCTCCTTTTGAGCCTGGCCCTGGGGAGAGGGAGAAAGGTGGTTTTGAGGATGAAGTTGCCAAGAGGAAACCAAGCCAGGAGGATGAAACCACCAACGCCGTTTGCAGCTTAACGTCGCCAGGAGACGTTTCCTTCACTCGACGTCTTTCGTTCTATTTCTTGTGGCTTCATTTTTAAAAACTATTTTCAAACTTTCCCTCACAGCAGGGCCAACAACCTTCAAAAAGCGAGTTTTGGGGTTTTGCACAGAGCTCAGGGCCCCAAAGCGCTCCCTGTGCTGGACTGTCCCTGTCACCTCGACCTCCTGTCACCGAGAGAGTCCCACCGGGAGGTGCTGGTGGCGGAAGAGGGTAAAAACCTTCCGTGAAACACCCAGTTCCTCCAGAAACCACGTTTCTGAGCAAGAGTGCCGAGGAAGGCGCTCTGTTCCGAGGAATGACTGTGTTTGTCCTGTCGTTGTCCCCCCGTCCCCTGCCCCATGGGGTCTCCTTTCCCCCGTGCTGGTCAGGCCCTGTTTCTTCCTGGGCTTTGAGGAACGTTATTCCTGAAGATGCAGGAGAGACTGAGCCCCTTTTGCCTCTGGGACAATCCCAGCAGCTCCTCAGCGAGGTGGGATCAGCTCTCCCGCAGTCCTGTGTGATGAGTGTGCCAGTTGTCCTGCTTCTCCACCATCTGCCCAGAGCCAGAGGGACATGGGCAGGATGGAGGTGGCTCCTGTGACCCCCCTGAAGTCCCACCAGGCCAAGTGCAAGGTGCTGCCCCTGGGTCAGAGCAATGCCGGGTACAAATCCAGGCTGGGTGGAGAATGGCTGGAGAGCAGCCCTGAGGAGAAGGGCTTGGGGGTGTTGGTGGGTGAGAAACTCCACAGGAGCCAACAATGTGGAGTGTGGGCCAGAGGAGGCCACGGAGATGCTGGGAGGGCTGGAGCCCCTCTGCTGTCAGGACAGGCTGAGAGAGTTGGGGGGGTTCAGGCTGGAGAAGGGAAGGCTCCGGGGAGACCTTTCTGCCCCTTCCAGTCCCTAAACAGGTGGGGCTCCAGGAAAGCTGGGGAGGGACTCTGGATGAGGGAGGGGAGCCGTGGGAGGAGGGGGAAGGGTTTGCCACTGGAAGAGGGGAGATTGAGATGAGATGTGGGGAGGAAATGGTTTGCTGGGGGGGATGGTGAGAGTCTGGCCCAGGTTTCCCCGAGAAGCTGTGGCTGCCCCATCCCTGGAGGGGTTCCAGGCCAAGTTGGAGGGGTCTTGGAGCAGCCTGGTGTGGTGGGAGGTGTCCCTGCCCAGGGCAGGGGGTGGGACTGGAGGGGCTTTAAGGAGCCTTCCAACTGTGACCATTGTGTGGTTGTGTGATCTCAAGAGCGGGCTGGTGTGTTAATGCAGGACATCAAGGTCTCTTGAGAGGTACTTGTGTTCTGCAGGTCAGGTGCCCGGGTGGTTCCGAGTCCCAGGATGAGGCATCTCCTGCCGACAGTTTTAGCTCCGAGGATGTGACAGAATGGAAACCAGCCTTGTGGTGGATCCCAACCCTCAGAGGTGCGGACGCGTTGGTGACGTCCCCCTGGCCCAGAGACGCGGGGAGTTTTGCCACCAGCCTGGTAAGGATTCTCTTTTCTGCTGGAATGGGTGTCCCGATGGATTTCCCAAAGGATTGCCTTTGTGCTGGCTGTGTCTCTGTGCAGAGGGGTGCTCCTGACTGTGTGGCTTTAGCCCTGTGAGGACTTTGGAGGAGAAGTGGCTAAAGCAGCTTTCTCTCCCTGGAGATGAGCAGCGTTTGGGTAGAAAAGCAGCGGTTGAGTCAGTAAAGCTTCTGGTTAGTGCTGCGCTCAGGCCGTGGAGCTCTGTCTCCTGGAGCTACATTTCCTTTGGAGCCATCATTTTCTCAGCTGAGCCTGTGCGAGTCTCACAGACTGGAGCCCGTTGGGGTGGTGACGCTGGAGCTGGGGTCCATGGACCAAGTCTGATCAACCTTCTGATGATAATAGAAGTTGCCAGTGGATATAATTAAGAAACATCTCCTTGGCTGGGCAGCCCCCATGGACCAGCAAAGTTTGGATGTCTTTGACTTGGCTGATGGCAGAAACCCCCCCCCTGCCCTTGTTTGTGCCCAGAAACTGTGGATGGAGGCAGCAGGAGATGGAAATTGTCCCTCAAAATCCCGAGATGCTTTTGGGGGGGGTTTGCCCAAAACGAGGAAACGAGGGGTTTCGTCGCCCAATGTCACAGAGGGGGATGTGATGTCATAGAGGAAGGGTTGTGATGTCATAGAGGGGGTTTGTGATGTCATAGAGGAGCGTTGTGATGTCATATAGTGGGGTTTTGATGTCATAGAGAGGGTTATGATGTCATAGAGTGGCGTGATGTCATAGAGGTGGTTATGATGTCATAGAGTGGGGTTGAGATGTCACAGAGTGGTTTCTGACGTCATAGAGTGGGGTTGTGACGTCATAGAGTGGGGTTGTGATGTCATAGAGGGAGGGTATTGATGTCATAGAGTGGGGTTGTGACGTCATAGAGTGGGGTTGTGAGAGCATAGACGGGGTTCTGATGTCACAGAATCGGGTTCTCATGTCACAGAGTCGGGTTGTGATGTCTTAGAGTGGGGATGTGACGTCAAAGAGGCGGTTGTGACGTCATCGGGGATTGTGATGTCATAGACTGGGGTTGTTATGTCATATGTTTCTATGAAGCTGGGTCTAATGGATTTCTAGAAGAAATTTTCTAGAGGAAATCTAGAGGTTTTTTGGCTGTTTAGACTTTACCTGGGCTGATAAACCGCGTGAAATCCATGGCCAAAAAATCTTATTTTTCTGCCTTTTTGAGCCATTTCAAGTTATTTTGTCCCTGGTTTGCAGGCCGTCTGCCACCAGAAGAAGAGGCCACGTGCAACCCCCAAAGACAAGCCCCCGCCGGGGCGTCACCACCCGCAGCCCCACAGCGCCTGCGGCTCCTCCGGGGATGCCGGGACCTCCCTGTGCTGGGACTTGCCCTGAGGTGAGTGCGGAAGGTCAGCCCTCCCTTTTTCTACCCCAAATGCCTCCTTTGGGTTCAGAAAAGCACCCGGGGGGGAAGGGGGGGGGCGGGGTCAGAAGGGAAGGGCAGCTGGAGGATTGCCCTTGCCCAGGTGCCTCTTGGTGGTTTTATTTGACTTTCAGCCCCCAACGTTCTGTCTTTTTGGAGTCGGGGAGACCTTCCCCGGAGCCGTGAGGTTCAGAGCGGCCCCTCCTTGTGCAAAAGCCTCAGGTTTCCCCTTTTTGCCCAGGACAAACTCAAGTTCCATTGAGTTTTGTGGCCCGAGGCTTGCACACTCCAGTCCCTCACAGCCAGCAAAATGCCTCCAGTTTTAATTTGACCTCATTTGAAGTGATCGCCCAATTAATTCTCCTACTTTAACCCCCACCGATCCATCTTCTTTAACCACCAGCATCCAGACCGGTGTCGTTTCTATGAAGCTGGGTCTAATGGATTTCTAGAGGAAGGACTTACAAATCCCTTTTTCCTTTGTTCTGCTCCCTTGTCCCTAAGGGTAGTTTCCCACGGGGTCCTATTTCCTAACTCCTTGAAGAGCTGGAAGTTTTCTTTCTTAAAATGTGGCGTCCTAACTGTGCTTCTCGTGGGCTTCCAACTTGTGAAGAGAGTGAACTGCACTAGAGCATGATCACTGCAGCCCATGGACGAGGGGATTGGGGGATGGAAAGGGCCCCCGGGGTTTCGCTTTGCTCCTTTTGCTTCTAGAAAAGGCCCAAATGGCTCAATCCCCGCCTTCTGGCCCGGGGCAGCCGCAGGGGTGAAGTGGTAGCCGGAGGGTCCATCTCCAGAGCCCTGATTTCCCTGAGAAGGGGGAAATTTTGTGGGGGATGGAGCGGTGTGTGAGGAGGAGGAGGGCAAGGAAGGCTAAAGGAGGGTCTTGGCGGAAAGATTTTTATCCCCAGGGTGGTTTTGTCAGATTTTTTGGGCAGAACCTCCAGGATTTTGGGGTTCTTTTGATGGAGGATGAGGCAAAAATCCGCATTGAGCCGTGGGAATGAGGGCGACCCCTGGGAAAACGGGAGGAGGGAACTGGGGGTGGGGGTGGGTGTCGCTCAGCCCCTTCTCCACAGCGTGTTTTTGGGTGGAGGGTCCCCCATATGGGCCAGAAACCCCCCCAAACGCCCAGTGCTGTCCCAGTAAAGCACTGGTTTTGCTGACGTCACAGGCCGTTGCCGGCCTCCCGCGTTCCACACAACATTCCGAGGCGGCGGTCGCTCGCTGGCCGTGGCTGTGGCAGCTTCCTACCGCTGTGGAGAGTGACATTCAGCAGTTGGATTAGTTTTTTGGGGAAACCCCCAAATTGTCCTGCCCGATGGGGCCCAAAAAGCCTCCAGTGGCCGAAGGGTAACGCTGGGGGTGGGAAGGGGCGGTGGAAGTTGGTGGCGGAAGACTGAGTGATGTTTTGCTGGGAAATAGGGACCGGTTTTGCCCCACCTCACCACGTTTCCCCTCTTTTTTAGCGTTTGTTGCGCCGTATCCATTCCCGACGTGCCTCCCTCCCCCTCCTCTTCCTCCCCCTTTCAGCCGCATCAATGTCGGGGAGCAGTTGCAGGCGGAGCTGCCTGCCCTGCGGGACAGATCCCTCTTGGAAGAGGAGGACGAAGGAGCCTCCCTGGTTTGGAAGCCCTGGGGTGACATGGAAAGCAAGCCTGAGCCGCAGGAGAAAGGTTTCTCTTCAGGCTTTTCTTGTGGGAAAGGGGCAAATTCCCCCTTTTCAGAGTTACTTGATAGGGCGTTTGGGTTCTCTCCCGTCTTGTCTTGGCCCCGTAGCGTTGGAGGGAAGGAGATGGCTCGTTTTTGGGAGGAAAGTGGCTAGATAAGAGCCGATGGTGCTCTGGGGAGCATCTTCCATGAGAAAGGGGGGGGTTTGGCGGTCCCAGCTCATCTGCAGCCAGGGAGGAGTTTCTCTCTGGAGATCCCGCTCCCAAAGCTCTTGAAAGAGCCTTTTTTTTGTCCATCAGAAGACTTTTGGCCTCATCCAGAAGGAGGTAAAGCCGTTGTAGCGGGGCGGAGCTGGTTAGCGGGGAGGCTTTTAACCCAGTGACGCGCGGAAACAAACCTTACAACTCGCAGAGAGTTATAAAGCAGGTCTGTTTATTGCGGCGCCGGGTGCAAGGGGGATTTCTTCTCCAAACTTGCACACCGGTTTGTGAAACAAGCGTCTATTTATGGTGAAAAGCGTACATATTCATTAAGGTGGGCTGGGTCATTCTAATTAATTCTAAGAAAAGGCGTTACTATTCTAATTATTTCTAAGAACTCATTATCATAAATCTCCTCCCCTTGCCGCATGCGCACTGCCGCCTGGTGGTCGTGGGCCGGGGTCTTCTGGAGGAAGGCTCGCAGTCTTCTTCACCGGGTACCTTCACCTTTGTCCCAGAAAGCTTGGGTTGGCCGGATCCCAAACCGCAGAACTAGTCCCGACCAGATGGACACCTTTCCCAGACAGTTGGGTCCCTCCTTAGCATGCAGGCTGCTCCCGCTATCTTATACACAAGGCCATTTCTTTATCTTGGAATGCTGGGCTCCGAGCTTTGTTCTTTCCCATGCCGTACTAAATTCACACTAACAACCTTTAACTATTCATTTTCTGATTCACCAGAAAGCCCTATTTTCAATCCCCCGTTGGAATCCTGTCCTTAGGAGCCTTCTTCCTGCTCAAAACCCAGCGGGAGAAGACATCATTGCCCTCCTTTGTAATGACAAGGGAGTCTTTAATATCCCTGGATTTCTCCCCATAGATCCAGAGGCAAACCGTGGCCCAGTGTGTTGACTCTTGTTACTTCTGGAGGAAGACAGTGCAATTTGGGTGCACCTGACCTCGCCTGCTGGAGAAAAGGGTCAAGAGAGTCCGGGATGAGGTGGAAAAAGCCAAAGGCGAGGTAAAAAAGCTGCTGGGGGGGGGTGTTTCGTTGCCCAATGTCATAGAGGGGGATGTGATGTCCTAGAGGGAGGGCTGTGATGTCATAGAGGGTGTTGTGTTGTCACAAGTTGGGGTTGTGAGGTTAGAGGTTTGGGGTGTGACGTCATAGAGGGGGGTTGTGGTGTCCTAAAGAGAGGGTAGTGACGTCATATAGGCGTTGTGATGTCATACAGGGAGGGTTATGACGTCACAGGTTGGGGTTGTGATGTCACAGGGTGTGGTTGTGATGTAGAGGGGTTGTGATGTCATAGTGGGGTTTGTGATGTCACAGAGTCGGGTTGTGACGTCATAGAGTGGGATTCTGATGTCATAGAGTGGGGTTACAACGTCATAGAGGGGGTTGCGATTTCACAGAGTTGGGTTGTGACGTCATCGGGGATTGTGATGTCATAGAGGGGTTATATCATAGAGGGGGTTGTGACGTCATAGAGTGTGTTTGTGGCATCACAGTGGGGTTTGTGATGTCACAGAGTGGTTTGTGATTTCATAGAGTGGGGTTGTGATGTCATAGAGGGGGTTATGATGTCAAAGCGTAGGGTTGTGATGTCATAGTGGGGTTTGTGATGTCACAGAGTGGTTTGTGATGTCATAGAGTTAGGGTTGTAACATCATAGAGGAGCGTTGTGATTTCACAGAGTTGGGTTGTGACGTCATAGTGGGGTTTATGATGTCATAGAGGGGGTTGCAAGGTCATAGAGTGGGGTTGTGACGTCATAGTGGGGTTTGTGATGTCACAGAGTCGGGTTGTGACGTCATAGAGTGGGATTGTGATGTCATAGAGGGGTTATGATGTCATAGAGTGGGGTTGTGATGTCATAGAGGTAGGGTTGTGACGTCATAGAAGGGCGTTGTAATTTCAGAGAGTTGGGTTGTGACGTCATAGTGGGGATTGTGATGTCATAGAGTGGGCTTGTGACGTCATAGAGTGTGGTAGTGATGTCACAGAGTTGGATTATGGTGTCATAGAGTGGGGTTGTGACGTCATAGTGGGGTTTGTGATGTCACAGAGTCGGGTTGTGATGTCATAGACGGAGGGTTGTGGTGTCATAGAGGTAGGGTTGTGACATCATAGAGTGTGGTTGTGACGTCATGGGGGCTGTGACGTCATCGGGGATTGTCATGTCATAGATGGGGTTATGATTTCATAGAGGGGGTTGTGATGTCCTAGAGTCGGGTTGTGATGTCATAGTGGGCTTTGTGATGTCACAGAGTCGGGTTGTGACGTCATAGACTGGGATTGTGATGTCATAGAGGGGTTATGATGTCATAGAGTAGGGTCATGACATCATAGAGGTGGATGTGACGTCATAGAGTGCGGTTGTGATGTCATAGAGTGGGGTTGTGACGTCACAGTGGGGTTTGTGATGTCACAGACTGGTTTGTGATGTCATAGAGTGGGGTTGTAATGTCATAGAAGTAGCGTTGTGACGTCATAGAGTGGGGTTGTGGCGTCATAGAGTGTGGCTGTGATGTCACAGAACCGCGTTGTGATGTCATAGAGGGGGATTGTGATGTCATAGAGGTAGGGTTGTGACGTCTTAGAAGGGCGTTGTGATTTCACAGAGTGTAGTTGTGACGTCATAGTGGGGTTTGTGATGTCACAGAGTGGTTTGTGATGTCATAGAGTGGGGTTGTGATGTCATAGAGGGGTTATGATGTCATAGCGTGGGGTTGTGATGTCATAGAGGTAGGGTTGTGACGTCATAGAAAGGCATTGTGATTTCAAAGAGTTGGGTTGTGACATCATAGTGGGGTTTGTGATGTCATAGAGTGTGGTTGTGATGTCATAGAGGGGGTTGTGACGTCATAGAGTGCGTTTGTGGCATCACAGTGGGGTTTGTGATGTCACAGAGTTGGGTTGTGACGCCATAGTGGGCTTTGTGATGTCACAGAGTGGTTTGTGATTTCATAGAGTGGGGTTCTGATGTCATAGAGGGGGTTATGATGTCAAAGCGTAGGGTTGTGATGTCATAGTGGGGTTTGTGATGTCATAGAGTGGTTTGCGATGTCATAGAGTTAGGGTTGTAACGTCATAGAGGAGCGTAGTGATTTCACAGAGTGTGGTTGTGACATCATAGTGGGGTTTCTGACGTCACAGAGTGGTTTGTGATGTCATAGAGTGGTTTTTGATGTCATAGAGGGGGTTATGGTGTCATACAGTGGGGTTGTGACGTCATAGAGGGGGTTGTGACATCATCGGAGATTGTGATGTCATAGAGGTAGGGTTGTGACATCATCGAGGATTGTGATGTCATAGAATTTTTGGGCAGAACCTCCAGGATTTTGGGGTTCCTTTGATGGAGGATGAGGCAAAAATCCACGTTGAGCCGTGGGAATGAGGGCGACCCCTGGGAAAACGGGAGGAGGGAACTGGGGGTGGGGGTGGGTGTCGCTCGGCCCCTTCTCCACAGCGTGTTTTTGGGTGGAGGGTCCCCCATATGGGCCAGAAGCCCCCCCAAAGGCCCAGTGCTGTCCCAGTAAAGCACTGGTTTTGCTGACGTCACAGGCCGTTGCCGGCCTCCCGCGTTCCACACAACATTCCGAGGCGGCGGTCGCTCGCTGGCCGTGGCTGTGGCAGCTTCCTACCGCTGTGGAGAGTGACATTCAGCAGTTGGATTGTTTTTTTGGGGAAACCCCCAAATTGTCCTGCCCGATGGGGCCCAAAAAGCCTCCAGTGGCCGAAGGGTAACGCTGGGGGTGGGAAGGGGCGGTGGAAGTTGGTGGCGGAAGACTGAGTGATGTTTTGCTGGGCAATAGGGACGGGTTTTGCCCCACCTCACCACGTTTTCCCTCTTTTTTAGCGTTTGTTGCGCCGTATCCATTCCCGACGTGCCTTCCTCCCCCTCCTCTTCCTCCCCCTTTCAGCCGCATCAATGTCGGGGAGCAGTTGCAGGCGGAGCTGCCTGCCCTGCGGGACAGATCCCTCTTGGAAGAGGAGGACGAAGGAGCCTCCCTGGTTTGGAAGCCCTGGGGTGACATGGAAAGCAAGCCCGAGCCGCAGGAGAAAGGTTTCTCTTCAGGCTTTTCTTGTGGGAAAGGGGCAAATTCCACCTTTTCAGAGTTACTTGATAGGGCGTTTGGGTTCTCTCCCGTCTTGTCTTGGCCCCGTAGCGTTGGAGGGAAGGAGATGGCTCGTTTTTGGGAGGAAAGTGGCTAGATAAGAGCCGATGGTGCTCTCGGGAGCATCTTCCATGAGAAAGGGGGGGTTTTGCGGTCCCACCTCATCTGCAGCCAGGGAGGAGTTTCTCTCTGGAGATCCCGCTCCCAAAGCTCTTGAAAGAGCCTTTTTTTTGTCCATCAGAAGACTTTTGGCCTCATCCAGAAGGAGGTAAAGCCGTTGGAGCGGGGCGGAGCTGGTTAGCGGGGAGGCTTTTAACCCAGTGACGCGCGGAAACAAACCTTACAACTCGCAGAGAGTTATAAAGCAGGTCTGTTTATTGCGGCGCCGGGTGCAAGGGGGATTTCTCCTCCAAACTTGCACACCGGTTTGTGAAACAAGCGTCTATTTATGGTGAAAAGCGTACATATTCATTAAGGTGGGCTGGGTTATTCTAATTAATTCTAAGAAAAGGCGTTACTATTCTAATTATTTCTAAGAACTCATTATCATAAATCTCCTCCCCTTGCCGCATGCGCACTGCCGCCTGGTGGTCGTGGGCCGGGGTCTTCTGGAGGAAGGCTCGCAGTCTTCTTCACCGGGTACCTTCACCTTTGGCCCATATTTGCCGGGTTGGCCGGATCCCAAACCGCAAAACTAGTCCCGACCAGATGGACACCTTTCCCAGACAGTTGGGTCCCTCCTTAGCATGCAGGCTGCTCCCGCTATCTTATACACAAGGCCATTTCTTTATCTTGGAATGCTGGGCTCCGAGCTTTGTTCTTTCCCATGCCGTACTAAATTCACACTAACAACCTTTAACCATTCCTTTTCTGAATCAAGTCCCCCCTTTTCTTTCACCTTTGTAAATTCTTTTACAATTGCCTATAACACACTCTCCCTCTCCATCTGATTTCTAAAATACTTCCCTGATTCCACCCGTTCACGGAGCTGATGCTTCTTCCAGTGAATGTATTCGTCTTTGGCCCCCCTGGTACAACACATAAGACATCTAATTAATGCACACACTAAAGTTCCTAACATAAGTATTGCTACTAGAAGGAGAAACAGTCGCTTAAGCCAAGCCAAGTTAGGTAACCACGAGGTTAACTTTTCCCAAAGGTCGGAAAACCCGAATGTGGTGTCATCTTGCGCAGTCAGATGCAAAATCTGAGTTTTAGCTATGAGATTTTGTAAGTCTTTCTCTATTCTTCCGTTTTGGTTTACATATGAGCAACAGCTTTGATTAATCACTGCACATAAGCCTCCCTCTTTCCAAGTTAATAAGTCTAATGCCATTCTGTTTTGCCCCACCACATTTGCTAATGACTGGACTTCTTGTTGAAGTGCCTGTATAGCATCGATTGTAGATTTCTCAAGCGCTTCTCTAGTGGCCGATATGTTTACAATTGCTTTCTCCAATTCACTGACGCCCAGGAATGGTATAAGCCACCTTACAAAGCTATGGAATCTTGTTCCCCTCGTCACGAGAGGGTTTTCTACTCCCCGAATTCTCCTCCAAGGTGTTCTCAACATACCTGAGGGGATTTCAGACTGATTAAACACCGTATCCTGGCTAGTTAGATAGCCTATCGTGCAAGTTCCCTTCCATCCTGCGGGCAGCTGTTTTCTGCTATATCCATCTCCACACAACCACCAATACCCTTGAGGTAACTTACAGGGTCCAATAGTTGCTGTCAAATTCGCACCTAAAAACTTTCCTGCCTGATACCATCCATACTCCCACGAATATCCTTCTCCTTCAGAAACACCACTACTTTTATATGCAACTAGTTGGGTTTTGTCGCAAAAGTCAATATACGTTGCCTTTATCCCTGTTAGATCCCAATTCCCCACATCAACAGTTGTCTTATTAATCCAGAACTTGCTCCATCCCCAGGCTATTGTCTTATTCACCGGCCCCCTGTGTCTATATTCCCCGTGTTCCCAGGTACAATTGTTACTGCTAATTAATACCACAAGCTCTTCTTTCAATAGTTGTAAATCAAATCTGGGTCCTAAGGGGTAGACATTATCATCGTATTCACAATATCCATTCAACTCATTTCCCCCTTTTGCCCAAAATTTGGGCCAGGTTCCGTTGGCATAGTTCCAATTGCTTGCTGCCACCCCATATAGAGGTAATTTCATTTCTCCTTTAGGTAAGGTGGTACATACCCAACAATCTGACAGATTAGTAGCTTTTACCAATGTTTCCAGACTTTGTGTATATGTATTCGTATCCCATGTCCCTCCCCCCGAAATACAAAGTCCCGGCATGTTGACGACTATCAAGGTTACTAATGTCCATCTTTTCGTTGGAGGCGAAGCTTCAGGGGTCCGGTCTGCGTTGATGTCCATTGGGGTTCCAGAGCTCTCTTGACGCGAGTCCAATGGATCCAAGCGGCTTGTTCCTTAATCTTTATGGCTGTGTGAGTGGTCAGCAGTACCTGGAAGGGACCTTCCCACTTTGGCCTCAGTGGTGAATCTGTAAAAGACTTAACATATACATATTTCCTAACTCCTTGAAGAGCTGGAAGTTTGCTTTCTTAAAATGTGGCGTCCTAACTGTGCTTCTCGTGGGCTTCCAACTTGTGAAGAGAGTGAACTGCACTAGAGCATGATGACTGCAGCCCATGGACTAGGGGATTGGGGGATGGAAAGGGCCCCCGGGGTTTCGCTTTGCTCCTTTTGCTTCTAGAAAAGGCCCAAATGGCTCAATCCCCGCCTTCTGTCCCAGGGCAGCCGCAGGGGTGAAGTGGTAGCCGGAGGGTCCATCTCCAGAGCCCTGATTTCCCTGAGAAGGGGGAAATTTTGTGGGGGATGGAGTGGTGTGTGAGGAGGAGGAGGAGGGCAAGGAAGGCTAAAGGAGGGTGTTGGCGGAAAGATTTTTATCCCCAGCGTGGTTTTGTCAGATTTTTTGGGCAGAACATCCAGGATTTTGGGGTTCTTTTGATGGAGGATGAGGCAAAAATCCACGTTGAGCCGTGGGAATGAGGGCGACCCCTGGGAAAAGGGGAGGAGGGAACTGGGGGTGGGGGTGGGTGTCGCTCGGCCCCTTCTCCACAGCGTGTTTTTGGGTGGAGGGTCCCCCATATGGGCCAGAAACCCCCCCAAAGGCCCAGTGCTGTGCCAGTAAAGCACTGGTTTTGCTGACGTCACAGGCCGTTGCCGGCCTCCCGCGTTCCACACAACATTCCGAGGCGGCGGTCGCTCACTGGCCGTGGCTGTGGCAGCTTCCTACCGCTGTGGAGAGTGACATTCAGCAGTTGGATTGTTTTTTTGGAGAAACCCCCAAATTGTCCTGCCCGATGGGGCCCAAAAAGCCTCCAGTGGCCGAAGGGTAACGCTGGGGGTGGGAAGGGGCGGTGGAAGTTGGTGGCGGAAGACGGAGTGATGTTTTGCTGGGAAATAGGGACCGGTTTTGCCCCACCTCACCACGTTTTCCCTCTTTTTTAGCGTTTGTTGCGCCGTATCCATTCCCGACGTGCCTTCCTCCCCCTCCTCTTCCTCCCCCTTTCAGCCGCATCAATGTCGGGGAGCAGTTGCAGGCGGAGCTGCCTGCCCTGCGGGACAGATCCCTCTTGGAAGAGGAGGACGAAGGAGCCTCCCTGGTTTGGAAGCCCTGGGGTGACGTGGAAAGCAAGCCCGAGCCGCAGGAGAAGGGTTTCTCTTCAGGCTTTTCTTGTGGGAAAGGGGCAAATTCCCCCTTTTCAGAGTTACTTGATAGGGCGTTTGGGTTCTCTCCCGTCTTGTCTTGGCCCCGTAGCGTTGGAGGGAAGGAGATGGCTCGTTTTTGGGAGGAAAGTGGCTAGATAAGAGCCGATGGTGCTCTCGGGAGCATCTTCCATGAGAAAGGGGGGGTTTTGGCGGTCCCAGCTCATCTGCAGCCAGGGAGGAGTTTCTCTCTGGAGATCCCGCTCCCAAAGCTCTTGAAAGAGCCTTTTTTTTGTCCATCAGAAGACTTTTCGCCTCATCCAGAAGGAGGTAAAGCCGTTGGAGTGGGGCGAAGCTGGTTAGCGGGGAGGCTTTTAACCCAGAAAGCCCTATTTTCAATCCCCCGTTGGAATCCTGTCCTTAGGACCCTTCTTCCCGCTAAAAACCCAGCGGGAGAAGACATCATTGCCCTCCTTTGTAATGACAAGGGAGTCTTTAATATCCCTGGATTTCTCCCCATAGATCCAGAGGCAAACCGTGGCCCAGTGTGTTGACTCTTGTTACTTCTGGAGGAAGACAGTGCGATTTGGGTGCACCTGACCTCGCCTGCTGGAGAAAAGGGTCAAGAGAGTCCGGGATGAGGTGGAAAAAGCCAAAGGCGAGGTAAAAAAGCTGCTGGGGGGGTTTGTTTCCTCGACGAATCCATCTGCTCAAACGTTCCTTGCCAGGAAACAGGGATTTGCTGCCGCGATGGAGAGACGGGATGCAGCTTGATGCAAGCAAAATGTCGGTTTATTACAAGTTTCACATATACTTATACAGATTCAAGGCTACATACATAGATCACAAAATAGCGTATTCCTTTCTAATTGGTTACTTCTTACATCAGGCACTGGCTGATTGGTTGCTGTTAGTCTTAATGCAGTTGCAAGATCTGTTTTATGTTATACAGCACGTATACATGTCCTGTTTAAGGAAGGCTTACTGCCCAACATAAGATAAGCATCCTTTGTTCTCCTTTTGACCCCCGGGGGGCAGAGAGTAAACATTCTTTTGCTCCTCATTTTACTTCCTCCTAGGCTAGCTTGTTTTGTTCCCCCAGGGCTTGTGACCAACAAGTTCCAGCACGTCCATTTCCTTCTTTTCATTCTTTTCTATCAGTTGTGTGACAGACGATGTTTTGCTAAGGCTTTGGCCTTCATCTCCCCCTTCTTGTTGCACAATAAGGACTTTCTTAAGAGTTTGCTATCAACTTTTGCACACATTGCAACAGACAAGGCAAACAAAGCAACAAAAGGACAAAAACAACTAAAATATACACAATCGTTTTAACTAAACTTCTCAGCCATCCGGACAGACCTAGCCAGTCTCCAAGAGCATCCAGGCCAAAGAATCCAGAATCTTGTTGTATCTTTTGAGTATGCATCATTAGATATTGAATTTCTTTATGGATAGATCTTGAGTGATCCTCTAGGTCCATACAACACATTCCATCAAAATCCTCACAGCCATGTCCGTGGGCTAGCAAAAGGAAATCTATCGCGGCTCTATTCTGTAATACCGCGTGTTGCACTGTGGACAGATCGTCTGCAAGTTCGGACAGGACCCTGCTTGTTGCGTTGGCTTGTTTTGCCACCCAACATGCTATACTATTCAAATTTTTATGGGCTCGTGCTGCGGCAACACCTGGCGTAAAAAAGGATGCGAAGATGACTTCCCATTTGTTCCAAAGATTAACTTGGTCGGAACAATCGTTAGTCAGGCTGTGGAAGTGTCTCTTGTAAATCGATATCGGTGAGTGCTGTTAGGGTGCATTAATGGTGCAGCTAGACTAAGTTGGCCTATAGTACATGGTCCTCCCTGAGGGTTGGAAGGGATTCCTGACCATGCTCGGTTGCCGCATATTAAAAAGAATCCTTTTGGAAGGCGCCTGGGCAGTATGGTGCCAGGGGCTGGAGAACTCTCATCGCGATCTATTTTCTGACACCAGGTGCCTCTCCAACCAGTATGATTTCCTATTGGAAAGAGGATTGTAGGGGCCGTCTCATTAACTATGTGTCCTTCTTTTTGCTCTCCTGTCCAACTCTCAGCGCCAATATATATACAATGACTAGCGTTGAGGGAGTCCGCTAGAGCAATCTCCTGTGGTTCAGGACCTACAGGGAGTTTATCGTCCCAATTATCATATTTTTCAAACATTTCCGCGATGTCATTCCACATGAATTGGCCTTTGCTTGTCACTTTATACTGTTGTCTTAATTCTGAGAGGGATTCATTAAATACCTTAAAGATGACATCGGTCAAGGGCACCCCCACAAGGCATGTAGTAAATGGGGACCTAGGTGTTGCTAGGCTTGCACAAAAGCTGGTCGTGTTGAGTGATCGAGCTAAAGTTACCCACACATTTTCCCACGGGTCAAACGTTCTGCTATATGGGATGGCTCTTATAGTTAAGACAACTACTATAAAACCTTTTATACCTAAAATATCCATTTTCAATCAGCTGATACTAAACACTTCTTATTACACTTTATGCTAATGATTATTACTTATACAGTAAACAGGCCCACTGGCGGTAATTAATATAATCTCCTTTGTTATCTTCTGCTATGTGTCCTGCGATTTTGAGACCGAGGGTTCAGGAGTTTGTTGATCAAAGAGACGATCAGGGTCGTTACTGGATGATTGTGGTAGGGATTCACGGAAGGGTCGTACGTTCTTCGCTGGGATCCACTTGGGGCCTTTTTCTGTGGAAACACAAGCATAACCTCTTCCCCATGTAACAAGAGGATACGGTCCCATGATCTTACCCGTCTCCGGATCACGAACCAACACGGGGGCTTTGACTCGCACCTCAAGTGAAGCGTTTGTGTTAAAATGTCGGACTATCGGAGGGTTGCTATCTAACAAAGAGCAATTCAAAAAGTTAAAAACATACAAAGCTTTCTGCAGACGTTCCTCAGGAGTGGTAGTTCCTACTCCCCCTTTTTGTTTTTGTAACAAACGCTTCAAAGATTGGTGAGAGCGTTCAATTAGAGATTGACCTGTAGGGGAATGAGGAATGCCAGTAATATGAGTCACACCCCAGGAGTCAAAAAATGCTTTTGTTGCCGTAGAGACATAAGCAGGACCGTTGTCCGTCTTTATTTGTGAAGGTATACCTAAAGTAGCAAAAGCGCGCATCAAGTGTTTGCGGACATCACGTGCCTTCTCTCCTGTGTGGCAAGAAGCAAATAAAGCACCTGAAAAGGTGTCAATGGAGGAATGGACATATTTCAATTTACCAAACTCTGGATAATGCGTAACATCTGTTTGCCATAGCTGTAGACTCTGCAGTCCTCTGGGATTAACTCCTCCTGCGACTGACGGGAAAGAATGCCTTTGGCAGTCAGGACATACAGCGATAATGTTAGATGCTTGTTGGGAGGTAAGCCCAAACTGCCTTTTGAGACCTCCAGCATTCTGGTGAAAAAAGGAATGGCTGAGTTTAGCCTGTGCCACGCGATCCGGCAATACCTGTACCGGTGTCGTGGTTTTGGCTGAATTTACCAAAACCGGACCGGCAGATGGCCCTTCCCCCCCCCTTCCCCCCCCTAAAAGAGGAGAGAGGAGGAGAAAGAGATAAGGAAATTCAGAAGTTTAGAATGAACTAAACTACTTTAATGAAAAATTAATATTAAAATAAAAATAAAGGAGAAAAATAATGAAATAGATACAATATATACAAAACCGTATCAAGCTCCCAGGATGACAGTCACGTCACCGGCAGGCACTGGGGAAGTCCCAGACTGGACTCAGTGACGAATGGGAACTGGATTCCAGCTCTGGAGTCAGGAACACACGGATCGGGATCAAAGGCAGATGAACAGACAGAGTCCTCTCTGGACGTTGGCCATCGCAGGAAGGGGCTGACCCTTTGATCCCTCAGCCTTTATACTGAGGATGGGGCAGATGGGATGGAATACCCCAGTTGGTCAGGTTTGGGTCACCTGTCCTGTCCGCTCCTCCCCACCGATGTGACCCCTCTACGTTTTTTCCGTTTCCGACCCTCTAAGGGGGCAAATAACGAAATGGGCTGACCTTGGTTGTTATAGCAATAAGTATAAGCCAGGGCCTCCCTGCATACCGTTCCTTGGCATGGAGCACAAACATTGGTCTTATCACTCTGAGAACGAGCAGTTTTCTCCACAATATGCCGTTAATTTCAGAGAGTTAGAGGAGGCCTACCTAGGATGTAAAGTTACAGAACAGAAAATTGGTTCGGTTTTACTTCAAACCGGGACAACCGGTAATGTCAGCAAATGAGCTCGTCGGTTCCCTTCTGCAATAAAACCAGGTAGAGAAGTGTGTGACCTGACATGCCTAACAAAATAGGGGTGAGGGCGAGAGTCCAAGAGAAAGATAAGTTCCCGTAATAAAGCAAATAGGTCAGAATGTGGGACGTTGCGTAACACAGATGCTTCGGCCCGCTCAACAATCCCCGCAACATAGGCTGAATCAGTGATGAGGTTAAGCGGTGTGGACCACCTCCGAAAAACTCGAACAACCGCAGTTAACTCCACTATCTGGGGAGAACCAGGAACAGTCTCTATGTCCGAGTCCCAGCGTTCATGCTGGTCGTCCCACCATAAAATGACTGATTTGTGTGATTTTCCAGACCCGTCTGTAAATACAGTAAGGGCTTGTAATGGCTGATCGCTCCTTTTCGGCCCGGGTATCAAGCGAAAATCAACATTAAGCAGCTTATGCGAAGGTGGGTGGGATGTGAGTTGACCCGTATAGTCTGCTAACGCCATAATAAAGGTGTCTGACTGCTGATAAAGCCATTGTAGATACATATTTGTCACAGGTAAGCAAATACAAGCAAAGTCTACTCCTGATAACGTTAACAAGCGTTGCCTGGCTTTAATTATCAAAGAAGCAAACATCTCATGCTGCGTCGAAATGGTTTTTGTAGATTGATTCGGCAAGAAAACCCATTCGATAATCAGCAGTGGGTCTGATTTTTGAGAGTCCCATTGAAATATTAGTGCGTGAGGCTGTCGAGCGGGGTTTAAAATAATTAGATAGAAAGGTAATTCGGGAGCCCACCGGTGTGCTTGTTTAAGAGTGATTGCGGTAGCAACCATTTGTAAGGAGTCAATGGCCTCAGGATCAAGACTGCGGTGGGAACGCAAGTCAGTATCTCCTTTAAGGAGTTCGAATAAAGGACCTAAGTCCACATTAGAAATTCCCAACAGCGGTCGGACCCAATTGATTGTTCCCAGCAATTTTTGCACATCATGCAAGTTTTTTATATCTGTCTGTATCTGTAAAGGTTGAGGAACTATAGTTTGAGCCCTTATGCGCCAGCCTAAATATTTCCACGGCGGTGTTTTCTGAATTTTTTCCGGCACGATACAGAGGCCTGCCGAATTAACGGCAGCCGTGACAAGGGCTACAGCTTCCTCCATGACCTCGTGATGTTGCGCAGCCACCAGGATATCATCCATATAGTGGTACAATAAGACACTAGACATTGCAGTCCTGACTGGACTAAGCACTTTGGCTACATACCATTGACATATCGTGGGGCTATTTTTCATTCCTTGTGGCAGCACAACCCACTGGTATCTTTGCAACGGGGCTTGCATGTTGACGCTTGGAACTGAAAAAGCAAATTTAGGAGCATCATTTGGATGCAGGGGGATATTAAAAAAAACAGTCTTTGAGGTCAATAACAGTCAAATGCCAATCTCGAGGAATCATAGTAGGGGACAGGAGTCCGGGTTGTAGGGCTCCCATGTCTTCCATAGCATCATTAATTTTTCTAAGGCCATGGAGCAAGCGTCACTTGCCAGCCTGTTTTTTAATAACAAAAACAGGTGAATTCCAGGGGCTAGTAGAAGGCACAATGTGTCCTTTCATTAACTGTTCCGTAACTAATTCTTGGAGGGCGCGAAGCTTTTCCAGTGGTAGGGGCCATTGATCTACCCAAATAGGGGTATCGGTTTTCCAGGTTAATTTTAGGGTGTCGCGCACTTCAATGGCCCTGCCTAAAAATGGGTCCGAATGGACATTCCCCACTGGGACAGCACATCGCGCCCCCACAAAATCATGGGAACAGGCAGCCCAAAAGGCTTAACAGAGGCTATACACCCCTCTGGACCTCGAATTTGGATTAATTCCAGACTTTGGTGACTGCTGCCAGTTCCGCCGATTCCTGCCAACGTCTGGGAAGTGTTGGCCAGAGGCCACTGTGGGGTCCATTTAGCCTGAGATATTACTGTAACATCAGCCCCGGTATCAATAATCCCATTTAACACTACCTGCTGTCCCCCGCAAATAAGGGTGCATTGACATATAGAATCACAGAATCACAGAGGTTGGAAGGGACCTTTTAAGATCATCTAGTCCAACCAATGAAAAAAAAAAAAAAAAAACCCAAAAAAAAAAAACCCACAACACAAAAAAAACAAAAACAAAACCACCACACACGCAACCCACACACACACCACCACACCACCCAACACTAATCCATATTCCCAAGCACTATGTCAACTCCTCTCTTGAATACCTCCAGGGATGGTGCCTCAACCACCTCCCTGGGCAGCCCATTCCAATGCCTGACAACCCTTTTAGTAAAGAAATATTTCCTAATATCTAACCTGAACTTCCCCTGGTGTAACTTGAGGCCATTGCCTCTTGTCCTATCATCTGTAACTTGGGAGAAGAGACCGACCCCCGTCTCTCTACAGCCTCCTTTCAGGTACTTGTAGAGAGCGATAAGGTCTCCCCTCAGTCTCCTCTTCCCCAGACTGAACAGCCCCAGCTCCCTCAGCCTCTCTTCGTAAGACTTGTGCTCCAGACCCCTCACCAGCTTCGTTGCCCTTCTCTGGACCTGCTCCAGCACCTCAATGTCTTTCCTGTGGTAGGGGGCCCAAAACTGGACGCAGTACTCGAGGTGGGGTCTCACCAGTGCCGAGTACAGGGGGACGATCACCTCTCGGGTCCTACTCACTACACTGTTCTTGATACAGGCCAGGATGCTGTTGGCCTTTTTGGCCACCTGGGCACACTGCTGGCTCATGTTCAGCCTGCTGTCGACCAACACCCCCAGGTCCTTTTCTGCCAGGCAGCTCTCCAGCCATTCTTCCCCAAGCCTGTAGCGCTGCCTGGGGTTGCTGTGACCCAAGTGCAGGACCCGGCACTTGGCCTTATTGAACCTCATCCCGTTGGTCTCAGCCCATCGATCCAGCCTGTCTAGATCCCTCTGCAAAGCCTCTCTACCCTCCAGCAGATCAACACTCCCACCCAGCTTGGTGTCATCTGCAAATTTGCTGAGGGTGCTTTCGATCCCCTCGTCCAGATCATTGATAAAGATGTTGAAGAGAACCGGCCCCAGTACCGAGCCCTGTGGGACACCACTCGTGACCGGTCGCCAACTGGACTTCATTCCATTCACCACCACTCTCTGGGCCCGGCCCTCCAGCCAGTTTTTAACCCAGCGGAGAGTATACCCATCTAAGCCATGAGCATCCAGTTTCTCCAGCAGGATACTGTGGGACACTGTATCAAAGGCCTTGCTAAAGTCTAGGTAAATAACATCCACAGCCTTTCCTTCATCCACCAAGTGAGTCACTTTGTCATAGAAGGAGATCAGGTTTGTCAAGCAGGACCTGCCCCTTGTGAACCCATGCTGGCTGGGCCTGATCACCTGGGCATCCTTCATGTGTTGCATAATGGCACTCAGGATGATCTGTTCCATCACCTTCCCAAGCACCGAGGTCAGACTGACAGGCCTGTAGTTCCCTGGATCATCCTTCCGACCCTTCTTGTGGATGGGCGTCACATTTGCTAGGCGCCAGTCGGCTGGGACCTCCCCAGTTTGCCACGACTGTTGGTAGATGATGGAAAGTGGCTCTGCAAGCACTTCTGCCAGCTCCCTCAGAACCCTCGGGTGAATCCCATCTGGGCCCATAGACTTGTTTATGTCGAGGTTATGGAGCAAGTCCCTCACCATCTCCCTTAGAATTACGGGGGCTTCGTCCTGCTCCCCGCCCCTAACTGCTAGCTCAGGGGTCTGGGTACTCGGGGGACACCCTACTCCACTGCTAAAGACCGAGGCAAAGAAGGCATTCAGTACCTCAGCCTTCTCCTCATCCTTTGTCACTATGTTACCTTCCATATCCAGGAGAGAGTGGAGGTTCTCCCGAGTCCTCCTCTTGCTATTAATATATTTATAGAAATTCTTTTTATTGTTTTTAACATCCAGGGCCAGGTTCAGTTCTAGCTGAGCTTTGGCCTTTCTAATCTTTTCCCTGCATAACTTTACTACACGTTTGTAATCTTCCTGAGTCGCCTGCCCTTTTTTCCAAAGGACATAAACTTTCCTTTTTTCCCTGAGCTGTGACCTTAACTCTTTGTTCAGCCAGGCCGGTCTCTTCCCTCGACAGCTCGCTTTCCTGCGCACAGGGACAGCCTGCTCCTGTGCTTTTAGGACTTCTTCCTTGAAAAGTGTCCAGCCTTCCTGGACTCCTTTGCCCTTCAGGGCTGCCTCCCAAGGGACTCTGTCAAGCAGACTTTTGAAAAGACCAAAGTCTGCCCTCCGGAAGTCCATGATGGCAGTCCTGCTGGTTCCCCTTCTTGCTTCCCTGAGAATCAGAAACTCTATCATTTCATGATCACTGTACCCCAGACGGCCTCCAACTGTTACATCCCCCACAAGTTCCTCTCTGTTTGCAAACAGCAGATCAAGTAGCGCTCCTTCCCTAGTTGGCTCACTCACCAGCTGTGTCAGGAAGTTATCCCCAACACACTCCAGGAATCTCCTAGACTGTTCCCTCTCAGCTGTATGGAGTGCCCAGCTGATATCTGGTAGGTTGAAGTCACCCACCAGGACAAGTGCAAGTGATCTCGAGACACCTGCTAGCTGCTTATAGAACATTTCATCAACCTCTGCATCCTGGTTGGGTGGTCTGTAATAGACTCCCACCACAATATCAGCCTTGCTGGTCCTCCCCTTGATTCGTACCCACAGGCACTCAACTCTACTATTACCCTCATTTATCTCCACACATTCATATTCCTCCCTAACATACAGGGCCACTCCTCCTCCTCTCCTTCCTTGCCTGTCCCTTCTGAAGAGCTTGTAGCCATCCATCGCAGCACTCCAGTCATTCGATTCATCCCACCACGTTTCCGTGATGGCAACTACATCATAGCTTTCATGCCGTACAATGGCTTCCAGCTCCTCCTGTTTGTTGCCCATACTACGTGCATTTGTGTAAATGCACTTTAGCTGGGCTAGTTTTCTTGCCATTTTTATGGGGGGGTGAGGCCCAACACCTCCCTGACCATGCTCAGACCCTTCTGTGGTATCCAGCCTATCACTGTCCCTCATGTCATTACCGCATAGGTTACCATCCTCCACCTCTGCTGAGGCAACAGGCCACAAGACCTTGCTAGCACTTTTACCCATCGGCACTGGTAATCTGCTCCCAGGCTCCTCCTTAGTAATCCTGCTTTCATCCCCATCCCCCTTCAACCCTAGTTTAAAGCCCTTTCAATGAGCCCTGCTAATTCTTGTCCTAATATTCCTCTTTCCCTTTGGGTAAGGCTTGCCCGACCAGTTGCCACCAGGTCTAATGTCCTATAGATCATCCCATGATGAAAGAAACCAAAGTTCTGACGGTGACACCAGCCTTGGAGCCAAGAGTTAATCTGCTGGCTCTTCCTGTTTATACCCTCATCAATCCCTGCAAGTAATGGGATGGAGGAGAACACAATTTGTGCTCCTGATCCCTTAACCAGCTGTCCAAGGGCCCTAAAGTCTTTCTTCAGGGCCCTTGGACTACTGTTAGCTACCTGATCCCTGCCTACTTGAAATACCAATAATGGATAGTAATCCGAGGGGCGGACCAGGGCAGGGAGATTTTTCTTTATATCCTTAATCCTGGCCCCAGGGAGGCAGCAGACTTCTCTGTGGGAAGGATCCGGTCTGCAAATGGGGCCTTCTGTTCCCCGCAAAAGAGAGTCACCCACCACAATTACCTTCCTCTTTTTTTTTGTTGCTGAAGTCCGAAGGCGTGGGGGTGGCTGGCTGACTCTGGGTAGTTCACTGTCTAAATCCTTGTCCCTATCCTCGTATGCCTGGCCCTCGACTTCCAAAGCACCGTACCTATTTTGTAGGTGCAACTGGGAAGGTGACAGGGGCTGGCAGGAGTTTTGCTTGCCCTTCCGAGGAGGGACCTGCCTCCATTCCTCATTGTCCCTTAGGTTCCTTTCTTCTGCCTGGTGACAAGCAGAAGGGAGATCATCCACATCCTGCAGAGCCTCTGCCCCACTCCTACGCCTCAGTGTACGGCTCCACCAATCTATTTCGCTTTCACTGTCTCTAATACTTCTAAGTCTATCCACCTCTTCCTTCAGTTCAACCACCTGCCTGAGTAGGTGGTTTATTTGATCACACCGCACACATGCGGTGTCTCTGGCTCCATTAGGAACACATGCCAGGCTGAGGCATTCACTGCAGCTGGAGACCTGCACAGACACGTGTTTTTGTGGGACCTCCGTCTGAGTTTCCACATTCTTCCTTGTGGGGCATTTTGCACGTGTTGGGGCCATGTTCTTGTCTAGAGCCACGAGGGGATCGACAACTGATGGCTGCTCCCACCCGCTGTGCGCTCGTGCGCTAATATATTTGCCCTTGCTCTCACGCGCACCCGGCACGCGCTCTGACTCTGCTGCGGCTGGCTGCCGCTGTCGCTGTCCGCGTGGTCTGGGCGAAGCTCGCGCTATGGCCGCTTTTAAGTTTGCCGCGGCTCGCCCGGCCCGCCCCCAGACACGTCAGCCTCTCGCTCCCTCTCGCGATTCCCGAGTCCTTTCGGGCCTCTCCGCCTTCCCTCGGCCTCTCCGTCTCCGGGAAGCCCCCTCTAGCTCGAGTTTAAAGCTGCAGCACTCACCGCTGTCGCTGTCGCTGTCCGCATGGTCTGGGACGTTATATAGGTCGTTTCTGGGAGATAGACTGTACCCATAAGATTTGTGGGTTCCCTGTAGATCCGAACCCTCCCCGCCTTTGTTGGGGCTGACTAGAAACGGGGAGTCCGTCCCCATGGGAATCAGTATCAATTGCGCTATACGGCTACCTTTCGGTACAGTGCAGGGAGGAAACGGGGTCCATGCCATAATCTTAATTTCATCAGTGCTGTCAGAGTCAATGACCCCTGGTAACACAAAAAGTCCTGACAACGTTGTAGATGATCTTCCTAATAATAAGGCTTGTGTCCTAGGGGGTAAAGGTCCCGAGACATTTGTTGACAAAAGGTGAACCGAGGAATCGAGTAACGTTACTGTGTGAGCGGTTGCCAGGTCCACTCCGGCGCTGCCTGCTGTTGCTGGGCGAAGACCTGAGGCACTGCTGCTTCCCTCCGAGGGGGTTGGAACGTCGGCTGCGGTATTTGTGTCTGCACGCGTCGCTGCCCCGCGCTCCGTGATCGGTTTCCCTGTATCGGTTGTCCCTGAAAATCGTACTTAGACTGACATTGATTAGCATAATGACGCCCTTTTCGGCACCTGGGACAAATCCCAGGGGCTTGGGGTCTAGCACCGGCATTGGCATTTAGACAATTTTTCTTCAGATGGCCGGGTTTGCCACAACCATAACAGTTCCCCGGTCCTGTTGGGCCACGCATGGCCACGAAAGCAGCGGCCATGGCCTCAAATTTATGATCCATAGTACCAATTCTATTACAAGCCTCCACCATTTCAACCAATGTAGGGTTCGGATTCGGGAGAGACTTTAACAACTTTTTACAATCCACATCAGCATTCTCGACGGCTAATTTTAGCAACAAAATTTCCCGTGCCTCCGTATTATCTATTTGGCGCTCCAAAGCTTGTTTTAGTCTATCGATAAACTGCATATAAGGCTCTCGGGGTTCCTGGGTAATAGTAGTAAAAGCCTTTTGTGGCTTCTGAGAGTCAGGAACCTTAAAAAAGGCCTTTTTTGCTTCTTCACGACTTGCCTCAGGGGCTTCCCGTGGAATTCACAGGATTGGTGTGCTGACCTGTACCTGTGAGGTGCTCTATAGTCAGCGCGGCGATAGCTGCGTCGCCGTGACCTATGTAAGTTAAGAGGAGCGCTTGGAGTCCCCCTCTCCAGTGAGCCTCCCACAAAGTGTATTGTGTCGGCGTCAATAGCAATCGCGCTAAGGATTTTAAATCATGCGGAGTCATAACATATGTATCAAAACCAGAGGATAACAAGCTTGCAAAATACGGGGAGGAAAGTCCATGTTCAGTGACAGTACGGCGCAACTCCTTAACCACTGGAAAAGATAGAGCTTCCCACTGCGCTCCCCGACCTTGATAAATCACGGGGGCTACTATCGTTTTAGCAATTTCCAGTTCTCCTTCCTTTAACGCTTGGCGCCTTATGTTAACTCACACGTCATGTGGGTCGGGGGGGTAGAGGTTTGGCTCCTTTTCAGGGTCCACTGATCCCGGATCAAAGGGATCCTCCTCTGGGGGATACCCCGCGGCACACACCTCTAGTGGTGCAATGGATTTTTTACCCTCCGACGATAACGGAGGTATCGCAGGAGAGTCTTCCTCTCTCTCTGCTTCATCTTTGTGACTTTTTTCCTGGGCTTTTAAAGTCTCAAAAATACTTCTCCACCACGGAAGCATATGCTGTGCTTCGGCACTCTCCATAGTCACCGCATCCCATAGTTTCACCCCCACATCATCCCAAAGTTCCCGCGTAAAAATAGTGGATGCAGTCACAGTGGGTATTTTCACTTGTACCCATTTAAGTATCGTTTTAAGATCATGCCCAGAGATATTCTTTCCATGCTTTTGAAGGAGAGCTTTCATAAGCTCATATACGTCTCTCTCAGGGGAAGACGCTTGATTCCCCATGTTTCCCACAGCTCACCTCTCTACTCCGGAGGGATTTCAGGCCGGCCGGCTCCTGCTTCCTTTCAGCAGCTCATTCAACGTTCTGTGGGACTCGCAGCGTGCCACGCAGATAGGTAGTTCCCGAGCCCTGGAATCACGTCGGGGTCACCAATTTGCCGCGATTGAGAGACGGGACACAGCTTGATGCAAGCAAGATGTCGATTTTATTATAATTCTTTACATACATTTATACTAGTCCTAAGGTAGCGTGTTCTAAGCTGATTGGTTCACATTCCACATTAGGCATTCACAGATTGGCTAATGCTGATGCTAATGCGAAAAGCATTTTTCTAAACACTTATTTCTTCTAAATACATCAATCTATCGTGAGCAAGGACAATAGTTGCTCTTTTACAGGGTGATTGTTTTACAGTCTCACCAGCTGTCCTTGTGTGAAGTCAGTACTCTCTGTTCCGAAAGTTTTTATCTTACCCTTCCCAGGGCCTGTGGCCAACAAGTTCCAGCACATCTTCTTCTATCAACTGAGCAGTGCTGGGGGTTTTGCTGAGACCGGCCGAATCCTGTCCCACATGTGACGTCACAATCCCACTCTCTAATGTCACAGGCACACTCTATGACATCACAACCCTCCCTCTCTGACGTCACAACCCCTTATGATATCACAACCCTACTCTATGACGTCACAACCACCACAATGACATCACAACCCCAACCTATGACGTCACAACCCCAACCCGTGACGTCACAACCCTCCCTCTATGACGTCACAACCCCACTCTATGACATCACAACCACACTCTATGATGTCACAACACCCATGACCTCACACCCCCCCGATGACATCACAATCCCACTCTATGACATCACAACCCCATCTGTGACATCACAACCCCCCACTATGACATCACAACCCTCCCTCTATGACATCACAACCCTATTCTATGACGTCACAACCACTATGACCTCCTATAGGACATCACAACCCTACTCTGTGACGTCACAACCCCACTCTGTGATGTCACAGTCCCACTATGACATCACAACTGCCCTACGACATCACAACCACACCCTGTGACATCACAACCCCAACCTATGACGTCACAACCCTCCCTGTAGGACATCACAAACCCTAGTGTGTGATGTCACAATCCCACTCTCTAATGTCACAGGCACACTCTATGCCATCACAACCACACTCTATGATGTCACCACCCGAATGATGTCACAATCCCAACCTATGATGTCACAACCCCAACCTATGACCTCACAACCCCAACCTGTGATGTCACAACCCTCCCTCTTTGACATCACAACCCTCCCGCTATGACATCACAACCCCAAACTATGACATCACAACCCCACTCTATGCCATCACAACCCCATTCTATGCCATCACAACCCCACTCTATGACATCACAAGAACCATGACAACACAACCCCAACCTATGACATCACAACCCACGCTATGACGTCACAAACCCACTCTGTGATGTCACTACCTCACTCTATGGCATCACAACCCCCCTCTATGTCATCACAACCCCATTGATAATGTCACAACCCCAACCTGTGAAGTCACAACCCTCCCTCCATGACGTCACAACCCCACTCTATGACATCACAACCACACTCTATGATGTCACAACACCCATGACCTCACAACCCCCCAATGACATCACAATCCCACTCTATGACATCACAACCCCAACCTATGATGTCACAACCCCCTATAGGACATCACAACCCCACTCTGTGACGTCACAGTCCCACTATGACATCACAACTGCCCTACGACATCACAACCACACCCTGTGACGTCACAACCCCAACCTATGACGTCACAACCCTCCTTGTAGGACATCACAAACCCTAGTGTGTGACATCACAATCCCACTCTCTAATGTCACAGGCACACTCTATGACATCACAACCACACTCTATGATGTCACCACCCGAATGACGTCACAACCCCAACCTATGACCTCACAACCCCAACCTGTGACGTCACAACCCTCCCGCTATGACATCACAGCCCCTATGACGTCAACCCCACTCTATGCCATCACAACCCCACTCTATGACATCAGAACCATGACATCACAACCCCACTCTATGACATCAGACGCCCACTCTGTGACGTCACAAACCCACTCTGTGACATCACTACCTCACTCTATGACATCACAACCCCACCCTATGATGTCACAAAACCCAACTATGAGCTCACCACCCCGATGACATCAAAACCCCACTCTATGACGTCACAACCCCATGACATCACAACCTCCATGACGTCACAGCCCCAACCTGTGATGTCACAACCCCATGACATCACAACCCTCCCTCTATGACATCACAACCCCTTATGATGTCACAACCCTACTCTATGACGTCACAACCACCCCAATGACATCACAACCCCAACTTATAATGTCACAACCCCAACCTGGGACGTCACAACCCTCCCCTATGATGTCAAAACCCCGTCTATGAAATCACAACCCCCCTATGACATCACAACCCCACTCTATGACATCACAACCCGACTCTGTGACATCACAACCCCACTCTATGACATCAGAACCATGACATCACAACCCCAATCTATGACATCACAATCCCACTCTATGACATCACAAATCTATCTGTGACATCACAACCCCCACTATGACATCAGAACCCCATCGATAATGTCACAACCCCACCCTATGATGTCACAACCCCACCCTATGATGTCACAACACCCAACTATGAGCTCACCACCCCAATGACATCACAACCCCACTCTATGACGTCACAACCCCATGACATCACAATCCCATCCTATGACATCACAACCCATACTATGACATCACAACCTCCATGACGTCACAGCCCCAACCTGTGACGTCACAACCACATGACATCACAGCCCTCCTCTATGCCATCACAACCACACTCTATGATGTCACCACCCGAATGATGTCACAATCCCAACCTATGATGTCACAACCCCAACCTATGCCATCACAACCCCAACCTGTGATGTCACAACCCTCCCTCTTTGACATCACAACCCTCCCGCTATGACATCACAACCCCATTCTATGCCATCACAACCCCACTCTATGACATCACAAGAACCATGACAACACAACACCAACCTATGACATCACAACCCACTCTATGACGTCACAAACCCACTCTGTGATGTCACAAACCCACTCTGTGACGTCACTACCTCACTCTATGGCATCACAACCCCCCTCTATGGCATCACAACCCCATTGATAATGTCACAACCCCAACCTGTGACGTCACAACCCTCCCTCCATGACGTCACAACCCCACTCTATGACATCACAACCACACTCTATGATGTCACAACACCCATGACCTCACAACCCCCCAATGACATCACAATCCCACTCTATGACATCACAACCACACTCTATGACATCACAACCCCAACCTATGATGTCACAAAACCCAACTATGAGCTCACCACCCCGATGACATCAAAACCCCACTCTATGATGTCACAACCCCACTCTATGACGTCACAACCCCATGACATCACAACCTCCATGACGTCACAGCCCCAACCTGTGACGTCACAACCCCATGACATCACAACCCTCCCTCTATGACATCACAACCCCTTATGATGTCACAACCCTACTCTATGACGTCACAACCACCCCAATGACATCACAACCCCAACTTATAGTGTCACAACCCCAACCTGTGATGTCACAACCCTCCCCCTATGATGTCAAAACCCCGTCTATGAAATCACAACCCCCCTATGACATCACAACCCCACTCTATGACATCACAACCCCACTCTATGACATCAGAACCATGACATCACAACCCAATCTATGACATCACAATCCCACTCTATGACATCACAACCACACTCTATGACATCACAAATCTATTTGTGACATCACAACCCCCACTATGACATCAGAACCCCATCGATAATGTCACAACCCCACCCTATGATGTCACAACCCCACCCTATGATGTCACAACACCCAACTATGAGCTCACCACCCCAATGACATCACAACCCCACTCTATGACGTCACAACCCCATGACATCACAATCCCATCCTATGACATCACAACCCACTCTATGACATCACAACCTCCATGACGTCACAGCCCCAACCTGTGACGTCACAACCCCAACCTGTAATGTCACAACCACATGACATCACAGCCCTCCTCTATGACATCACAACCACACTCTATGATGTCACAACCACCACAATGACATCACAACCCCAATCTATGTTGTCACAACCCCAACCTGTTACATCACAACCCTCCCCTATGACGTCACAACCCCACTCTATGACATCACAACCCGACTCTGTGACATCACAACCACACTCTATGATGTCACAACACCCATGACCTCACACCCCCCGATGACATCACAATCCCACTCTATGAAATCACAACCCCATCTGTGACATCACAACCACCCACTATGACATCACAACCCTCCCTCTATGACATCACAACCCCAACCTTTGACGTCACAACCCTCCCTGTAGGATGTCACAAACCCTGGTGTGTGACGTCACAATCCCACTCTCTAATGTCACAAGCACACTCTCTAATGTCACAACCACACTCTATGATGTCACCAACACAATTACATCACAAGCCCAACCTATGATGTCACAAGCCCAACCTATGACCTCACAACCCAAACCTATGGCGTCACAATCTTCCCTCTCTGACATCACAATCTGCCTCAGCTTCATCTTCACGAAGGGCAACTCACCCAAAGATGGTGAGGCCTCCCGCCCAAGACACCCCACCCCCCCCCATATCCCATTTCCCATTGGTGGCCCTCTCCCCCACATTGACACCCCCTTTTCCAGGTGCTGTCTGGAAATTTCTTTGCCGGCTCTGGCTGCAGCCAGGGTAGAACATAATGGGGGATGGGGCTTGTTAGTGCTGCCCCTCGT
This sequence comes from Numenius arquata, assembly GCF_964106895.1. Lineage (NCBI taxonomy): Eukaryota > Metazoa > Chordata > Aves > Charadriiformes > Scolopacidae > Numenius > Numenius arquata. Next base: position 831,811 of record NW_027415062.1, read on the forward strand.
TAACCCTATTGACCCCCGGGAATGACAGGAGGTTTTTGGGGATATCAAGAAGCTGGTGACAGAAGAGGGAAGAGCTTCTGCGTCAGAAGTGAGTTGGGGTTTGGGGTGGGAGAGGGGCTTTTGGGATGGGGGGTGTTGAGGGTGGTTTTGGGGGTGTTAGGGAGAGGGGGTTTGGGAGAGGGTGGGTTAGGGGTTGGGTTTTTTGGAGCTGGTAAGGGGAGTTTGTGATGGGAGGAGATTTTTGGGGTGCAGGGTTGGGAGAGGGGTGTTTTTTAGGGGTATGGGGTCTGGAAGAGGGATTTTTGGGGTTGGAGGGTGGGAGAATGGGTGGTTTTAGAGGGGGTGGGAGAAGGAATGATTTTAGGGTGTGAGAGGGTGTGTTTTTTGGGGTCCCCCCCTTTCCAATCTACGGTGTGCACAGAGAAGCGCCAGCCCCGACCGAGCCGTTTATACTGCACTGTAGAGAAAAAATACCTAAAAAACACTGGCACCCCCTCCTCCCACCCCAGTGACTGGAGGGGTCTGTCACGGGGCCAGGGAGCGCAGGCACCCCCCAAAAGGTGCTGGAGGGGAGGGGGTCAGGGCTGCTGGAGCCCCTCTGCTGTGAGGACAGAGAGTTGGGGGGGTTCAGGCTGGAGAAGGGAAGGCTCCAGGGAGACCTTTCTGCCCCTTCCAGTCCCTAAAGGGGGGGGCTCCAGGAAAGCTGGGGAGGGACTCTGGATGAGGGAGGGGAGCCGTGGGAGGAGGGGGAAGGGTTTGCCACTGGAAGAGGGGAGATTGAGATGAGATGTGGGGAGGAAATGGTTTGCTGGGGGGGTGGTGAGAGCCTGGCCCAGGTTGCCCCGAGAAGCTGTGGCTGCCCCATCCCTGGAGGGGTTCCAGGCCAGGTTGGAGGGGTCTTGGAGCAGCCTGGTGTGGTGGGAGGTGTCCCTGCCCAGGGCAGGGGGTGGCACTGGAGGGGCTTTAAGGTGCCTTCCAACTGTGACCATTGTGTGGTTGTGTGATCTCAAGAGCGTGCTGGTGTGTTAATGCAGGACATCAAGGTCTCTTCAGAGGTACTTGTGTTCTGCAGGTCAGGTGCCCGGGTGGTTCCGAGTCCCAGGATGAGGCAGCTCCTGCCGACAGTTTTAGCTCCGAGGATGTGACAGAATGGAAACCAGCCTTGTGGTGGACCCCAGCCCTCAGAGGTGCGGACGCGTTGGTGACGTCCCCCTGGCCCAGAGACGCGGGGAGTTTTGCTACCAGCCTGGTAAGGATTCTCTTTTCTGCAGGAATGGGTGTCCCGATGGATTTCCCAAAGGATTGCCTTTGTGCTGGCTGTGTCTCTGTGCAGAGGGGTGCTCCTGACTGTGTGGCTTTAGCCCTGTGAGGGCTTTGGAGGAGAAGTGGCTAAAGCAGCTTTCTCTCCCTGGAGATGAGCAGCGTTTGGGTAGAAAAGCAGCGGCTGAGTCAGTAAAGCTTCTGGTTAGTGCTGCGCTCAGGCCGTGGAGCTCTGTCTCCTGGAGCTACATTTCCTTTGGAGCCATCATTTTCTCAGCTGAGCCTGTGCGAGTCTCACAGACTGGAGCCCGTTGGGGTGGTGACGCTGGAGCCATTTGGGGCTTATCTAGAGGCAAAAGGAGCAAAGCGAAACCCCGGGGGCCCTTTCCATCCCCCAATCCCCTAGTCCATGGGCTGCAGTCATCATGCTCTAGTGCAGTTCACTCTCTTCACAAGTTGGAAGCCCACGAGAAGCACAGTTAGGACGCCACATTTTAAGAAAGCAAACTTCCAGCTCTTCAAGGAGTTAGGAAATAGGACCCCCTGGGAAACTGCCCTTAGGGACAAGGGAGCAGAACAAAGGAAAAAGGGATTTGTAAGTCCTTCCTCTAGAAATCCATTAGACCCAGCTTCATAGAAACGACACCGGTCTGGATGCTGGTGGTTAAAGAGGATGGATTTTGGGGGGGTTAAATTAGGAGAATTAATTGGGCGATCACTTCAAATGAGGTCAAATTAAAACTGGAGGCATTTTGCTGGCTGTGAGGGACTGGAGTGGGCAAGCCTCGGGCCACAAAACTCAATGGAACTTGAGTTTGTCCTGGGCAAAAAGGGGAAACCTGAGGCTTTTGCACAAGGAGGGGCCGCTCTGAACCTCACGGCTCCGGGGAAGGTCTCCCCGACTCCAAAAAGACAGAACGTTGGGGGTTGAAAGTCAAATAAAACCACCAAGAGGCACCTGGGCAAGGGCAATCCTCCAGCTGCCCTCCCCTCTGCCACCCACCTCCCCCCACCCCCCACCCCGGGTGTTTTTTTGAGCCCAAAGGAGGCATTTGGGGAAGAAAAAGGGAGGGCTGACCTTCCGCACTCACCTCAGGGCAAGTCCCAGCACAGGGAGGTCCCGGCATCCCCGGAGGAGCCGCAGGCGCTGTGGGGCTGCGGGTGCTGACGCCCCGGCGTGGGCTTGTCTTTGGGGGTCGCACGTGGCCTCTTCTTCTGGTGGCAGACGGCCTGCAAACCAGGGACAAAATAACTTGAAATGGCTCAAAAAGGCAGAAAAATAAGATTTTTTGGCCATGGATTTCACGCGGTTTATCAGCCCAGGTAAAGTCTAAACAGCCAAAAAACCAATGGGAAAACAGTCTGCAAAGCCACAACGGGGTGCAAGAAAAACTGTATTATTTCCACTGTCCCAAGCGGAAAAGCACTTTCCTCCACAAAATCTATCAAAGGGGCTGAAAAGGTGCAATTCCCACGCACTGAAGCCACACAGCCACCCCGTTCCCCCGCCCACCAAAAATTAAAATAATAGCTCTTTCCGTGAAGCAAATCCCTCTTTCCTGGCAAGGAACGTTTGAGCAGATGGATTCGTCCAGGAAACAAACCCCCCCAGCAGCTTTTTTACCTCGCCTTTGGCTTTTTCTACCTCATCCCGGACTCTCTTGACCCTTTTCTCCAGCAGGCGAGGTCAGGTGCACCCAAATCGCACTGTCTTCCTCCAGAAGTAACAAGAGTCAACACGCTGGGCCACGGTTTGCCTCTGGATCTATGGGGAGAAATCCAGGGATATTAAAGACTCCCTTGTCATTACAAAGGAGGGCAATGATGTCTTCTCCCGCTGGGTTTTTAGCGGGAAGAAGGGTCCTAAGGACAGGATTCCAACGGGGGATTGAAAATAGGGCTTTCTGGGTTAAAAGCCTCCCCGCTAACCAGCTCCGCCCCGCTCCAACGGCTTTACCTCCTTCTGGATGAGGCCAAAAGTCTTCTGATGGACAAAAAAAAGGCTCTTTCAAGAGCTTTGGGAGCGGGATCTCCAGAGAGAAACTCCTCCCTGGCTGCAGATGAGCTGGGACCGCCAAAACCCCCCCTTTCTCATGGAAGATGCTCCCGAGAGCACCATCGGCTCTTATCTAGCCACTTTCCTCCCAAAAACGAGCCATCTCCTTCCCTCCAACGCTACGCGGCCAAGACAAGACGGGAGAGAACCCAAACGCCCTATCAAGTAACTCTGAAAAGGTGGAATTTGCCCCTTTCCCACAAGAAAAGCCTGAGGAGAAACCTTTCTCCTGCGGCTCGGGCTTGCTTTCCATGTCACCCCAGGGCTTCCAAACCAGGGAGGCTCCTTCGTCCTCCTCTTCCAAGAGGGATCTGTCCCGCAGGGCAGGCAGCTCCGCCTGCAACTGCTCCCCGACATTGATGCGGCTGAAAGGGGGAGGAAGAGGAGGGGGAGGAAGGCACGTCGGGAATGGATACGGCGCAACAAACGCTTCAAAAGAGGGAAAACGTGGTGAGGTGGGGCAAAACCGGTCCCTATTTCCCAGCAAAACATCACTCAGTCTTCCGCCACCAACTTCCAACGCCCCTTCCCACCCCCAGCGTTACCCTTCGGCCACTGGAGGCTTTTTGGGCCCCATCGGGCAGGACAATTTGGGGGTTTCCCCAAAAAAACAATCCAACTGCTGAATGTCACTCTCCACAGCGGTAGGAAGCTGCCACAGCCACGGCCAGCGAGCGACCGCCGCCACGGAATGTTGTGTGGAACGCGGGAGGCCGGCAACGGCCTGTGACCTCAGCAAAACCAGTGCTTTACTGGCAGAGCACTGGGCGTTTGGGGGCGTTTCTGGCCCATATGGGGGACCCTCCACCCAAAAACACGCTGTGGAGAAGGGGCCGAGCGACACCCACCCCCATCCCCAGTTCCCTCCTCCCGTTTTTCCAGCGGTCGCCCTCATTCCCACGGCTCAACGTGGATTTTTGCCTCATCCTCCATCAAAAGAACCCCAAAATCCTGGAGGTTCTGCCCAAAAAATCTGACAAAACCACGCTGGGGATAAAAATCTTTCCGCCAAGAACCTCCTTTAGCCTTCCTTGCCCTCCTCCTCCTCACACACCACTCCATCCCCCACAAAATTTCCCCCTTCTCAGGGAAATCAGGGCTCTGGAGATGGACCCTCCGGCTACCACTTCACCCCTGCGGCTGCCCCGGGCCAGAAGGCGGGCATTGAGCCATTTGGGCCTTTTCTAGAAGCAAAAGGAGCAAAGCGAAACCCCGGGGGCCCTTTCCATCCCCCAATCCCCTAGTCCATGGGCTGCAGTCATCATGCTCTAGTGCAGTTCACTCTCTTCACAAGTTGGAAGCCCACGAGAAGCACAGTTAGGACGCCACATTTTAAGAAAGCAAACTTCCAGCTCTTCAAGGAGTTAGGAAATAGGACCCCGTGGGAAACTGCCCTTAGGGACAAGGCAGCAGAACAAAGGAAAAAGGGATTTGTAAGTCCTTCCTCTAGAAATCCATTAGACCCAGCTTCATAGAAACGACACCGGTCTGGATGCTGGTGGTTAAAGAGGATGGATTTTGGAGGGGTTAAATTAGGAGAATTAATTGGGCGATCACTTCAAATGAGGTCAAATTAAAACTGGAGGCATTTTGCTGGCTGTGAGGGACTGGAGTGGGCAAGCCTCGGGCCACAAAACTCAATGGAACTTGAGTTTGTCCTGGGCAAAAAGGGGAAACCGGAGGCTTTTGCACAAGGAGGGGCCGCTCTGAACCTCACGGCTCCGGGGAAGGTCTCCCCGACTCCAAAAAGACAGAACGTTGGGGGCTGAAAGTCAAATAAAACCACCAAGAGGCACCTGGGCAAGGGCAATCCTCCAGCTGCCATCCCCTCTGCCACCCACCTCCCCCCACACCCCACCCCGGGTGTTTTTTTGAGCCCAAAGGAGGCATTTGGGGAAGAAAAAGGGAGGGCTGACCTTCCGCACTCACCTCAGGGCAAGTCCCAGCACAGGGAGGTCCCGGCATCCCCGGAGGAGCCGCAGGCGCTGTGGGGCTGCGGGTGGTGACGCCCCGGCGTGGGCTTGTCTTTGGGGGTCGCACGTGGCCTCTTCTTCTGGTGGCAGACGGCCTGCAAACCAGGGACAAAATAACTTGAAATGGCTCAAAAAGGCAGAAAAATAAGATTTTTTGGCCATGGATTTCACGCGGTTTATCAGCCCAGGTAAAGTCTAAACAGCCAAAAAACCAATGGGAAAACAGGGTGCAAAGCCACAACGGGGTGCAAGAAAAACTGTATTATTTCCACTGTCCCAAGCGGAAAAGCACTTTCCTCCACAAAATCTATCAAAGGGGCTGAAAAGGTGCAATTCCCACGCACTGAAGCCACACAGCCACCCCCTTCCCCCGCCCACCAAAAATTAAAATAATATCTCTTTCCGTGAAGCAAATCCCTCTTTCCTGGCAAGGAACGTTTGAGCAGATGGATTCGTCCAGGAAACAAACCCCCCCAGCAGCTTTTTTACCTCGCCTTTGGCTTTTTCCACCTCATCCCGGACTCTCTTGACCCTTTTCTCCAGCAGGCGAGGTCAGGTGCACCCAAATCGCACTGTCTTCCTCCAGAAGTAACAAGAGTCAACACGCTGGGCCACGGTTTGCCTCTGGATCTATGGGGAGAAATCCAGGGATATTAAAGACTCCCTTGTCATTACAAAGGAGGGCAATGATGTCTTCTCCCGCTGGGTTTTTAGCGGGAAGAAGGGTCCTAAGGACAGGATTCCAACGGGGGATTGAAAATAGGGCTTTCTGGGTTAAAAGCCTCCCCGCTAACCAGCTCCGCCCCGCTCCAACGGCTTTACCTCCTTCTGGATGAGGCCAAAAGTCTTCTGATGGACAAAAAAAAGGCTCTTTCAAGAGCTTTGGGAGCGGGATCTCCAGAGAGAAACTCCTCCCTGGCTGCAGATGAGCTGGGACCGCCAAAACCCCCCCTTTCTCATGGAAGATGCTCCCGAGAGCACCATCGGCTCTTATCTAGCCACTTTCCTCCCAAAAACGAGCCATCTCCTTCCCTCCAACGCTACGCGGCCAAGACAAGACGGGAGAGAACCCAAACGCCCTATCAAGTAACTCTGAAAAGGTGGAATTTGCCCCTTTCCCACAAGAAAAGCCTGAGGAGAAACCTTTCTCCTGCGGCTCGGGCTTGCTTTCCATGTCACCCCAGGGCTTCCAAACCAGGGAGGCTCCTTCGTCCTCCTCTTCCAAGAGGGATCTGTCCCGCAGGGCAGGCAGCTCCGCCTGCAACTGCTCCCCGACATTGATGCGGCTGAAAGGGGGAGGAAGAGGAGGGGGAGGAAGGCACGTCGGGAATGGATACGGCGCAACAAATGCTAAAAAAGAGGGAAAACGTGGTGAGGTGGGGCAAAACCGGTCCCTATTTCCCAGCAAAACATCACTCAGTCTTCCGCCACCAACTTCCAACGCCCCTTCCCACCCCCAGCGTTACCCTTCGGCCACTGGAGGCTTTTTGGGCCCCATCGGGCAGGACAATTTGGGGGTTTCCCCAAAAAAACAATCCAACTGCTGAATGTCACTCTCCACAGCGGTAGGAAGCTGCCACAGCCACGGCCAGCGAGCGACCGCCGCCTCGGAATGTTGTGTGGAACGCGGGAGGCCGGCAACGGCCTGTGACCTCAGCAAAACCAGTGCTTTACTGGCACAGCACGGGGCGTTTCTGGCCCATATGGGGGACCCTCCACCCAAAAACACACTGTGGAGAAGGGGCCGAGCGACACCCACCCCCACCCCCAGTTCCCTCCTCCCGTTTTCCCAGGGGTCGCCCTCATTCCCACAGCTGAACATGGATTTTTGCCTCATCCTCCATCAAAAGAACCCCAAAATCCTGGATGTTCTGCCCAAAAAATCTGACAAAACCACGCTGGGGATAAAAATCTTTCCGCCAAGACCCTCCTTTAGCCTTCCTTGCCCTCCTCCTCCTCCTCACACACCACTCCATCCCCCACAAAATTTCCCCCTTCTCAGGGAAATCAGGGCTCTGGAGATGGACCCTCCGGCTACCACTTCACCCCTGCGGCTGCCCCGGGCCAGAAGGCGGGCATTGAGCCAGTTGGGGCTTTTCTAGAAGCAAAAGGAGCAAAGCGAAACCCCGGGGGCCCTTTCCATCCCCCAAGCCCCTAGTCCATGGGCTGCAGTCATCATGCTCTAGTGCAGTTCACTCTCTTCACAAGTTGGAAGCCCACGAGAAGCACAGTTAGGACGCCACATTTTAAGAAAGCAAACTTCCAGCTCTTCAAGGAGTTAGGAAATAGGACCCCGTGGGAAACTGCCCTTAGGGACAAGGGAGCAGAACAAAGGAAAAAGGGATTTGTAAGTCCTTCCTCTAGAAATCCATTAGACCCAGCTTCATAGAAACGACACCGGTCTGGATGCTGGTGGTTAAAGAGGATGGATTTTGGAGGGGTTAAATTAGGAGAATTAATTGGGCGATCACTTCAAATGAGGTCAAATTAAAACTGGAGGCATTTTGCTGGCTGTGAGGGACTGGAGTGGGCAAGCCTCGGGCCACAAAACTCAATGGAACTTGAGTTTGTCCTGGGCAAAAAGGGGAAACCGGAGGCTTTTGCACAAGGAGGGGCCGCTCTGAACCTCACGGCTCCGGGGAAGGTCTCCCCGACTCCAAAAAGACAGAACGTTGGGGGCTGAAAGTCAAATAAAACCACCAAGAGGCACCTGGGCAAGGGCAATCCTCCAGCTGCCATCCCCTCTGCCACCCACCTCCCCCCACACCCCACCCCGGGTGTTTTTTTGAGCCCAAAGGAGGCATTTGGGGAAGAAAAAGGGAGGGCTGACCTTCCGCACTCACCTCAGGGCAAGTCCCAGCACAGGGAGGTCCCGGCATCCCCGGAGGAGCCGCAGGCGCTGTGGGGCTGCGGGTGGTGACGCCCCGGCGTGGGCTTGTCTTTGGGGGTCGCACGTGGCCTCTTCTTCTGGTGGCAGACGGCCTGCAAACCAGGGACAAAATAACTTGAAATGGCTCAAAAAGGCAGAAAAATAAGATTTTTTGGCCATGGATTTCACGCGGTTTATCAGCCCAGGTAAAGTCTAAACAGCCAAAAAACCAATGGGAAAACAGGGTGCAAAGCCACAACGGGGTGCAAGAAAAACTGTATTATTTCCACTGTCCCAAGCGGAAAAGCACTTTCCTCCACAAAATCTATCAAAGGGGCTGAAAAGGTGCAATTCCCACACACTGAAGCCACACAGCCACCCCCTTCCCCCGCCCACCAAAAATTAAAATAATAGCTCTTTCCGTGAAGCAAATCCCTCTTTCCTGGCAAGGAACGTTTGAGCAGATGGATTCGTCGAGGAAACAAACCCCCCCAGCAGCTTTTTTACCTCGCCTTTGGCTTTTTCCACCTCATCCCGGACTCTCTTGACCCTTTTCTCCAGCAGGCGAGGTCAGGTGCACCCAAATCGCACTGTCTTCCTCCAGAAGTAACAAGAGTCAACACGCTGGGCCACGGTTTGCCTCTGGATCTATGGGGAGAAATCCAGGGATATTAAAGACTCCCTTGTCATTACAAAGGAGGGCAATGATGTCTTCTCCCGCTGGGTTTTTAGCGGGAAGAAGGGTCCTAAGGACAGGATTCCAACGGGGGATTGAAAATAGGGCTTTCTGGGTTAAAAGCCTCCCCGCTAACCAGCTCCGCCCCGCTCCAACGGCTTTACCTCCTTCTGGATGAGGCCAAAAGTCTTCTGATGGACAAAAAAAAGGCTCTTTCAAGAGCTTTGGGAGCAGGATCTCCAGAGAGAAACTCCTCCCTGGCTGCAGATGAGCTGGGACCGCCAAAACCCCCCCTTTCTCATGGAAGATGCTCCCGAGAGCACCAGCGGCTCTTATCTAGCCACTTTCCTCCCAAAAACGAGCCATCTCCTTCCCTCCAACGCTACGGGGCCAAGACAAGACGGGAGAGAAGCCAAACGCCCTATCAAGTAACTCTGAAAAGGGGGAATTTGCCCCTTTCCCATAAGAAAAGCCTGAGGAGAAACCTTTCTCCTGCGGCTCGGGCTTGCTTTCCACGTCACCCCAGGGCTTCCAAACCAGGGAGGCTCCTTCGTCCTCCTCTTCCAAGAGGGATCTGTCCCGCAGGGCAGGCAGCTCCGCCTGCAACTGCTCCCCGACATTGATGCGGCTGAAAGGGGGAGGAAGAGGAGGGGGAGGAAGGCACGTCGGGAATGGATACGGCGCAACAAACGCTAAAAAAGAGGGAAAACGTGGTGAGGTGGGGCAAAACCGGTCCCTATTTCCCAGCAAAACATCACTCAGTCTTCCGCCACCAACTTCCACCGCCCCTTCCCACCCCCAGCGTTACCCTTCGGCCACTGGAGGCTTTTTGGGCCCCATCGGGCAGGACAATTTGGGGGTTTCCCCAAAAAAACAATCCAACTGCTGAATGTCACTCTCCACAGCGGTAGGAAGCTGCCACAGCCACGGCCAGCGAGCGACCGCCGCCTCGGAATGTTGTGTGGAACGCGGGAGGCCGGCAACGGCCTGTGACGTCAGCAAAACCAGTGCTTTACTGGGACAGCACTGGGCGTTTGGGGGCGTTTCTGGCCCATATGGGGGACCCTCCACCCAAAAACACGCTGTGGAGAAGGGGCCGAGCGACACCCACCCCCACCCCCAGTTCCCTCCTCCCGTTTTTCCAGCGGTCGCCCTCATTCCCACGGCTCAACGTGGATTTTTGCCTCATCCTCCATCAAAAGAACCCCAAAATCCTGGAGGTTCTGCCCAAAAAATCTGACAAAACCACGCTGGGGATAAAAATCTTTCCGCCAAGAACCTCCTTTAGCCTTCCTTGCCCTCCTCCTCCTCCTCACACACCACTCCATCCCCCACAAAATTTCCCCCTTCTCAGGGAAATCAGGGCTCTGGAGATGGACCCTCCGGCTACCACTTCACCCCTGCGGCTGCCCCGGGCCAGAAGGCGGGCATTGAGCCATTTGGGGCTTTTCTAGAAGCAAAAGGAGCAAAGCGAAACCCCGGGGGCCCTTTCCATCCCCCAATCCCCTAGTCCATGGGCTGCAGTCATCATGCTCTAGTGCAGTTCACTCTCTTCACAAGTTGGAAGCCCACGAGAAGCACAGTTAGGACGCCACATTTTAAGAAAGCAAACTTCCAGCTCTTCAAGGAGTTAGGAAATAGGACCCCGTGGGAAACTGCCCTTAGGGACAAGGGAGCAGAACAAAGGAAAAAGGGATTTGTAAGTCCTTCCTCTAGAAATCCATTAGACCCAGCTTCATAGAAACGACACCGGTCTGGATGCTGGTGGTTAAAGAGGATGGATTTTGGAGGGGTTAAATTAGGAGAATTAATTGGGCGATCACTTCAAATGAGGTCAAATTAAAACTGGAGGCATTTTGCTGGCTGTGAGGGACTGGAGTGGGCAAGCCTCGGGCCACAAAACTCAATGGAACTTGAGTTTGTCCTGGGCAAAAAGGGGAAACCTGAGGCTTTTGCACAAGGAGGGGCCGCTCTGAACCTCACGGCTCCGGGGAAGGTCTCCCCGACTCCAAAAAGACAGAACGTTGGGGGTTGAAAGTCAAATAAAACCACCAAGAGGCACCTGGGCAAGGGCAATCCTCCAGCTGCCATCCCCTCTGCCACCCACCTCCCCCCACACCCCACCCCGGGTGTTTTTTTGAGCCCAAAGGAGGCATTTGGGGAAGAAAAAGGGAGGGCTGACCTTCCGCACTCACCTCAGGGCAAGTCCCAGCACAGGGAGGTCCCGGCATCCCCGGAGGAGCCGCAGGCGCTGTGGGGCTGCGGGTGGTGACGCCCCGGCGTGGGCTTGTCTTTGGGGGTCGCACGTGGCCTCTTCTTCTGGTGGCAGACGGCCTGCAAACCAGGGACAAAATAACTTGAAATGGCTCAAAAAGGCAGAAAAATAAGATTTTTTGGCCATGGATTTCACGCGGTTTATCAGCCCAGGTAAAGTCTAAACAGCCAAAAAACCAATGGGAAAACAGGGTGCAAAGCCACAACGGGGTGCAAGAAAAACTGTATTATTTCCACTGTCCCAAGCGGAAAAGCACTTTCCTCCACAAAATCTATCAAAGGGGCTGAAAAGGTGCAATTCCCACGCACTGAAGCCACACAGCCACCCCCTTCCCCCGCCCACCAAAAATTAAAATAATATCTCTTTCCATGAAGCAAATCCCTCTTTCCTGGCAAGGAACGTTTGAGCAGATGGATTCGTCCAGGAAACAAACCCCCCCAGCAGCTTTTTTACCTCGCCTTTGGCTTTTTCCACCTCATCCCGGACTCTCTTGACCCTTTTCTCCAGCAGGCGAGGTCAGGTGCACCCAAATCGCACTGTCTTCCTCCAGAAGTAACAAGAGTCAACACGCTGGGCCACAGTTTGCCTCTGGATCTATGGGCAGAAATCCAGGGATATTAAAGACTCCCTTGTCATTACAAAGGAGGGCAATGATGTCTTCTCCCGCTGGGTTTTTAGCGGGAAGAAGGGTCCTAAGGACAGGATTCCAACGGGGGATTGAAAATAGGGCTTTCTGGGTTAAAAGCCTCCCCGCTAACCAGCTCCGCCCCGCTCCAACGGCTTTACCTCCTTCTGGATGAGGCCAAAAGTCTTCTGATGGACAAAAAAAAGGCTCTTTCAAGAGCTTTGGGAGCGGGATCTCCAGAGAGAAACTCCTCCCCGGCTGCAGATGAGCTGGGACCGCCAAAACCCCCCCTTTCTCATGGAAGATGCTCCCGAGAGCACCAGCGGCTCTTATCTAGCCACTTTCCTCCCAAAAACGAGCCATCTCCTTCCCTCCAACGCTACGCGGCCAAGACAAGACGGGAGAGAACCCAAACGCCCTATCAAGTAACTCTGAAAAGGTGGAATTTGCCCCTTTCCCACAAGAAAAGCCTGAAGAGAAACCTTTCTCCTGCGGCTCGGGCTTGCTTTCCATGTCACCCCAGGGCTTCCAAACCAGGGAGGCTCCTTCGTCCTCCTCTTCCAAGAGGGATCTGTCCCGCAGGGCAGGCAGCTCCGCCTGCAACTGCTCCCCGACATTGATGCGGCTGAAAGGGGGAGGAAGAGGAGGGGGAGGAAGAGGAGGGGGAGGAAGAGGAGGGGGAGGAAGGCACGTCGGGAATGGATACGGCGCAACAAACGCTAAAAAAGAGGGAAAACGTGGTGAGGTGGGGCAAAACCGGTCCCTATTTCCCAGCAAAACATCACTCAGTCTTCCGCCACCAACTTCCACCGCCCCTTCCCACCCCCAGCGTTACCCTTCGGCCACTGGAGGCTTTTTGGGCCCCATCGGGCAGGACAATTTGGGGGTTTTCCCCAAAAAAACAATCCAACTGCTGAATGTCACTCTCCACAGCGGTAGGAAGCTGCCACAGCCACGGCCAGCGAGCGACCGCCGCCTCGGAATGTTGTGTGGAACGCGGGAGGCCGGCAACGGCCTGTGACGTCAGCAAAACCAGTGCTTTACTGGGACAGCACTGGGCGTTTGGGGGGGCTTCTGGCCCATATGGGGGACCCTCCACCCAAAAACACGCTGTGGAGAAGGGGCCGAGCGACACCCACCCCCACCCCCACTTCCCTCCTCCCGTTTTCCCAGGGGTCGCCCTCATTCCCACGGCTCAACGTGGATTTTTGCCTCATCCTCCATCAAAAGAACCCCAAAATCCTGGATGTTCTGCCCAAAAAATCTGACAAAACCACGCTGGGGATAAAAATCTTTCCGCCAAGACCCTCCTTTAGCCTTCCTTGCCCTCCTCCTCCTCCTCACACACCACTCCATCCCCCACAACATTTCCCCCTTCTCAGGGAAATCAGGGCTCTGGAGAGGGACCCTCCGGCTACCACTTCACCCCTGCGGCTGCCCCGGGCCAGAAGGCGGGGATTGAGCCATTTGGGGCTTTTCTAGAAGCAAAAGGAGCAAAGCGAAACCCCGGGGGCCCTTTCCATCCCCCAGTCCCCTAGTCCATGGGCTGCAGTCATCATGCTCTAGTGCAGTTCACTCTCTTCACAAGTTGGAAGCCCACGAGAAGCACAGTTAGGACGCCACATTTTAAGAAAGCAAACTTCCAGCTCTTCAAGGAGTTAGGAAATAGGACCCCCTGGGAAACTGCCCTTAGGGACAAGGCAGCAGAACAAAGGAAAAAGGGATTTGTAAGTCCTTCCTCTAGAAATCCATTAGACCCAGCTTCATAGAAACGACACCGGTCTGGATGCTGGTGGTTAAAGAGGATGGATTTTGGGGGGGTTAAATTAGGAGAATTAATTGGGCGATCACTTCAAATGAGGTCAAATTAAAACTGGAGGCATTTTGCTGGCTGTGAGGGACTGGAGTGGGCAAGCCTCGGGCCACAAAACTCAATGGAACTTGAGGTTGTCCTGGGCAAAAAGGGCAAACCTGAGGCTTTTGCACAAGGAGGGGCCGCTCTGAACCTCACGGCTCCGGGGAAGGTCTCCCCGACTCCAAAAAGACAGAATGTTGGGGGTTGAAAGTCAAATAAAACCACCAAGAGGCACCTGGGCAAGGGCAATCCTCCAGCTGCCCTTCCCTTCTGCCCCCGCACCCCCCCCCTCCCCCAGGGTGCTTTTCTGAACCCAAACGAGGCATTTGGGGAAGAAAAAGGGAGGGCTGACCTTCCGCACTCACCTCAGGGCAAGTCCCAGCACAGGGAGGTCCCGGCATCCCCGGAGGAGATGCAGGCGCTGTGGGGCTGCGGGTGGTGACGCCCCGGCGTGGGCTTGTCTTCTGGGGTCGCACGTGGCCTCTTCTTCTGGTGGCAGACGGCCTGCAAACCAGGGACAAAATAACTTGAAATCTCTCAAAAAGGCAGAAAAATAAGATTTTTTGGCCGTGGATTTCACGCAGTTTATCAGCCCAGGTAAAGTCTAAACAGCCAAAAAAACAATGGGAAAACGGGGTGCAAAGCCACAACGGGGTGCAAGAAAAACTGTATTATTTCCACTGTCCCAAGCGGAAAAGCACTTTCCTCCACAAAATCTATCAAAGGGGCTGAAAAGGTGCAATTCCCACGCACTGAAGCCACACAGCCACCCCGTTCCCCCGCCCACCAAAAATTAAAATAATAGCTATTTCCGTGAAGCAAATCCCTCTTTCCTGGCAAGGAACGTTTGAGCAGATGGATTCGTCGAGGAAACAACCCCCCCCAGCAGCTTTTTTACCTCGCCTTTGGCTTTTTCCACCTCATCCCGGACTCTCTTGACCCTTTTCTCCAGCAGGCGAGGTCAGGTGCACCCAAATCGCACTGTCTTCCTCCAGAAGTAACAAGAGTCAACACACTGGGCCACGGTTTGCCTCTGGATCTATGGGGAGAAATCCAGGGATATTAAAGACTCCCTTGTCATTACAAAGGAGGGCAATGATGTCTTCTCCCACTGGGTTTTGAGCAGGAAGAAGGGTCCTAAGGACAGGATTCCAACGGGGGATTGAAAATAGGGCTTTCTGGGTTAAAAGCCTCCCCGCTAACCAGCTCCGCCCCGCTCCAACGGCTTTACCTCCTTCTGGATGAGGCCAAAAGTCTTCTGATGGACAAAAAAAAGGCTCTTTCAAGAGCTTTGGGAGCGGGATCTCCAGAGAGAAACTCCTCCCTGGCTGCAGATGAGCTGGGACCGCCAAAACCCCCCCTTTCTCATGGAAGATGCTCCCGAGAGCACCAGCGGCTCTTATCTAGCCACTTTCCTCCCAAAAACGAGCCATCTCCTTCCCTCCAACGCTACGGGGCCAAGACAAGACGGGAGAGAACCCAAACGCCCTATCAAGTAACTCTGAAAAGGGGGAATTTGCCCCTTTCCCACAAGAAAAGCCTGAAGAGAAACCTTTCTCCTGCGGCTCGGGCTTGCTTTCCATGTCACCCCAGGGCTTCCAAACCAGGGAGGCTCCTTCGTCCTCCTCTTCCAAGAGGGATCTGTCCCGCAGGGCAGGCAGCTCCGCCTGCAACTGCTCCCCGACACTGATGCGGCTGAAAGGGGGAGGAAGAGGAGGGGGAGGAAGAGGAGGGGGAGGAAGAGGAGGGGGAGGAAGAGGAGGGGGAGGAAGGCACGTCGGGAATGGATACGGCGCAACAAACGCTAAAAAAGAGGGAAAACGTGGTGAGGTGGGGCAAAACCGGTCCCTATTTCCCAGCAAAACATCACTCAGTCTTCCGCCACCAACTTCCACCGCCCCTTCCCACCCCCAGCGTTACCCTTCGGCCACTGGAGGCTTTTTGGGCCCCATCGGGCAGGACAATTTGGGGGTTTTCCCCAAAAAAACAATCCAACTGCTGAATGTCACTCTCCACAGCGGTAGGAAGCTGCCACAGCCACGGCCAGCGAGCGACCGCCGCCTCGGAATGTTGTGTGGAACGCGGGAGGCCGGCAACGGCCTGTGACGTCAGCAAAACCAGTGCTTTACTGGGACAGCACTGGGCGTTTGGGGGGGTTTCTGGCCCATATGGGGGACCCTCCACCCAAAAACACGCTGTGGAGAAGGGGCCGAGCGACACCCACCCCCACCCCCACTTCCCTCCTCCCATTTTCCCAGGGGTCGCCCTCATTCCCACGGCTCAACGTGGATTTTTGCCTCATCCTCCATCAAAAGAACCCCAAAATCCTGGATGTTCTGCCCAAAAAATCTGACAAAACCACGCTGGGGATAAAAATCTTTCCGCCAAGACCCTCCTTTAGCCTTCCTTGCCCTCCTCCTCCTCCTCACACACCACTCCATCCCCCACAACATTTCCCCCTTCTCAGGGAAATCAGGGCTCTGGAGAGGGACCCTCCGGCTACCACTTCACCCCTGCGGCTGCCCCGGGCCAGAAGGCGGGCATTGAGCCATTTGGGGCTTTTCTAGAAGCAAAAGGAGCAAAGCGAAACCCCGGGGGCCCTTTCCATCCCCCAGTCCCCTAGTCCATGGGCTGCAGTCATCATGCTCTAGTGCACTTCACTCTCTTCACAAGTTGGAAGCCCACGAGAAGCACAGTTAGGACGCCACATTTTAAGAAAGCAAACTTCCAGCTCTTCAAGGAGTTAGGAAATAGGACCCCCTGGGAAACTGCCCTTAGGGACAAGGGAGCAGAACAAAGGAAAAAGGGATTTGTAAGTCCTTCCTCTAGAAATCCATTAGACCCAGCTTCATAGAAACGACACCGGTCTGGATGCTGGTGGTTAAAGAGGATGGATTTTGGGGGGGTTAAATTAGGAGAATTAATTGGGCGATCACTTCAAATGAGGTCAAATTAAAACTGGAGGCATTTTGCTGGCTGTGAGGGACTGGAGTGGGCAAGCCTCGGGCCACAAAACTCAATGGAACTTGAGTTTGTCCTGGGCAAAAAGGGGAAACCGGAGGCTTTTGCACAAGGAGGGGCCGCTCTGAACCTCACGGCTCCGGGGAAGGTCTCCCCGACTCCAAAAAGACAGAACGTTGGGGGCTGAAAGTCAAATAAAACCACCAAGAGGCACCTGGGCAAGGGCAATCCTCCAGCTGCCATCCCCTCTGCCACCCACCTCCCCCCACACCCCACCCCGGGTGTTTTTTTGAGCCCAAAGGAGGCATTTGGGGAAGAAAAAGGGAGGGCTGACCTTCCGCACTCACCTCAGGGCAAGTCCCAGCACAGGGAGGTCCCGGCATCCCCGGAGGAGCCGCAGGCGCTGTGGGGCTGCGGGTGGTGACGCCCCGGCGTGGGCTTGTCTTTGGGGGTCGCACGTGGCCTCTTCTTCTGGTGGCAGACGGCCTGCAAACCAGGGACAAAATAACTTGAAATGGCTCAAAAAGGCAGAAAAATAAGATTTTTTGGCCATGGATTTCACGCGGTTTATCAGCCCAGGTAAAGTCTAAACAGCCAAAAAACCAATGGGAAAACAGGGTGCAAAGCCACAACGGGGTGCAAGAAAAACTGTATTATTTCCACTGTCCCAAGCGGAAAAGCACTTTCCTCCACAAAATCTATCAAAGGGGCTGAAAAGGTGCAATTCCCACGCACTGAAGCCACACAGCCACCCCCTTCCCCCGCCCACCAAAAATTAAAATAATAGCTCTTTCCGTGAAGCAAATCCCTCTTTCCTGGCAAGGAACGTTTGAGCAGATGGATTCGTCCAGGAAACAAACCCCCCCAGCAGCTTTTTTACCTCGCCTTTGGCTTTTTCCACCTCATCCCGGACTCTCTTGACCCTTTTCTCCAGCAGGCGAGGTCAGGTGCACCCAAATCGCACTGTCTTCCTCCAGAAGTAACAAGAGTCAACACACTGGGCCACGGTTTGCCTCTGGATCTATGGGGAGAAATCCAGGGATATTAAAGACTCCCTTGTCATTACAAAGGAGGGCAATGATGTCTTCTCCCGCTGGGTTTTTAGCGGGAAGAAGGGTCCTAAGGACAGGATTCCAACGGGGGATTGAAAATAGGGCTTTCTGGGTTAAAAGCCTCCCCGCTAACCAGCTCCGCCCCGCTCCAACGGCTTTACCTCCTTCTGGATGAGGCCAAAAGTCTTCTGATGGACAAAAAAAAGGCTCGCTCAAGAGCTTTGGGAGCGGGATCTCCAGAGAGAAACTCCTCCCTGGCTGCAGATGAGCTGGGACCGCCAAAACCCCCCCTTTCTCATGGAAGATGCTCCCGAGAGCACCAGCGGCTCTTATCTAGCCACTTTCCTCCCAAAAACGAGCCATCTCCTTCCCTCCAACGCTACGCGGCCAAGACAAGACGGGAGAGAACCCAAACGCCCTATCAAGTAACTCTGAAAAGGTGGAATTTGCCCCTTTCCCACAAGAAAAGCCTGAGGAGAAACCTTTCTCCTGCGGCTCGGGCTTGCTTTCCATGTCACCCCAGGGCTTCCAAACCAGGGAGGCTCCTTCGTCCTCCTCTTCCAAGAGGGATCTGTCCCGCAGGGCAGGCAGCTCCGCCTGCAACTGCTCCCCGACATTGATGCGGCTGAAAGGGGGAGGAAGAGGAGGGGGAGGAAGGCACGTCGGGAATGGATACGGCGCAACAAACGCTAAAAAAGAGGGAAAACGTGGTGAGGTGGGGCAAAACCGGTCCCTATTTCCCAGCAAAACATCACTTCAGTCTTCCGCCACCAACTTCCACCGCCCCTTCCCACCCCCAGCGTTACCCTTTGGCCACTGGAGGCTTTTTGGGCCCCATCGGGCAGGACAATTTGGGAGTTTCCCCAAAAAAACAATCCAACTGCTGAATGTCACTCTCCACAGCGGTAGGAAGCTGCCACAGCCACGGCCAGCGAGCGACCGCCGCCTCGGAATGTTGTGTGGAACGCGGGAGGCCGGCAACGGCCTGTGACCTCAGCAAAACCAGTGCTTTACTGGCACAGCACTGGGCGTTTGGGGGCGTTTCTGGCCCATATGGGGGACCCTCCACCCAAAAACACACTGTGGAGAAGGGGCCGAGCGACACCCACCCCCATCCCCAGTTCCCTCCTCCCGTTTTTCCAGCGGTCGCCCTCATTCCCACAGCTGAACGTGGATTTTTGCCTCATCCTCCATCAAAAGAACCCCAAAATCCTGGAGGTTCTGCCCAAAAAATCTGACAAAACCACGCTGGGGATAAAAATCTTTCCGCCAAGACCCTCCTTTAGCCTTCCTTGCCCTCCTCCTCCTCCTCACACACCACTCCATCCCCCACAACATTTCCCCCTTCTCAGGGAAATCAGGGCTCTGGAGATGGACCCTCCGGCTACCACTTCACCCCTGCGGCTGCCCCGGGCCAGAAGGCGGGCATTGAGCCAGTTGGGGCTTTTCTAGAAGCAAAAGGAGCAAAGCGAAACCCCGGGGGCCCTTTCCATCCCCCAATCCCCTAGTCCATGGGCTGCAGTCATCATGCTCTAGTGCAGTTCACTCTCTTCACAAGTTGGAAGCCCACGAGAAGCACAGTTAGGACGCCACATTTTAAGAAAGCAAACTTCCAGCTCTTCAAGGAGTTAGGAAATAGGACCCCCTGGGAAACTGCCCTTAGGGACAAGGGAGCAGAACAAAGGAAAAAGGGATTTGTAAGTCCTTCCTCTAGAAATCCATTAGACCCAGCTTCATAGAAACGACACCGGTCTGGATGCTGGTGGTTAAAGAGGATGGATTTTGGGGGGGTTAAATTAGGAGAATTAATTGGGCGATCACTTCAAATGAGGTCAAATTAAAACTGGAGGCATTTTGCTGGCTGTGAGGGACTGGAGTGGGCAAGCCTCGGGCCACAAAACTCAATGGAACTTGAGGTTGTCCTGGGCAAAAAGGGCAAACCTGAGGCTTTTGCACAAGGAGGGGCCGCTCTGAACCTCACGGCTCCGGGGAAGGTCTCCCCGACTCCAAAAAGACAGAATGTTGGGGGTTGAAAGTCAAATAAAACCACCAAGAGGCACCTGGGCAAGGGCAATCCTCCAGCTGCCCTTCCCTTCTGCCCCCGCACCCCCCCCCTCCCCCAGGGTGCTTTTCTGAACCCAAACGAGGCATTTGGGGAAGAAAAAGGGAGGGCTGACCTTCCGCACTCACCTCAGGGCAAGTCCCAGCACAGGGAGGTCCCGGCATCCCCGGAGGAGATGCAGGCGCTGTGGGGCTGCGGGTGCTGACGCCCCGGCGTGGGCTTGTCTTCTGGGGTCGCACGTGGCCTCTTCTTCTGGTGGCAGACGGCCTGCAAACCAGGGACAAAATAACTTGAAATCTCTCAAAAAGGCAGAAAAATAAGATTTTTTGGCCGTGGATTTCACGCAGTTTATCAGCCCAGGTAAAGTCTAAACAGCCAAAAAAACAATGGGAAAACGGGGTGCAAAGCCACAACGGGGTGCAAGAAAAACTGTATTATTTCCACTGTCCCAAGCGGAAAAGCACTTTCCTCCACAAAATCTATCAAAGGGGCTGAAAAGGTGCAATTCCCACGCACTGAAGCCACACAGCCACCCCGTTCCCCCGCCCACCAAAAATTAAAATAATAGCTATTTCCGTGAAGCAAATCCCTCTTTCCTGGCAAGGAACGTTTGAGCAGATGGATTCGTCGAGGAAACAACCCCCCCCAGCAGCTTTTTTACCTCGCCTTTGGCTTTTTCCACCTCATCCCGGACTCTCTTGACCCTTTTCTCCAGCAGGCGAGGTCAGGTGCACCCAAATCGCACTGTCTTCCTCCAGAAGTAACAAGAGTCAACACACTGGGCCACGGTTTGCCTCTGGATCTATGGGCAGAAATCCAGGGATATTAAAGACTCCCTTGTCATTACAAAGGAGGGCAATGATGTCTTCTCCCACTGGGTTTTGAGCAGGAAGAAGGGTCCTAAGGACAGGATTCCAACGGGGGATTGAAAATAGGGCTTTCTGGGTTAAAAGCCTCCCCGCTAACCAGCTCCGCCCCGCTCCAACGGCTTTACCTCCTTCTGGATGAGGCCAAAAGTCTTCTGATGGACAAAAAAAAGGCTCTTTCAAGAGCTTTGGGAGCGGGATCTCCAGAGAGAAACTCCTCCCTGGCTGCAGATGAGCTGGGACCGCCAAAACCCCCCCTTTCTCATGGAAGATGCTCCCGAGAGCACCAGCGGCTCTTATCTAGCCACTTTCCTCCCAAAAACGAGCCATCTCCTTCCCTCCAACGCTACGCGGCCAAGACAAGACGGGAGAGAACCCAAACGCCCTATCAAGTAACTCTGAAAAGGTGGAATTTGCCCCTTTCCCACAAGAAAAGCCTGAAGAGAAACCTTTCTCCTGCGGCTCGGGCTTGCTTTCCATGTCACCCCAGGGCTTCCAAACCAGGGAGGCTCCTTCGTCCTCCTCTTCCAAGAGGGATCTGTCCCGCAGGGCAGGCAGCTCCGCCTGCAACTGCTCCCCGACATTGATGCGGCTGAAAGGGGGAGGAAGAGGAGGGGGAGGAAGAGGAGGGGGAGGAAGAGGAGGGGGAGGAAGGCACGTCGGGAATGGATACGGCGCAACAAACGCTAAAAAAGAGGGAAAACGTGGTGAGGTGGGGCAAAACCGGTCCCTATTTCCCAGCAAAACATCACTCAGTCTTCCGCCACCAACTTCCACCGCCCCTTCCCACCCCCAGCGTTACCCTTCGGCCACTGGAGGCTTTTTGGGCCCCATCGGGCAGGACAATTTGGGGGTTTTCCCCAAAAAAACAATCCAACTGCTGAATGTCACTCTCCACAGCGGTAGGAAGCTGCCACAGCCACGGCCAGCGAGCGACCGCCGCCTCGGAATGTTGTGTGGAACGCGGGAGGCCGGCAACGGCCTGTGACGTCAGCAAAACCAGTGCTTTACTGGGACAGCACTGGGCGTTTGGGGGGGCTTCTGGCCCATATGGGGGACCCTCCACCCAAAAACACGCTGTGGAGAAGGGGCCGAGCGACACCCACCCCCACCCCCACTTCCCTCCTCCCGTTTTCCCAGGGGTCGCCCTCATTCCCACGGCTCAACGTGGATTTTTGCCTCATCCTCCATCAAAAGAACCCCAAAATCCTGGATGTTCTGCCCAAAAAATCTGACAAAACCACGCTGGGGATAAAAATCTTTCCGCCAAGACCCTCCTTTAGCCTTCCTTGCCCTCCTCCTCCTCCTCACACACCACTCCATCCCCCACAACATTTCCCCCTTCTCAGGGAAATCAGGGCTCTGGAGAGGGACCCTCCGGCTACCACTTCACCCCTGCGGCTGCCCCGGGCCAGAAGGCGGGCATTGAGCCATTTGGGGCTTTTCTAGAAGCAAAAGGAGCAAAGCGAAACCCCGGGGGCCCTTTCCATCCCCCAATCCCCTAGTCCATGGGCTGCAGTCATCATGCTCTAGTGCAGTTCACTCTCTTCACAAGTTGGAAGCCCACGAGAAGCACAGTTAGGACGCCACATTTTAAGAAAGCAAACTTCCAGCTCTTCAAGGAGTTAGGAAATAGGACCCCGTGGGAAACTGCCCTTAGGGACAAGGGAGCAGAACAAAGGAAAAAGGGATTTGTAAGTCCTTCCTCTAGAAATCCATTAGACCCAGCTTCATAGAAACGACACCGGTCTGGATGCTGGTGGTTAAAGAGGATGGATTTTGGGGGGGTTAAATTAGGAGAATTAATTGGGCGATCACTTCAAATGAGGTCAAATTAAAACTGGAGGCATTTTGCTGGCTGTGAGGGACTGGAGTGGGCAAGCCTCGGGCCACAAAACTCAATGGAACTTGAGGTTGTCCTGGGCAAAAAGGGCAAACCTGAGGCTTTTGCACAAGGAGGGGCCGCTCTGAACCTCACGGCTCCGGGGAAGGTCTCCCCGACTCCAAAAAGACAGAATGTTGGGGGTTGAAAGTCAAATAAAACCACCAAGAGGCACCTGGGCAAGGGCAATCCTCCAGCTGCCCTTCCCTTCTGCCCCCGCACCCCCCCCCTCCCCCAGGGTGCTTTTCTGAACCCAAACGAGGCATTTGGGGAAGAAAAAGGGAGGGCTGACCTTCCGCACTCACCTCAGGGCAAGTCCCAGCACAGGGAGGTCCCGGCATCCCCGGAGGAGATGCAGGCGCTGTGGGGCTGCGGGTGCTGACGCCCCGGCGTGGGCTTGTCTTCTGGGGTCGCACGTGGCCTCTTCTTCTGGTGGCAGACGGCCTGCAAACCAGGGACAAAATAACTTGAAATGGCTCAAAAAGGCAGAAAAATAAGATTTTTTGGCCATGGATTTCACGCGGTTTATCAGCCCAGGTAAAGTCTAAACAGCCAAAAAACCAATGGGAAAACAGGGTGCAAAGCCACAACGGGGTGCAAGAAAAACTGTATTATTTCCACTGTCCCAAGCGGAAAAGCACTTTCCTCCACAAAATCTATCAAAGGGGCTGAAAAGGTGCAATTCCCACGCACTGAAGCCACACAGCCACCCCCTTCCCCCGCCCACCAAAAATTAAAATAATAGCTCTTTCCGTGAAGCAAATCCCTCTTTCCTGGCAAGGAACGTTTGAGCAGATGGATTCGTCCAGGAAACAAACCCCCCCAGCAGCTTTTTTACCTCGCCTTTGGCTTTTTCCACCTCATCCCGGACTCTCTTGACCCTTTTCTCCAGCAGGCGAGGTCAGGTGCACCCAAATCGCACTGTCTTCCTCCAGAAGTAACAAGAGTCAACACACTGGGCCACGGTTTGCCTCTGGATCTATGGGGAGAAATCCAGGGATATTAAAGACTCCCTTGTCATTACAAAGGAGGGCAATGATGTCTTCTCCCGCTGGGTTTTTAGCGGGAAGAAGGGTCCTAAGGACAGGATTCCAACGGGGGATTGAAAATAGGGCTTTCTGGGTTAAAAGCCTCCCCGCTAACCAGCTCCGCCCCGCTCCAACGGCTTTACCTCCTTCTGGATGAGGCCAAAAGTCTTCTGATGGACAAAAAAAAGGCTCGCTCAAGAGCTTTGGGAGCGGGATCTCCAGAGAGAAACTCCTCCCTGGCTGCAGATGAGCTGGGACCGCCAAAACCCCCCCTTTCTCATGGAAGATGCTCCCGAGAGCACCAGCGGCTCTTATCTAGCCACTTTCCTCCCAAAAACGAGCCATCTCCTTCCCTCCAACGCTACGCGGCCAAGACAAGACGGGAGAGAACCCAAACGCCCTATCAAGTAACTCTGAAAAGGTGGAATTTGCCCCTTTCCCACAAGAAAAGCCTGAGGAGAAACCTTTCTCCTGCGGCTCGGGCTTGCTTTCCATGTCACCCCAGGGCTTCCAAACCAGGGAGGCTCCTTCGTCCTCCTCTTCCAAGAGGGATCTGTCCCGCAGGGCAGGCAGCTCCGCC
Organism: Numenius arquata; assembly: GCF_964106895.1. Classification (NCBI taxonomy): domain Eukaryota; kingdom Metazoa; phylum Chordata; class Aves; order Charadriiformes; family Scolopacidae; genus Numenius; species Numenius arquata. Next base: position 855,831 of record NW_027415062.1, read on the forward strand.
TGCAACTGCTCCCCGACATTGATGCGGCTGAAAGGGGGAGGAAGAGGAGGGGGAGGAAGGCACGTCGGGAATGGATACGGCGCAACAAACGCTAAAAAAGAGGGAAAACGTGGTGAGGTGGGGCAAAACCGGTCCCTATTTCCCAGCAAAACATCACTTCAGTCTTCCGCCACCAACTTCCACCGCCCCTTCCCACCCCCAGCGTTACCCTTTGGCCACTGGAGGCTTTTTGGGCCCCATCGGGCAGGACAATTTGGGAGTTTCCCCAAAAAAACAATCCAACTGCTGAATGTCACTCTCCACAGCGGTAGGAAGCTGCCACAGCCACGGCCAGCGAGCGACCGCCGCCTCGGAATGTTGTGTGGAACGCGGGAGGCCGGCAACGGCCTGTGACCTCAGCAAAACCAGTGCTTTACTGGCACAGCACTGGGCGTTTGGGGGCGTTTCTGGCCCATATGGGGGACCCTCCACCCAAAAACACACTGTGGAGAAGGGGCCGAGCGACACCCACCCCCATCCCCAGTTCCCTCCTCCCGTTTTTCCAGCGGTCGCCCTCATTCCCACAGCTGAACGTGGATTTTTGCCTCATCCTCCATCAAAAGAACCCCAAAATCCTGGAGGTTCTGCCCAAAAAATCTGACAAAACCACGCTGGGGATAAAAATCTTTCCGCCAAGACCCTCCTTTAGCCTTCCTTGCCCTCCTCCTCCTCCTCACACACCACTCCATCCCCCACAACATTTCCCCCTTCTCAGGGAAATCAGGGCTCTGGAGATGGACCCTCCGGCTACCACTTCACCCCTGCGGCTGCCCCGGGCCAGAAGGCGGGCATTGAGCCAGTTGGGGCTTTTCTAGAAGCAAAAGGAGCAAAGCGAAACCCCGGGGGCCCTTTCCATCCCCCAATCCCCTAGTCCATGGGCTGCAGTCATCATGCTCTAGTGCAGTTCACTCTCTTCACAAGTTGGAAGCCCACGAGAAGCACAGTTAGGACGCCACATTTTAAGAAAGCAAACTTCCAGCTCTTCAAGGAGTTAGGAAATAGGACCCCCTGGGAAACTGCCCTTAGGGACAAGGGAGCAGAACAAAGGAAAAAGGGATTTGTAAGTCCTTCCTCTAGAAATCCATTAGACCCAGCTTCATAGAAACGACACCGGTCTGGATGCTGGTGGTTAAAGAGGATGGATTTTGGGGGGGTTAAATTAGGAGAATTAATTGGGCGATCACTTCAAATGAGGTCAAATTAAAACTGGAGGCATTTTGCTGGCTGTGAGGGACTGGAGTGGGCAAGCCTCGGGCCACAAAACTCAATGGAACTTGAGGTTGTCCTGGGCAAAAAGGGCAAACCTGAGGCTTTTGCACAAGGAGGGGCCGCTCTGAACCTCACGGCTCCGGGGAAGGTCTCCCCGACTCCAAAAAGACAGAATGTTGGGGGTTGAAAGTCAAATAAAACCACCAAGAGGCACCTGGGCAAGGGCAATCCTCCAGCTGCCCTTCCCTTCTGCCCCCGCACCCCCCCCCTCCCCCAGGGTGCTTTTCTGAACCCAAACGAGGCATTTGGGGAAGAAAAAGGGAGGGCTGACCTTCCGCACTCACCTCAGGGCAAGTCCCAGCACAGGGAGGTCCCGGCATCCCCGGAGGAGATGCAGGCGCTGTGGGGCTGCGGGTGCTGACGCCCCGGCGTGGGCTTGTCTTCTGGGGTCGCACGTGGCCTCTTCTTCTGGTGGCAGACGGCCTGCAAACCAGGGACAAAATAACTTGAAATGGCTCAAAAAGGCAGAAAAATAAGATTTTTTGGCCGTGGATTTCACGCAGTTTATCAGCCGAGGTAAAGTCTAAACAGCCAAAAAACCAATGGGAAAACGGGGTGCAAAGCCACAACGGGGTGCAAGAAAAACTGTATTATTTCCACTGTCCCAAGCGGAAAAGCACTTTCCTCCACAAAATCTATCAAAGGGGCTGAAAAGGTGCAATTCCCACGCACTGAAGCCACACAGCCACCCCGTTCCCCCGCCCACCAAAAATTAAAATAATAGCTCTTTCCGTGAAGCAAATCCCTCTTTCCTGGCAAGGAACGTTTGAGCAGATGGATTCGTCCAGGAAACAAACCCCCCCAGCAGCTTTTTTACCTCGCCTTTGGCTTTTTCCACCTCATCCCGGACTCTCTTGACCCTTTTCTCCAGCAGGCGAGGTCAGGTGCACCCAAATCGCACTGTCTTCCTCCAGAAGTAACAAGAGTCAACACACTGGGCCACGGTTTGCCTCTGGATCTATGGGCAGAAATCCAGGGATATTAAAGACTCCCTTGTCATTACAAAGGAGGGCAATGATGTCTTCTCCCACTGGGTTTTGAGCAGGAAGAAGGGTCCTAAGGACAGGATTCCAACGGGGGATTGAAAATAGGGCTTTCTGGGTTAAAAGCCTCCCCGCTAACCAGCTCCGCCCCGCTCCAACGGCTTTACCTCCTTCTGGATGAGGCCAAAAGTCTTCTGATGGACAAAAAAAAGGCTCTTTCAAGAGCTTTGGGAGCGGGATCTCCAGAGAGAAACTCCTCCCTGGCTGCAGATGAGCTGGGACCGCCAAAACCCCCCCTTTCTCATGGAAGATGCTCCCGAGAGCACCAGCGGCTCTTATCTAGCCACTTTCCTCCCAAAAACGAGCCATCTCCTTCCCTCCAACGCTACGCGGCCAAGACAAGACGGGAGAGAACCCAAACGCCCTATCAAGTAACTCTGAAAAGGTGGAATTTGCCCCTTTCCCACAAGAAAAGCCTGAAGAGAAACCTTTCTCCTGCGGCTCGGGCTTGCTTTCCATGTCACCCCAGGGCTTCCAAACCAGGGAGGCTCCTTCGTCCTCCTCTTCCAAGAGGGATCTGTCCCGCAGGGCAGGCAGCTCCGCCTGCAACTGCTCCCCGACATTGATGCGGCTGAAAGGGGGAGGAAGAGGAGGGGGAGGAAGAGGAGGGGGAGGAAGAGGAGGGGGAGGAAGGCACGTCGGGAATGGATACGGCGCAACAAACGCTAAAAAAGAGGGAAAACGTGGTGAGGTGGGGCAAAACCGGTCCCTATTTCCCAGCAAAACATCACTCAGTCTTCCGCCACCAACTTCCACCGCCCCTTCCCACCCCCAGCGTTACCCTTCGGCCACTGGAGGCTTTTTGGGCCCCATCGGGCAGGACAATTTGGGGGTTTTCCCCAAAAAAACAATCCAACTGCTGAATGTCACTCTCCACAGCGGTAGGAAGCTGCCACAGCCACGGCCAGCGAGCGACCGCCGCCTCGGAATGTTGTGTGGAACGCGGGAGGCCGGCAACGGCCTGTGACGTCAGCAAAACCAGTGCTTTACTGGGACAGCACTGGGCGTTTGGGGGGGCTTCTGGCCCATATGGGGGACCCTCCACCCAAAAACACGCTGTGGAGAAGGGGCCGAGCGACACCCACCCCCACCCCCACTTCCCTCCTCCCGTTTTCCCAGGGGTCGCCCTCATTCCCACGGCTCAACGTGGATTTTTGCCTCATCCTCCATCAAAAGAACCCCAAAATCCTGGATGTTCTGCCCAAAAAATCTGACAAAACCACGCTGGGGATAAAAATCTTTCCGCCAAGACCCTCCTTTAGCCTTCCTTGCCCTCCTCCTCCTCCTCACACACCACTCCATCCCCCACAACATTTCCCCCTTCTCAGGGAAATCAGGGCTCTGGAGAGGGACCCTCCGGCTACCACTTCACCCCTGCGGCTGCCCCGGGCCAGAAGGCGGGCATTGAGCCATTTGGGGCTTTTCTAGAAGCAAAAGGAGCAAAGCGAAACCCCGGGGGCCCTTTCCATCCCCCAATCCCCTAGTCCATGGGCTGCAGTCATCATGCTCTAGTGCAGTTCACTCTCTTCACAAGTTGGAAGCCCACGAGAAGCACAGTTAGGACGCCACATTTTAAGAAAGCAAACTTCCAGCTCTTCAAGGAGTTAGGAAATAGGACCCCCTGGGAAACTGCCCTTAGGGACAAGGGAGCAGAACAAAGGAAAAAGGGATTTGTAAGTCCTTCCTCTAGAAATCCATTAGACCCAGCTTCATAGAAACGACACCGGTCTGGATGCTGGTGGTTAAAGAGGATGGATTTTGGGGGGGTTAAATTAGGAGAATTAATTGGGCGATCACTTCAAATGAGGTCAAATTAAAACTGGAGGCATTTTGCTGGCTGTGAGGGACTGGAGTGGGCAAGCCTCGGGCCACAAAACTCAATGGAACTTGAGGTTGTCCTGGGCAAAAAGGGCAAACCTGAGGCTTTTGCACAAGGAGGGGCCGCTCTGAACCTCACGGCTCCGGGGAAGGTCTCCCCGACTCCAAAAAGACAGAATGTTGGGGGTTGAAAGTCAAATAAAACCACCAAGAGGCACCTGGGCAAGGGCAATCCTCCAGCTGCCCTTCCCTTCTGCCCCCGCACCCCCCCCCTCCCCCAGGGTGCTTTTCTGAACCCAAACGAGGCATTTGGGGAAGAAAAAGGGAGGGCTGACCTTCCGCACTCACCTCAGGGCAAGTCCCAGCACAGGGAGGTCCCGGCATCCCCGGAGGAGATGCAGGCGCTGTGGGGCTGCGGGTGCTGACGCCCCGGCGTGGGCTTGTCTTCTGGGGTCGCACGTGGCCTCTTCTTCTGGTGGCAGACGGCCTGCAAACCAGGGACAAAATAACTTGAAATCTCTCAAAAAGGCAGAAAAATAAGATTTTTTGGCCGTGGATTTCACGCAGTTTATCAGCCCAGGTAAAGTCTAAACAGCCAAAAAAACAATGGGAAAACGGGGTGCAAAGCCACAACGGGGTGCAAGAAAAACTGTATTATTTCCACTGTCCCAAGCGGAAAAGCACTTTCCTCCACAAAATCTATCAAAGGGGCTGAAAAGGTGCAATTCCCACGCACTGAAGCCACACAGCCACCCCGTTCCCCCGCCCACCAAAAATTAAAATAATAGCTCTTTCCGTGAAGCAAATCCCTCTTTCCTGGCAAGGAACGTTTGAGCAGATGGATTCGTCCAGGAAACAAACCCCCCCAGCAGCTTTTTTACCTCGCCTTTGGCTTTTTCCACCTCATCCCGGACTCTCTTGACCCTTTTCTCCAGCAGGCGAGGTCAGGTGCACCCAAATCGCACTGTCTTCCTCCAGAAGTAACAAGAGTCAACACACTGGGCCACGGTTTGCCTCTGGATCTATGGGCAGAAATCCAGGGATATTAAAGACTCCCTTGTCATTACAAAGGAGGGCAATGATGTCTTCTCCCACTGGGTTTTGAGCAGGAAGAAGGGTCCTAAGGACAGGATTCCAACGGGGGATTGAAAATAGGGCTTTCTGGGTTAAAAGCCTCCCCGCTAACCAGCTCCGCCCCGCTCCAACGGCTTTACCTCCTTCTGGATGAGGCCAAAAGTCTTCTGATGGACAAAATAAAGGCTCTTTCAAGAGCTTTGGGAGCGGGATCTCCAGAGAGAAACTCCTCCCTGGCTGCAGATGAGCTGGGACCGCCAAAACCCCCCCTTTCTCATGGAAGATGCTCCCGAGAGCACCAGCGGCTCTTATCTAGCCACTTTCCTCCCAAAAACGAGCCATCTCCTTCCCTCCAACGCTACGCGGCCAAGACAAGACGGGAGAGAACCCAAACGCCCTATCAAGTAACTCTGAAAAGGTGGAATTTGCCCCTTTCCCACAAGAAAAGCCTGAAGAGAAACCTTTCTCCTGCGGCTCGGGCTTGCTTTCCATGTCACCCCAGGGCTTCCAAACCAGGGAGGCTCCTTCGTCCTCCTCTTCCAAGAGGGATCTGTCCCGCAGGGCAGGCAGCTCCGCCTGCAACTGCTCCCCGACACTGATGCGGCTGAAAGGGGGAGGAAGAGGAGGGGGAGGAAGAGGAGGGGGAGGAAGAGGAGGGGGAGGAAGAGGAGGGGGAGGAAGGCACGTCGGGAATGGATACGGCGCAACAAACGCTAAAAAAGAGGGAAAACGTGGTGAGGTGGGGCAAAACCGGTCCCTATTTCCCAGCAAAACATCACTCAGTCTTCCGCCACCAACTTCCACCGCCCCTTCCCACCCCCAGCGTTACCCTTCGGCCACTGGAGGCTTTTTGGGCCCCATCGGGCAGGACAATTTGGGGGTTTTCCCCAAAAAAACAATCCAACTGCTGAATGTCACTCTCCACAGCGGTAGGAAGCTGCCACAGCCACGGCCAGCGAGCGACCGCCGCCTCGGAATGTTGTGTGGAACGCGGGAGGCCGGCAACGGCCTGTGACGTCAGCAAAACCAGTGCTTTACTGGGACAGCACTGGGCGTTTGGGGGGGCTTCTGGCCCATATGGGGGACCCTCCACCCAAAAACACGCTGTGGAGAAGGGGCCGAGCGACACCCACCCCCACCCCCACTTCCCTCCTCCCGTTTTCCCAGGGGTCGCCCTCATTCCCACGGCTCAACGTGGATTTTTGCCTCATCCTCCATCAAAAGAACCCCAAAATCCTGGATGTTCTGCCCAAAAAATCTGACAAAACCACGCTGGGGATAAAAATCTTTCCGCCAAGACCCTCCTTTAGCCTTCCTTGCCCTCCTCCTCCTCCTCACACACCACTCCATCCCCCACAACATTTCCCCCTTCTCAGGGAAATCAGGGCTCTGGAGAGGGACCCTCCGGCTACCACTTCACCCCTGCGGCTGCCCCGGGCCAGAAGGCGGGCATTGAGCCATTTGGGGCTTTTCTAGAAGCAAAAGGAGCAAAGCGAAACCCCGGGGGCCCTTTCCATCCCCCAGTCCCCTAGTCCATGGGCTGCAGTCATCATGCTCTAGTGCACTTCACTCTCTTCACAAGTTGGAAGCCCACGAGAAGCACAGTTAGGACGCCACATTTTAAGAAAGCAAACTTCCAGCTCTTCAAGGAGTTAGGAAATAGGACCCCCTGGGAAACTGCCCTTAGGGACAAGGGAGCAGAACAAAGGAAAAAGGGATTTGTAAGTCCTTCCTCTAGAAATCCATTAGACCCAGCTTCATAGAAACGACACCGGTCTGGATGCTGGTGGTTAAAGAGGATGGATTTTGGGGGGGTTAAATTAGGAGAATTAATTGGGCGATCACTTCAAATGAGGTCAAATTAAAACTGGAGGCATTTTGCTGGCTGTGAGGGACTGGAGTGGGCAAGCCTCGGGCCACAAAACTCAATGGAACTTGAGGTTGTCCTGGGCAAAAAGGGCAAACCTGAGGCTTTTGCACAAGGAGGGGCCGCTCTGAACCTCACGGCTCCGGGGAAGGTCTCCCCGACTCCAAAAAGACAGAATGTTGGGGGTTGAAAGTCAAATAAAACCACCAAGAGGCACCTGGGCAAGGGCAATCCTCCAGCTGCCCTTCCCTTCTGCCCCCGCACCCCCCCCCCTCCCCCAGGGTGCTTTTCTGAACCCAAACGAGGCATTTGGGGAAGAAAAAGGGAGGGCTGACCTTCCGCACTCACCTCAGGGCAAGTCCCAGCACAGGGAGGTCCCGGCATCCCCGGAGGAGATGCAGGCGCTGTGGGGCTGCGGGTGGTGACGCCCCGGCGTGGGCTTGTCTTCTGGGGTCGCACGTGGCCTCTTCTTCTGGTGGCAGACGGCCTGCAAACCAGGGACAAAATAACTTGAAATCTCTCAAAAAGGCAGAAAAATAAGATTTTTTGGCCGTGGATTTCACGCAGTTTATCAGCCCAGGTAAAGTCTAAACAGCCAAAAAAACAATGGGAAAACGGGGTGCAAAGCCACAACGGGGTGCAAGAAAAACTGTATTATTTCCACTGTCCCAAGCGGAAAAGCACTTTCCTCCACAAAATCTATCAAAGGGGCTGAAAAGGTGCAATTCCCACGCACTGAAGCCACACAGCCACCCCGTTCCCCCGCCCACCAAAAATTAAAATAATAGCTATTTCCGTGAAGCAAATCCCTCTTTCCTGGCAAGGAACGTTTGAGCAGATGGATTCGTCGAGGAAACAAACCCCCCCAGCAGCTTTTTTACCTCGCCTTTGGCTTTTTCCACCTCATCCCGGACTCTCTTGACCCTTTTCTCCAGCAGGCGAGGTCAGGTGCACCCAAATTGCACTGTCTTCCTCCAGAAGTAACAAGAGTCAACACACTGGGCCACGGTTTGCCTCTGGATCTATGGGCAGAAATCCAGGGATATTAAAGACTCCCTTGTCATTACAAAGGAGGGCAATGATGTCTTCTCCCACTGGGTTTTGAGCAGGAAGAAGGGTCCTAAGGACAGGATTCCAACGGGGGATTGAAAATAGGGCTTTCTGGGTTAAAAGCCTCCCCGCTAACCAGCTCCGCCCCACTCCAACGGCTTTACCTCCTTCTGGATGAGGCCAAAAGTCTTCTGATGGACAAAAAAAAGGCTCTTTCAAGAGCTTTGGGAGCGGGATCTCCAGAGAGAAACTCCTCCCCGGCTGCAGATGAGCTGGGACCGCCAAAACCCCCCCTTTCTCATGGAAGATGCTCCCGAGAGCACCAGCGGCTCTTATCTAGCCACTTTCCTCCCAAAAACGAGCCATCTCCTTCCCTCCAACGCTACGCGGCCAAGACAAGACGGGAGAGAACCCAAACGCCCTATCAAGTAACTCTGAAAAGGTGGAATTTGCCCCTTTCCCACAAGAAAAGCCTGAAGAGAAACCTTTCTCCTGCGGCTCGGGCTTGCTTTCCATGTCACCCCAGGGCTTCCAAACCAGGGAGGCTCCTTCCTCCTCCTCTTCCAAGAGGGATCTGTCCCGCAGGGCAGGCAGCTCCGCCTGCAACTGCTCCCCAACATTGATGCGGCTGAAAGGGGGAGGAAGGTGAGGGGGAGGAAGAGGAGGGGGAGGAAGGCACGTCGGGAATGGATACGGCGCAACAAACGCTTCAGAAGAGGGAAAACGTGGTCAGTTGGGGCAAAACCGGTCCCTATTTCCCAGCAAAACATCACTCAGTCTTCCGCCACCAACTTCCACCGCCCCTTCCCACCCCCAGCATTACCCTTCGGCCACTGGAGGCTTTTTGGGCCCCATCGGGCAGGACAATTTGGGGGTTTTCCCCAAAAAAACAATCCAACTGCTGAATGTCACTCTCCACAGCGGTAGGAAGCTGCCACAGCCACGGCCAGCGAGCGACCGCCGCCTCGGAATGTTGTGTGGAACGCGGGAGGCCGGCAACGGCCTGTGACGTCAGCAAAACCAGTGCTTTACTGGCACAGCACTGGGCGTTTGGGGGGGCTTCTGGCCCATATGGGGGACCCTCCACCCAAAAACACGCTGTGGAGAAGGGGCCGAGCGACACCCACCCCCACCCCCACTTCCCTCCTCCCGTTTTCCCAGGGGTCGCCCTCATTCCCACGGCTCAACGTGGATTTTTGCCTCATCCTCCATCAAAAGAACCCCAAAATCCTGGATGTTCTGCCCAAAAAATCTGACAAAACCACGCTGGGGATAAAAATCTTTCCGCCAAGACCCTCCTTTAGCCTTCCTTGCCCTCCTCCTCCTCCTCACACACCACTCCATCCCCCACAAAATTTCCCCCTTCTCAGGGAAATCAGGGCTCTGGAGATGGACCCTCCGGCTACCACTTCACCCCTGCGGCTGCCCCGGGCCAGAAGGCGGGCATTGAGCCATTTGGGCCTTTTCTAGAAGCAAAAGGAGCAAAGCGAAACCCCGGGGGCCCTTTCCATCCCCCAATCCCCTAGTCCATGGGCTGCAGTCATCATGCTCTAGTGCAGTTCACTCTCTTCACAAGTTGGAAGCCCACGAGAAGCACAGTTAGGACGCCACATTTTAAGAAAGCAAACTTCCAGCTCTTCAAGGAGTTAGGAAATAGGACCCCCTGGGAAACTGCCCTTAGGGACAAGGGAGCAGAACAAAGGAAAAAGGGATTTGTAAGTCCTTCCTCTAGAAATCCATTAGACCCAGCTTCATAGAAACGACACCGGTCTGGATGCTGGTGGTTAAAGAGGATGGATTTTGGGGGGGTTAAATTAGGAGAATTAATTGGGCGATCACTTCAAATGAGGTCAAATTAAAACTGGAGGCATTTTGCTGGCTGTGAGGGACTGGAGTGGGCAAGCCTCGGGCCACAAAACTCAATGGAACTTGAGTTTGTCCTGGGCAAAAAGGGCAAACCTGAGGCTTTTGCACAAGGAGGGGCCGCTCTGAACCTCACGGCTCCGCGGAAGGTCTCCCCGACTCCAAAAAGACAGAATGTTGGGGGTTGAAAGTCAAATAAAACCACCAAGAGGCACCTGGGCAAGGGCAATCCTCCAGCTGCCCTTCCCTTCTGCCCCCGCACCCCCCCCCTCCCCCAGGGTGCTTTTCTGAACCCAAACGAGGCATTTGGGGAAGAAAAAGGGAGGGCTGACCTTCCGCACTCACCTCAGGGCAAGTCCCAGCACAGGGAGGTCCCGGCATCCCCGGAGGAGATGCAGGCGCTGTGGGGCTGCGGGTGCTGACGCCCCGGCGTGGGCTTGTCTTCTGGGGTCGCACGTGGCCTCTTCTTCTGGTGGCAGACGGCCTGCAAACCAGGGACAAAATAACTTGAAATCTCTCAAAAAGGCAGAAAAATAAGATTTTTTGGCCGTGGATTTCACGCAGTTTATCAGCCCAGGTAAAGTCTAAACAGCCAAAAAAACAATGGGAAAACGGGGTGCAAAGCCACAACGGGGTGCAAGAAAAACTGTATTATTTCCACTGTCCCAAGCGGAAAAGCACTTTCCTCCACAAAATCTATCAAAGGGGCTGAAAAGGTGCAATTCCCACGCACTGAAGCCACACAGCCACCCCGTTCCCCCGCCCACCAAAAATTAAAATAATAGCTATTTCCGTGAAGCAAATCCCTCTTTCCTGGCAAGGAACGTTTGAGCAGATGGATTCGTCGAGGAAACAAACCCCCCCAGCAGCTTTTTTACCTCGCCTTTGGCTTTTTCCACCTCATCCCGGACTCTCTTGACCCTTTTCTCCAGCAGGCGAGGTCAGGTGCACCCAAATCGCACTGTCTTCCTCCAGAAGTAACAAGAGTCAACACACTGGGCCACGGTTTGCCTCTGGATCTATGGGCAGAAATCCAGGGATATTAAAGACTCCCTTGTCATTACAAAGGAGGGCAATGATGCCTTCTCCCGCTGGGTTTTGAGCAGGAAGAAGGGTCCTAAGGACAGGATTCCAACGGGGGATTGAAAATAGGGCTTTCTGGGTTAAAAGCCTCCCCGCTAACCAGCTCCGCCCCGCTCCAACGGCTTTACCTCCTTCTGGATGAGGCCAAAAGTCTTCTGATGGACAAAAAAAAGGCTCTTTCAAGAGCTTTTGGAGCGGGATCTCCAGAGAGAAACTCCTCCCTGGCTGCAGATGAGCTGGGACCGCCAAAACCTCCCCTTTCTCATGGAAGATGCTCCCGAGAGCACCATCGGCTCTTATCTAGCCACTTCCCTCCCAAAAACGAGCCATCTCCTTCCCTCCAACGCTACGCGGCCAAGACAAGACGGGAGAGAACCCAAACGCCCTATCAAGTAACTCTGAAAAGGTGGAATTTGCCCCTTTCCCACAAGAAAAGCCTGAAGAGAAACCTTTCTCCTGCGGCTCGGGCTTGCTTTCCATGTCACCCCAGGGCTTCCAAACCAGGGAGGCTCCTTCCTCCTCCTCTTCCAAGAGGGATCTGTCCCGCAGGGCAGGCAGCTCCGCCTGCAACTGCTCCGTGACACTGATGCGGCTGAAAGGGGGAGGAAGAGGAGGGGGAGGAAGAGGAAGGGGAGGAAGAGGAAGGGGAGGAAGAGGAAGGGGAGGAAGGCACGTCGGGAATGGATACGGCGCAACAAACGCTAAAAAAGAGGGAAAACGTGGTGAGGTGGGGCAAAACCGGTCCCTATTTCCCAGCAAAACATCACTCAGTCTTCCGCCACCAACTTCCACCGCCCCTTCCCACCCCCAGCGTTACCCTTCGGCCACTGGAGGCTTTTTGGGCCCCATCGGGCAGGACAATTTGGGGGTTTTCCCCAAAAAAACAATCCAACTGCTGAATGTCACTCTCCACAGCGGTAGGAAGCTGCCACAGCCACGGCCAGCGAGCGACCGCCGCCTCGGAATGTTGTGTGGAACGCGGGAGGCCGGCAACGGCCTGTGACGTCAGCAAAACCAGTGCTTTACTGGGACAGCACTGGGCGTTTGGGGGGGCTTCTGGCCCATATGGGGGACCCTCCACCCAAAAACACGCTGTGGAGAAGGGGCCGAGCGACACCCACCCCCACCCCCAGTTCCCTCCTCCCGTTTTCCCAGGGGTCGCCCTCATTCCCACGGCTCAACGTGGATTTTTGCCTCATCCTCCATCAAAAGAACCCCAAAATCCTGGATGTTCTGCCCAAAAAGTCTGACAAAACCACGCTGGGGATAAAAATCTTTCCGCCAAGACCCTCCTTTAGCCTTCCTTGCCCTCCTCCTCCTCCTCACACACCACTCCATCCCCCACAACATTTCCCCCTTCTCAGGGAAATCAGGGCTCTGGAGAGGGACCCTCCGGCTACCACTTCACCCCTGCGGCTGCCCCGGGCCAGAAGGCGGGCATTGAGCCATTTGGGGCTTTTCTAGAAGCAAAAGGAGCAAAGCGAAACCCCGGGGGCCCTTTCCATCCCCCAATCCCCTAGTCCATGGGCTGCAGTCATCATGCTCTAGTGCAGTTCACTCTCTTCACAAGTTGGAAGCCCACGAGAAGCACAATTAGGACGCCACATTTTAAGAAAGCAAACTTCCAGCTCTTCAAGGAGTTAGGAAATAGGACCCCCTGGGAAACTGCCCTTAGGGACAAGGGAGCAGAACAAAGGAAAAAGGGATTTGTAAGTCCTTCCTCTAGAAATCCATTAGACCCAGCTTCATAGAAACGACACCGGTCTGGATGCTGGTGGTTAAAGAGGATGGATTTTGGGGGGGTTAAATTAGGAGAATTAATTGGGCGATCACTTCAAATGAGGTCAAATTAAAACTGGAGGCATTTTGCTGGCTGTGAGGGACTGGAGTGGGCAAGCCTCGGGCCACAAAACTCAATGGAACTTGAGTTTGTCCTGGGCAAAAAGGGCAAACCTGAGGCTTTTGCACAAGGAGGGGCCGCTCTGAACCTCACGGCTCCGGGGAAGGTCTCCCCGACTCCAAAAAGACAGAATGTTGGGGGTTGAAAGTCAAATAAAACCACCAAGAGGCACCTGGGCAAGGGCAATCCTCCAGCTGCCCTTCCCTTCTGCCCCCGCACCCCCCCCTCCCCCAGGGTGCTTTTCTGAACCCAAACGAGGCATTTGGGGAAGAAAAAGGGAGGGCTGACCTTCCGCACTCACCTCAGGGCAAGTCCCAGCACAGGGAGGTCCCGGCATCCCCGGAGGAGACGCAGGCGCTGTGGGGCTGCGGGTGCTGACGCCCCGGTGTGGGCTTGTCTTCTGGGGTCGCACGTGGCCTCTTCTTCTGGTGGCAGATGGCCTGCAAACCAGGGACAAAATAACTTGAAATCTCTCAAAAAGGCAGAAAAATAAGATTTTTTGGCCGTGGATTTCACGCAGTTTATCAGCCCAGGTAAAGTCTAAACAGCCAAAAAACCAATGGGAAAACGGGGTGCAAAGCCACAACGGGGTGCAAGAAAAACTGTATTATTTCCACTGTCCCAAGCGGAAAAGCACTTTCCTCCACAAAATCTATCAAAGGGGCTGAAAAGGTGCAATTCCCACGCACTGAAGCCACACAGCCACCCCGTTCCCCCGCCCAACAAAAATTAAAATAATAGCTATTTCCGTGAAGCAAATCCCTCTTTCCTGGCAAGGAACGTTTGAGCAGATGGATTCGTCGAGGAAACAAACCCCCCCAGCAGCTTTTTTACCTCGCCTTTGGCTTTTTCCACTTCATCCCGGACTCTCTTGACCCTTTTCTCCAGCAGGCGAGGTCAGGTGCACCCAAATCGCACTGTCTTCCTCCAGAAGTAACAAGAGTCAACACACTGGGCCACGGTTTGCCTCTGGATCTATGGGCAGAAATCCAGGGATATTAAAGACTCCCTTGTCATTACAAAGGAGGGCAATGATGTCTTCTCCCGCTGGGTTTTGAGCAGGAAGAAGGGTCCTAAGGACAGGATTCCAACGGGGGATTGAAAATAGGGCTTTCTGGGTTAAAAGCCTCCCCGCTAACCAGCTCCGCCCCGCTCCAACGGCTTTACCTCCTTCTGGATGAGGCCAAAAGTCTTCTGATGGACAAAAAAAAGGCTCTTTCAAGAGCTTTGGGAGCGGGATCTCCAGAGAGAAACTCCTCCCTGGCTGCAGATGAGCTGGGACCGCCAAAACCCCCCCTTTCTCATGGAAGATGCTCCCGAGAACACCAGCGGCTCTTATCTAGCCACTTTCCTCCCAAAAACGAGCCATCTCCTTCCCTCCAACGCTACGCGGCCAAGACAAGACGGGAGAGAACCCAAACGCCCTATCAAGTAACTCTGAAAAGGTGGAATTTGCCCCTTTCCCACAAGAAAAGCCTGAAGAGAAACCTTTCTCCTGCGGCTCGGGCTTGCTTTCCATGTCACCCCAGGGCTTCCAAACCAGGGAGGCTCCTTCGTCCTCCTCTTCCAAGAGGGATCTGTCCCGCAGGGCAGGCAGCTCCGCCTGCAACTGCTCCCCGACATTGATGCGGCTGAAAGGGGGAGGAAGAGGAGGGGGAGGAAGAGGAGGGGGAGGAAGAGGAGGGGGAGGAAGGCACGTCGGGAATGGATACGGCGCAACAAACGCTAAAAAAGAGGGAAAACGTGGTGAGGTGGGGCAAAACCGGTCCCTATTTCCCAGCAAAACATCACTCAGTCTTCCGCCACCAACTTCCACCGCCCCTTCCCACCCCCAGCGTTACCCTTCGGCCACTGGAGGCTTTTTGGGCCCCATCGGGCAGGACAATTTGGGGGTTTTCCCCAAAAAAACAATCCAACTGCTGAATGTCACTCTCCACAGCGGTAGGAAGCTGCCACAGCCACGGCCAGCGAGCGACCGCCGCCTCGGAATGTTGTGTGGAACGCGGGAGGCCGGCAACGGCCTGTGACGTCAGCAAAACCAGTGCTTTACTGGCACAGCACTGGGCGTTTGGGGGGGCTTCTGGCCGATATGGGGGACCCTCCACCCAAAAACACGCTGTGGAGAAGGGGCCGAGCGACACCCACCCCCACCCCCAGTTCCCTCCTCCCGTTTTCCCAGGGGTCGCCCTCATTCCCACGGCTCAACGTGGATTTTTGCCTCATCCTCCATCAAAAGAACCCCAAAATCCTGGAGGTTCTGCCCAAAAAATCTGACAAAACCACGCTGGGGATAAAAATCTTTCCGCCAAGACCCTCCTTTAGCCTTCCTTGCCCTCCTCCTCCTCCTCACACACCACTCCATCCCCCACAAAATTTCCCCCTTCTCAGGGAAATCATGGCTCTGGAGATGGACCCTCCGGCTACCACTTCACCCCTGCGGCTGCCCCGGGCCAGAAGGCGGGCATTGAGCCATTTGGGCCTTTTCTAGAAGCAAAAGGAGCAAAGCGAAACCCCGGGGGCCCTTTCCATCCCCCAGTCCCCTAGTCCATGGGCTGCAGTCATCATGCTCTAGTGCAGTTCACTCTCTTCACAAGTTGGAAGCCCACGAGAAGCACAGTTAGGACGCCACATTTTAAGAAAGCAAACTTCCAGCTCTTCAAGGAGTTAGGAAATAGGACCCCCTGGGAAACTGCCCTTAGGGACAAGGGAGCAGAACAAAGGAAAAAGGGATTTGTAAGTCCTTCCTCTAGAAATCCATTAGACCCAGCTTCATAGAAACGACACCGGTCTGGATGCTGGTGGTTAAAGAGGATGGATTTTGGGGGGGTTAAATTAGGAGAATTAATTGGGCGATCACTTCAAATGAGGTCAAATTAAAACTGGAGGCATTTTGCTGGCTGTGAGGGACTGGAGTGGGCAAGCCTCGGGCCACAAAACTCAATGGAACTTGAGGTTGTCCTGGGCAAAAAGGGCAAACCTGAGGCTTTTGCACAAGGAGGGGCCGCTCTGAACCTCACGGCTCCGGGGAAGGTCTCCCCGACTCCAAAAAGACAGAATGTTGGGGGTTGAAAGTCAAATAAAACCACCAAGAGGCACCTGGGCAAGGGCAATCCTCCAGCTGCCCTTCCCTTCTGCCCCCGCACCCCCCCCCTCCCCCAGGGTGCTTTTCTGAACCCAAACGAGGCATTTGGGGAAGAAAAAGGGAGGGCTGACCTTCCGCACTCACCTCAGGGCAAGTCCCAGCACAGGGAGGTCCCGGCATCCCCGGAGGAGATGCAGGCGCTGTGGGGCTGCGGGTGGTGACGCCCCGGCGTGGGCTTGTCTTCTGGGGTCGCACGTGGCCTCTTCTTCTGGTGGCAGACGGCCTGCAAACCAGGGACAAAATAACTTGAAATCTCTCAAAAAGGCAGAAAAATAAGATTTTTTGGCCGTGGATTTCACGCAGTTTATCAGCCCAGGTAAAGTCTAAACAGCCAAAAAACCAATGGGAAAACAGGGTGCAAAGCCACAACGGGGTGCAAGAAAAACTGTATTATTTCCACTGTCCCAAGCGGAAAAGCACTTTCCTCCACAAAATCTATCAAAGGGGCTGAAAAGGTGCAATTCCCACGCACTGAAGCCACACAGCCACCCCGTTCCCCCGCCCACCAAAAATTAAAATAATAGCTATTTCCGTGAAGCAAATCCCTCTTTCCTGGCAAGGAACGTTTGAGCAGATGGATTCGTCGAGGAAACAACCCCCCCCAGCAGCTTTTTTACCTCGCCTTTGGCTTTTTCCACCTCATCCCGGACTCTCTTGACCCTTTTCTCCAGCAGGCGAGGTCAGGTGCACCCAAATCGCACTGTCTTCCTCCAGAAGTAACAAGAGTCAACACACTGGGCCACGGTTTGCCTCTGGATCTATGGGGAGAAATCCAGGGATATTAAAGACTCCCTTGTCATTACAAAGGAGGGCAATGATGTCTTCTCCCACTGGGTTTTGAGCAGGAAGAAGGGTCCTAAGGACAGGATTCCAACGGGGGATTGAAAATAGGGCTTTCTGGGTTAAAAGCCTCCCCGCTAACCAGCTCCGCCCCGCTCCAACGGCTTTACCTCCTTCTGGATGAGGCCAAAAGTCTTCTGATGGACAAAAAAAAGGCTCTTTCAAGAGCTTTGGGAGCGGGATCTCCAGAGAGAAACTCCTCCCTGGCTGCAGATGAGCTGGGACCGCCAAAACCCCCCCTTTCTCATGGAAGATGCTCCCGAGAGCACCAGCGGCTCTTATCTAGCCACTTTCCTCCCAAAAACGAGCCATCTCCTTCCCTCCAACGCTACGGGGCCAAGACAAGACGGGAGAGAACCCAAACGCCCTATCAAGTAACTCTGAAAAGGGGGAATTTGCCCCTTTCCCACAAGAAAAGCCTGAAGAGAAACCTTTCTCCTGCGGCTCGGGCTTGCTTTCCATGTCACCCCAGGGCTTCCAAACCAGGGAGGCTCCTTCGTCCTCCTCTTCCAAGAGGGATCTGTCCCGCAGGGCAGGCAGCTCCGCCTGCAACTGCTCCCCGACACTGATGCGGCTGAAAGGGGGAGGAAGAGGAGGGGGAGGAAGAGGAGGGGGAGGAAGAGGAGGGGGAGGAAGAGGAGGGGGAGGAAGAGGAGGGGGAGGAAGAGGAGGGGGAGGAAGAGGAGGGGGAGGAAGGCACGTCAGGAATGGATACGGCGCAACAAAGGCTTCAAAAGAGGGAAAACGTGGTGAGGTGGGGCAAAACCGGTCCCTATTTCCCAGCAAAACATCACTCAGTCTTCCGCCACCAACTTCCACCGCCCCTTCCCACCCCCAGCGTTACCCTTCGGCCACTGGAGGCTTTTTGGGCCCCATCGGGCAGGACAATTTGGGGGTTTCCCCAAAAAAACAATCCAACTGCTGAATGTCACTCTCCACAGCGGTAGGAAGCTGCCACAGCCACGGCCAGCGAGCGACCGCCGCCTCGGAATGTTGTGTGGAACGCGGGAGGCCGGCAACGGCCTGTGACCTCAGCAAAACCAGTGCTTTACTGGGACAGCACTGGGCCTTTGGGGGGGTTTCTGGCCCATATGGGGGACCCTCCACCCAAAAACACGCTGTGGAGAAGGGGCCGAGCGACACCCACCCCCACCCCCAGTTCCCTCCTCCCGTTTTCCCAGGGGTCGCCCTCATTCCCACGGCTCAACGTGGATTTTTGCCTCATCCTCCATCAAAGGAACCCCAAAATCCTGGATGTTCTGCCCAAAAATTCTATAACATCAGAAGCCCCGATGATGTCACAAACCTATCTCTATGACATCACAATCTCCGATGATGTCACAACCCCCTCTATGACGTCACAACCCCACTGTATGGCACCATAACCCCCTCTATGACATCAAAAAACCACTCTATGACATCACAAACCCCACTATGATGTCACAACCCCACTCTATGACATCATAACCCGACTCTGTAACATCACTACCACACTCTATGACGTCACAACCCCACTCTATGACATCACAAACCCCACTATGACGTCACAACCCAACTCTGTGAAATCACAACGCCCCTCTATGAAGTCACAACCCTACCTCTGTGACATCACAACCCCACCTGTGACATCAGAACCTCAATCTATGACATCAGAACCTCAATCTATGACATCAGAACCCAACTCGGTGACATCATAACCCCACTCTATGACATCACAAACCACTCTGTGACGTCACAACCACACTCTGTGAAATCACAACGCCCTTCTATGACGTCACAACCCTACCTCTATGACATCACAACCCTCCCTCTATGACATCACAGTCCCCCTCTATGACATCACAACCCGACTCTATGACATCACAACCGCACTTGATGACGTCACAACCACACCCTATGACGTCACAACCACCTCTATGATGTCACAACCCTACCTCTATGACATCGAAAACCACTCTGTGACATCACAAACCCCATTATGATGTCACAACCCAACTTTGTAAAATTACAACGCCCTTCTATGACGTCACAACCCTACCTCTATGACATCACAACCCAACTCTGTGACATCATAACCCCCTCTATGACATCACAATCCCACTCTATGACATCACAACCCGACTTTGTGACATCACAAACCCCACTATGACATCACAACCCAACACTGTGAAATCACAACGCAACTCTGTGACATCACAACCACACTCTATGACATCATAATCCCACTCTATGACGCAACAACCCGACTCCGTGACATCACAAACCCCACTATGACGTCACAACCGCACTCTATGACCTCGCAACCCCCTCTATGACATCATAAACCCCACTATGACGTCACAACCCAACTCTGTGAAATCACAACGCTCCTCTATGACGTTACAACCCTAACTCTATGACATCACAAACCACTCTGTGACATCACAAACCCCACTATGACATCACAAACCTACGCTTTGACATCATAACCCCCTCTATGACATCACAACCCCACTCTATGAAATCACAAACCACTCTGTGACATCACAAAGCCCACTATGGCGTCACAACCCAACTCTGTGACATCACAAACCCCACTGTGATGCCACAAACGCGCTCTATGATGTCACAAGCCGACTCTGTGACATCACAACCACACTCTATGAAATCACAAACCACTCTGTGACAACACAAACCCCACTATGATGTCACAACCTAAATCTTTAAAATCACAATGCCTTTCTATGACGTCACAACCCTACCTCTATAATGTCACAACCCCACTCTATGACATCATAACCCCTCTATGACATCACAATCCCAGTCTATGATGTCACAACCCGACTCTGTGACATCACAAACCCCACTATGACGTCACAACCCGACTCTGTGACATCACAAACCCCACTATGACGTCACAAGCCCACTCTATGACGTCACAAGCCCACTCTATGACATCACAATCCCCACTATGACGTCACAACCCTACCTCTATGACATCACAACCCCACTCTATGACATCATAACCCCTCTATGACATCACAATCCCAGTCTATGACGTCACAACCCGACTCTGTGACATCACAAACCCCACTATGACGTCACAACCGCACTCTATGACCTCGCAACCCCCTCTATGACATCATAAACCCCACTATGACGTCACAACCCAACTCTGTGAAATCACAACGCTCCTCTATGATGTTACAACCCTAACTCTATGACATCACAAACCACTCTGTGACATCACAAACCCCACTATGACATCACAACCCTACGCTTTGACATCATAACCCCCTCTATGACATCACAACCCCTCTCTATGACATCACAAACCACTCTGTGACATCACAAACCCCACTATGACATCACAACCCTACGCTTTGACATCATAACCCCCTCTATGACATCACAACCCCTCTCTATGACATCACAAACCACTCTGTGACATCACAAAGCCCACTATGACGTCACAACCAGACTCTAGGACGTCACAACCCCCTCTATGAAATCAAACCCCCATCTATGACATCACAATCCCCGATGACGTCACAGCCCCCTACGACGTCACAACCCTACCTCTATGACATCACAACCCCACTCTATGACATCAGAAACCCCTCTGTGACATCACAAACCCCACTATGACGTCACAACCGCACTCTGTGAAATCAGAACACCCTTCTAAGACGTCACAACCCTACCTCTATGACACCACAACCCTCCGTCTATGACATCACAACCCGACTCTGTGACATCACAACCCCTTCTATGACATCACAATCCCACCCTATGACGTCACAACCTGACTCTGTGACATCACAACCCAACTCTGTGAAATCACAACGCGACTCTGTGACATCACAACCACACTCTATGACATCACAACCCCACTCTATGACGTCACAACACTACCTCTATGAAATCACAAACCACTCTGTGACATCACAAACCCCACTATGACATCACAAACGCACTCTATGACGTCACAACCACCTCTAGGACGTCACAACCCCACTCTATGACATCAGAAACCACTCTGTGACATCACAAACCCCATTATGACGTCACAACCCAACTCCGTGAAACCACAACACCCCTCTATGACGTCACAAACCCTACCTCTATGACATCACAACCCCACTCTATGACATCACAACCCCATCTATGACGTCAGAACCTCAATCTATGACATCACAACCCGACTCAGTGACATCACAACCCCACTCTATGACATCACAATCCCACTCTATGACGCAACAACCCGACTCCGTGACATCACAAACCCCACTATGCCGTCACAACCGCACTCTATGACCTCGCAACCCCCTCTATGACATCATAAACCCCACTATGACGTCACAACCCAACTCTGTGAAATCACAACGCTCCTCTATGACGTTACAACCCTAACTCTATGACATCACAAACCACTCTGTGACATCACAAACCCCACTATGACATCACAACCCTACGCTTTGACATCATAACCCCCTCTATGACATCACAACCCCACTCTATGAAATCACAAACCACTCTGTGACATCACAAAGCCCACTATGGCGTCACAACCCAACTCTGTGACATCACAAACCCCACTGTGATGCCACAAACACACTCTAGGACGTCACAACCCCCTCTATGACATCACAACCACACTCTATGACATCAATACCCTCCCTCTATGACGTCACAACCCCACTCTATGACGTCACAACCCCACTCTACGACGTCACAACCCCACTCTATGACATCATAACCACCTCTATGACATCACGCCACTCTATGACATCATAACCCTCTCTATGACATCAAAACCCCACTATATAACATCACAACGCTCCTCTATGATGTCACAAACCCCCTCTATGACATCACCACCCTCCCTCTATGACATCACAACGCCCCTCTATGATGACACAACCCTACCTCTATGACATCACAATCCCAGATGACGTCACAACCCCCTCTAAGACGTCACAACCCCACTCTATGACATTATAATCCCAGTCTATGATATCACAATCCCACTCTATGACATCACAACCCAACTCTGTGAAATCACAACACCCCTCTATGACGTCACAACGCTACCTGTATGACATCACAATGCTCCTCTACGACGTCACAACCCTACCTCTATGACATCACAACGTCCGTCTATGACATCACAACCCCACTCTATGACATCAATAACCCCCTCTACGACGTCACAGCCCTACCTCTATGACATCACTATCCCTGATGACGTCACAACCCCTCTATGACATCACAACCCCACTCTATGACACCACAACCCCACTCTATGACGTCACACCCCAAACCTCTAACCTCACAACCCCAACCTATGACATCACAACCCTTCCTCTATGACATCACATCCCCCTCTGTGACATTTGGCGACGAAACCCCTCGTTTCCTCGTTTTGGGCAACCCCCCCCCAAAAGCATCTCGGGCTTTTGAGGGACAATTTCCATCTCCTGCTGCCTCCAGCCACAGTTTCTGGGCACAAACAAGGGCAGGGGGGGGGTTTCTGCCATCAGCCAAGTCAAAGACATCCAAACTTTGCTGGTCCATGGGGGCTGCCCAGCCAAGGAGATGTCCCTTAATTGTATCCAGTGGCAACTTCTATTATCATCAGAAGGTTTATCAGACTTGGTCCATCAACCCCAGCTCCAGCATCACCACCCCAACGGGCTCCAGTCTGTGAGACTCGCACAGGCTCAGCTGAGAAAATGATGGCTCCAAAGGAAATGTAGCTCCAGGAGACAGAGCTCCACGGCCTGAGCGCAGCACTAACCAGAAGCTTTACTGACTCAACCGCTGCTTTTCTACCCAAACGCTGCTCATCTCCAGGGAGAGAAAGCTGCTTTAGCCACTTCTCCTCCAAAGCCCTCACAGGGCTAAAGCCACACAGTCAGGAGCACCCCTCTGCACAGAGACACAGCCAGCACAAAGGAAACCCTTTGGGAAATCCATCGGGACACCCATTCCAGCAGAAAAGAGAATCCTTACCAGGCTGGTGGCAAAACTCCCCGCGTCTCTGGACCAGGGGGACGTCACCAACGCGTCTGCACCTCTGAGGTTTGGGGTCCACCACAAGGCTGGTTTCCGTTCTGTCACATCCTCAGAGCTAAAACTGTCGGCAGGAGCTGCCTCATCCGGGGACTCGGAACCACCCGGGCACCTGGCCTGCAGAACACAAGTACCTCTCAAGAGACCTTGATGTCCTGCATTAACACACCAGCACGCTCTTGAGATCACACAACCACACAATGGTCACAGTTGGAAGGCGCCTTAAAGCCCCTCCAGTCCCACCCCCTGCCCTGGGCAGGGACACCTCCCACCACACCAGGCTGCTCCAAGACCCCTCCAACTTGGCCTGGAACCCCTCCAGGGATGGGGCAGCCACAGCTTCTCGGGGCAACCTGGGCCAGGCTCTCACCACCCCCCCAGCAAACCATTTCCTCCCCACATCTCATCTCAATCTCCCCTCTTCCAGTGGCAAACCCTTCCCCCTCCTCCCACGGCTCCCCTCCCTCATCCAGAGTCCCTCCCCAGCTTTCCTGGAGCCCCACCTGTTTAGGGACTGGAAGGGGCAGAAAGGTCTCCCCGAAGCCTTCCCTTCTCCACGCTGAACCCCCCCAACTCTCTCAGCCTGTCCTGACAGCAGAGGGGCTCCAGCCCTCCCAGCATCTCAGTGGCCTCCTCTGGCCCACACTCCACATTGTTGGCTCCTCTGGAGCTTCTCACCCACCAACACCCCCAAGCCCTTCTCCTCAGGGCTGCTCTCCAGCCATTCTCCACCCAGCCTGGATTTGTACCCAGCATTGCTCTGACCCAGGGGCAGCACCTTGCACTTGGCCTGGTGGAACTTCAGGGGGGTCACAGGAGCCACCTCCATCCTGCCCATGTCCCTCTGGCTCTGCCCAGAGGGTGGAGAAGCAGGACAACTGGCACACTCATCACACAGGACTGCGGGAGAGCTGATCCCACCTCGCTGAGGAGCTGCTGGGACCGTCCCAGAGGCAAAAGGGGCTCAGTCTCTCCTGCATCTTCAGGGATAATGTTCCTCAAAGCCCAGGAAGAAACAGGGCCTGACCAGCGCGGGGGAAAGGAGACCCCATGGGGCAGGGGACGGGGGGACAACCACAGGACAAACACAGTCATTCCTCGGAACAGAGCGCCTTCCTCGGCACTCTTGCTCAGAAACATGGTTTCTGGAGGAACTGGGTGTTTCACGGAAGGTTTTTACCCTCTTCCGCCACCAGCACCTCCCGGTGGGACTCTCTCAGTGACAGGAGGTTGAGGTGACAGGGACAGTCCAGCGCAGGGAGCGCTTTGGGGCCCTGAGCTCTGTGCAAAACTCCAAAACTCGCTTTATGAAGGTTGTTGGCCCTGCTGTGAGGGAAAGTTTGAAAATAGTTTTTAAAAATGAAGCCACAAGAAATAGAACGAAAGACGTCGAGTGAAGGAAACGTCTCCTGGCGACGTTAAGCTGCAAACGGCGTTGGTGGTTTCATCCTCCTGGCTTGGTTTCCTCTTGGCAACTTCATCCTCAAAACCACCTTTCTCCCTCTCTCCAGGGCCAGGCTCAAAAGGAGCACCCAAGGGTCACAGCACTCAAGGGCCGGAGATTGCTCCCACACCCAAGGGGACAGGTTTTCACAGCACAGGGGGGTGACACTGCTTTGGGGGTGATCACAGCACGGGGGGGGGGGACTGCTTTGGGGGTGATCACAGAAGAGGGGGCGGGGGGGCATCGGTGACCCCCGTTTTCCCCCCATCCAGGTTCTTTGCGTGGAATCCATCTGCGTCGACCCCGCCATCATTGAAGGGAACATCAAGGTGAGACCCTGGGGGGGCAGAAGCGACACCGAGGGGAGAACCTTGAAGTGGGGGGGTCCCCCAAAAATCGTGCCCACCCCCCAAAAAAAATCGGTGCAGACAACCTCGCCCAGCAAGTGAAGCTCAACTCGCATCGAGGGGGACACGGGGGTCTCCCTCGGGGACAGCAGGGGGGGCAGGACATGTCTGTGAGGTGGGACCAAGCAGGGACAGGCTGGGGGCGGGGGGTACAAGGAGGAGGGTGGGAGTGGCGGGGACAGGCACAGGGCTGAGGCCACACCCACCTGGCAGGTCAGGAAGGGGTGGGGCTAAGGGAAAGGGGGTGGGGCTCTGGGAGGCCACGCCCACAGACTCAGGGAGGAGGTGGAGCTAAAGGACAAGGCCACGCCCACCAGTGGGAGTCACCCCTACAAGGGTGGGGGTAGGAAAAGGGGGTGGGGCCAATGGAGGCCACACCCACCACTCACACAAGGGAGGGGCTGGGCTATGGGCAGGGGCGGAGCCACAGGGAAGGGCTGGGGCCAAGGGAGGTCACACCCATAGGGAACACCCTGGGGGGCGGTGCTAAGGGAACAAGCCACACCCCCAAGGGCTACTACAGGCAGGGACAGAGGGGCGTGGCTAAGGGAGAAGGGGTGGAGCTGAAGGGAAGGGGCGTGGCTAAGGGAGGAAGCCACACCCCCAGGTGAGACAGAGACACAAAGGGGTGGAGCCAGGGGAAACAAGCCACGCCCACAGGGCCTCCTGCAAGAGGCAGGGCTGACAGTGAGCCCCGCCCACTAGAGCTGGGGGAGGCCACACCCACAAAGGGGTGGGGCTAAATGAGAAGACCACACCCACAAAGGGGTGGGGCTAACAGGGCCAAGACACAGCCCCAGCAGCCCCCATCATTTCAAGGGAGGGCCTGGCCAGGGGTTGCCCCACCCCATGGCAGTGCCCACCCTGTCTGACCCCAAAAAAGGGGACAACCTTCCCAAAAAGGGGACTGTCCCCTCCCCGGGTGTGCCCCCCAAAACAGGGACACCACCCCCAAAAAGGGGGCTGGCCCCCCCCAAACGCTGTTGCCTCCCGGGGAACCAGGGTACGAGGGGGAGGCAGTGAACACCCACCGCGAGCGGCCACAGGTAAGGGAGGAGCCCAAAAAAAAACCCCAAAAGAGGGGACAGATCTCATTAAACCCCCCTGAAATTGGGGGGGTGGTAGATTTTGGGGAACCTCCCCCAGAACCCCATTTTGCCCCGTAGAACATTGACATCAGCCGCCCCCCTTGCCAAAGCCCTGGTCACCGTCCCCAAGCATTATTGGGGGTGGGGGGCATTAATTTTGGGGGCTTCCAGGGGGGTCCATCAGGGCGATGGGGGGGATCTCCAGGTACCTACGAGGGGGATGAGAAGGGGGGGTGTGTGAGGTGGTGACCCCCTCCCCTCCAGCACCTTTTGGGGGGTACCTGCACCCCCTCGGCCCATGACAGACCCCTCCATTCACTTGGTTTGGGTGTGTGGGTGTGTGCGTGTGTGGGGGAGGTGTGTTTGTCAGTGGTTTTCAGCTGTTTTTTCTCTGCAGTGCAGTATAAACGGCCCGGACGGGGCGGGTGCTGCTCTGTGCGCACCAGGGACTGGGAAGGGGGCGGCACCACAAAAACACCCGTTTTCCCAACCCCCCCCACCCCAAAAACCACCAATTCTCTCACCCCCCACCCCAAAACACACTTCCTCACCCAAAAAGACCCCTCTCCCAACTCCTCCATCCCCCAAAAAACCCTCTCCCACCCCAAACTCCCCTCTCTCCCAACCCAGACAGCCCCAAAACCCCCCACATTCTCCCACCCCCACCAAAAAACCCTCTCCCAAACCCCCCACCCCCAAAGAACACCCCTCCTCCCAACCCTGCACCCCCAAATCCCCCCACATTCTCCCACCCCCACCAAAAAACCCTCTCCCAAACCCCCCACCCCCAAAGAACACCCCTCCTCCCAACCCTGCACCCCCAAATCCCCTCCCATCACAAACTCCCCTTACCAGCTTAAAAAAACCAAACCCAAACCCCCACTCTCCCAAACCCTTCTCCCAAACCCCCACTAACCCACCCTCAACACCCCCCATCCCAAAAGACCCTCTCCCACCCCAAACCCCAACTCACTTCTGCCTCACAAGCTCTTCCATCACCAGCTTCTTGATAGCCCCAAAAACCTCCTGTCACTCCCTGGAAGGGAAGGGCTCTGGTGGTGCCTTGCGAGGGGCGGGGTCAGCACAAGTGCTTTAAATCCCTTCTTTTGGTAAAACTGGCTATTTGGGGTGGTTTGGGGGAGTTTTTATCTTGTTTTTAATGGTTCAAGCCAAGCGGCGCGGCCATTTTGTGGCTCTGAGGGGAAAGGGGGCAGGGGCGCCTTTCCCGCCTTTTTCACCACCTGAGGGGAGCCCTCGCAGGAGAGAGGGGGCGGGGCGAGTGCAGCCGCTGGCCCAATGGGCGGCTTGAAGAGGGGGCGGTGGGCGGGATGAGAGCAGTGAGCGGGCCAATGGGCAGCGGTGTTTTCCAGGGTGGGCGGTGCTGGCACGAGCGCATGGGCAGAAGGGGAGGGGTCATATTTTGGGAGGCAGGCAGACCCCGTTAGAGCTTCCCCCTCCCTATTCAGGGGGGTGATACCCCTCTGCCGTCCCCCCTCAGGCCCCAGGGACACCCAGACGGCCAAGCTGGGGCTCCTTATGGTCATCCTCAGCTTCATCTTCACGAAGGGCAACTCACCCAAAGATGGTGAGGCCTCCCGCCCGAGACCCCCTTCCCCCCCCATATCCCATTTCCCATTGGTGGCCCTCTCCCCCACATTGACACCCCCTTTTCCAGGTGCTGTCTGGAAATTTCTTTGCCAGCTCTGGCTGCAGCCAGGGTAGAACATAATGGGGGATGGGGCTTGTTAGTGCTGCCCCTTGTTAACCCTATTGACCCCCGGGAATGACAGGAGGTTTTTGGGGCTATCAAGAAGCTGGTGACAGAAGAGGGAAGAGCTTCTGCGTCAGAAGTGAGTTGGGGTTTGGGGTGGGAGAGGGTCTTTTGGGATGGGGGGTGTTGAGGGTGGTTTTGGGGGTGTTAGGGAGAGGGGGTTTGGGAGAGGGTGGGTTAGGGGTTGGGTTTTTTGGAGCTGGTAAGGGGAGTTTGTGATGGGAGGAGATTTTTGGGGTGCAGGGTTGGGAGAGGGGTGTTTTTTAAGGGTATGGGGTCTGGAAGAGGGATTTTTGGGGTTGGAGGGTGGGAGAATGGGTGGTTTTAGAGGGGGTGGGAGAAGGAATGATTTTAGGGTGTGAGAGGGTGCGTTTTTTGGGGTCCCCCTCCTTTCCAATCCACGGTGTGCACAGAGAAGCGCCAGCCCCGACCGAGCCGTTTATACTGCACTGTAGAGAAAAAATACCTAAAAAACACTGGCACCCCCTCCTCCCACCCCAGTGACTGGAGGGGTCTGTCACGGGGCCAGGGAGCGCAGGCACCCCCCAAAAAGTGCTGGAGGGGAGGGGGTGAGGGCTGCTGGAGCCCCTCTGCTGTGAGGACAGAGAGTTGGGGGGGTTCAGGCTGGAGAAGGGAAGGCTCCGGGGAGACCTTTCTGCCCCTTCCAGTCCCTAAACAGGTGGGGCTCCAGGAAAGCTGGGGAGGGACTCTGGATGAGGGAGGGGAGCCGTGGGAGGAGGGGGAAGGGTTTGCCACTGGAAGAGGGGAGATTGAGATGAGATGTGGGGAGGAAATGGTTTGCTGGGGGGGTGGTGAGAGCCTGGCCCAGGTTGCCCCGAGAAGCTGTGGCTGCCCCATCCCTGGAGGGGTTCCAGGCCAAGTTGGAGGGGTCTTGGAGCAGCCTGGTGTGGTGGGAGGTGTCCCTGCCCAGGGCAGGGGGTGGCACTGGAGGGGCTTTAAGGCGCCTTCCAACTGTGACCATTGTGTGGTTGTGTGATCTCAAGAGCGGGCTGGTGTGTTAATGCAGGACATCAAGGTCTCTTGAGAGGTATTTGTGTTCTGCAGGTCAGGTGCCCGGGTGGTTCCGAGTCCCCGGATGAGGCAGCTCCTGCCGACAGTTTTAGCTCCGAGGATGTGACAGAACGGAAACCAGCCTTGTGGTGGACCCCAACCCTCAGAGGTGCGGACGCGTTGGTGACATCCCCCTGGCCCAGAGACGCGGGGAGTTTTGCCACCAGCCTGGTAAGGATTCTCTTTTCTGCTGGAATGGGTGTCCCGATGGATTTCCCAAAGGATTGCCTTTGTGCTGGCTGTGTCTCTGTGCAGAGGGGTGCTCCTGACTGTGTGGCTTTAGCCCTGTGAGGGCTTTGGAGGAGAAGTGGCTAAAGCAGCTTTCTCTCCCTGGAGATGAGCAGCGTTTGGGTAGAAAAGCAGCGGTTGAGTCAGTAAAGCTTCTGGTTAGTGCTGCGCTCAGGCCGTGGAGCTCTGTCTCCTGGAGCTACATTTCCTTTGGAGCCATCATTTTCTCAGCTGAGCCTGTGCGAGTCTCACAGACTGGAGCCCGTTGGGGTGGTGATGCTGGAGCTGGGGTCGATGGACCAAGTCTGATCAACCTTCTGATGATAATAGAAGTTGCCAGTCGATATAATTAAGGGACATCTCCTTGGCTGGGCAGCCCCCGTGGACCAGCCAAGGAGAGCTCCCCGAGGTGGCTTTGGGGCGCCTTTGGATGGGATTGTGCCATCTCTGTGTGGTCTGACCGACCGGCTGACACAGACCCGTCCTTTCCGTACACAGCTGGATGTGTCTCCAAGGGTTGGTGATCCGCCAGCAGGTACAGGCAGTTGGTCACGGGTTTGCGTGTGCGAGTGGGTCCGTGCAGCGGTGTGAGCAGTGCCATCAGGCTGTCACTGTCCCATGCCATGCCCGAGGGCAGGCACCTTTGTTTTGGTGAGACTTTGGCAAAGGTTGCAGGGTCCGTGGGAGGAATTGATTGGAAATACGTCCCCCGTTAATCACCTGGAGCTGCAGGAAAAGAAAAGGGGAGGTGGGAAGTGTCAAGGGGGATGGGAAAGCTGGGGAAATCCTTGGGCTTTGAGGAGGAGATTTGAAGGATTTCAAGACGATTTGGGAAATGACTTTTATTCCTTTGAGCTCTCTCTCTGGCCACACAAAAGCTGGCGGGGGCTTTCTTCTCCCCAGCTCCTGTTCTCAGGAGAACTGGAAAGGAATCCAGCCGGCTGCCATTAAATGGAGCAACTCCACCCGTTTGGAGCCATTTTCTGCCAGAGAATTCCTAAATTCAAACATTGTCCCCCTTCCTGGGGGATCAATGACCGCGGTGGAAACCCGGGCGTTGACAGAGAGCATTTGAAGCTCCTCCTAAAGCCACCACCTGTTTTTTATGGTACGAGTTTGGGGTTCAAAATTGAATCCAATCATTAAAAAGAGGTGGTGGTTGGACCCAAAGCATGGGCATGTCCGGGACGCAGCTGCCCACTCATCCCAGTTTCCCTACTGGGCTTGGCTTCTGCTGACTGGTTTTACCACCTGGCATTCCTGGGAGCCGAGGATTTGAGCCCCCAGGCCCCGGCTCTCCTTTTGCCTCCTAAAAAAGCTGAAAACAGATGAAGGAGGGGATTTTTCCCTGGGGATTGGGGGAGGAGGGATGGAAATGGCCCCCGGGGTTTCGCTTTGCTCCTTTTGCTTCTAGAAAAGCCCCAAATGGCTCAATCCCCGGCTTCTGCCCCAGGGCAGCCGCAGGGGTGAAGTGGTAGCCGGAGGGTCCATCTCCAGAGCGATGATTTTCCTGAGAAGAGGGAAATTTTGTGGGGGATGGAGTGGTGTGTGACGAGGAGGAGGGCAAGGAAGATTAAAGGACGGTCTGTAGAATGAGTTTTATGCCCAGTGTGGTGGTGTTAGATTTTTTGGGCAGAACATCCAGGATTTTTGTTTTTTTTGATGGAGGATGAGGCAAAAATCCACGTTCAGCCATTGGAATGAGGACTAATGTTGGGAAAACGGGAGGAGGGAACCGGGGTTGGGGATGAGTGTCACTTGGCCCCTTCTCCACAGCGTGTTTTTGGGTGGAGGGTACCCCATTTTGGCCAGAAATGCCCAAAAATGCCAAGTGCTGTCCCAGTAAAGCACTGGTTTTGCTGACATCACAGCCCGTTGCCGGCCTCCCGCGTTCCACACAACATTCCGAGGTGGTCGCTCGCTGGCCGTGGCTGTGGCAGCTTCCTACTGCTGTGGAGAGTGATACTCACCAGTTGGACTGTTTTTTTGGGGAAAAACCCAAATTTTCCTGCCCAATGGGGCCGAAAAAGCCTCCAGTGGCCGAAGGGTAACGCTGGGGGTGGGAAGGGGCGGTGGAAGTTGGTGGCGGAAGACTGAGTGATGTTTTGCTGGGAAACAGGGACCGGTTTTGCCCCAACTCATCACGTTTTCCCTCTTTTGAAGCGTTTGTTGCGCCGTATCCGTTCCTGACGTGCCTTCCTCCCCCTCCTCTTCCTCCTTTCAGCCGCATCAATGTCGGGGACCAGTTTCAGGCGGAGCTCCCTGCCCTGCGGGACAGACCCCTCTTGGGACAGGAGGAAGAAGAGCGAGCCTCCCTTGTCTGGAAGCCGTGGGGTGACATTGAATCCAACCCCGAGACGCAGGAGAAAGGTTTGTCTTAAACCTTTTCTTTGGGGAATCGGGAAAATTCCACCCTTTCACAGTTACTTGATAGGGCGTTTGGGTTCTCTCCCGTCTTGTCTTGGCCCCGTAGCGTTGGAGGGAAGGAGATGGCTAATTTTTGGGAGGAAAGTGGCTAAATAAGAACCGATGGTGCTCTCGGGAGCATCTTCCATGAGAAAGGGGGGGGGTTTTGCGGTCCCAGTTCATCTGCAGCCAGGGAGGAGTTTCTCTCTGGAGATCCCGCTCCAAAAGCTGCTCTTCCTGTGGCAATAGTTGGAATATGGGATATTTTTCTGGGCGTTTGTGGTTTCCGTTCTGTTTTCTGCCCTTCCTCCATTTCCCATCCATCTCCTGTGGCATCTTTCCTCCTTTTTGGAGGAAAACCTGACTCGTTGGTGTTTTTTCTTGCCTTTGTAGTTTCAAAGCTGCTGAAGATGGCCTCTTCCAGCGGCAGAACCGGGGCAGGGATGAACGCGGAGCTGGCTCTGCATTGCCTGCACGAGGCTCGGGGCAACGTTGCGGTAGGGAGCAGCGCTTCCCCCTGAAGAACCCGCTTTGTGACTGGTTTGAGCTGGGAGTTGCTCTGAGTTGGCTCTTCCAGGGGCCGGAATCTCTTTGCTCAAGGCGCCGGGTGCTGCCTGTGGCGGCGTTAAGGTCTGGTGGGGTGACAGAGCCCGTCCCGGTGCATCCATTGGAGCTTGTTTGGATTCTGGGACAGTCGGGAGAATGGAATTTCTCTTTTTCCTTTTTTTGCCCTTTTTCCTCCTCTGCCAGAGGATTTGAAGTCCTTTTCTCCCATTAAATCTGGCAGGAAGCTCTGGAAACGCTGCGCTCTGGGCCCCCCCGGAGACCCAAATCCCACCCCTTGGCTGATTACCATTACGCAGGTAAATGGGAGGAGAAAAGATCCCTTTGCTATTGGAATTATTCTTTAAAAGGTGGGGTTTGGGTGGGGAAAATAGTAGTTTTAATCCATTTGTGGGGCTTTTTGAGGCAGGGAAATGCCTCTTCTAATAATTTGCCTGTGGCTGTTTATCCCAAGGCTCAGACACCTGGACCCGGCGGGAACAGCAGTTATTTAAAGAGGCGTTTTATGTTCACAAGAAGAATTTTCGCCTCATCCAGAAGGAGGTAAAGCCGTTGGAGCGGGGCGGAGCTGGTTAGCGGGGACGCTTTTAACCCAGAAAGCCCTATTTTCAATCCCCCGTTGGAATCCTGTCCTTAGGACCCTTCTTCCTTCTAAAAACCCAGCGGGACAAGACATCGTTTGCCCTCATTTGTAATGACAAGGGAGTATTTAATATCCCTGGATTTCTCCCCATAGATACAGACGAAAACCGTGGCCCAGTGTGTCGAATATTACTACAGCCAGAAGAAGAAGATGCGCTTCGGCTGCACCCGACCTCGCCTCATGCAGAAAAGGTCCAAGAGAGTCCGGGATGAGGAGGAAAAAGCCGAAGGCGAGGTAAAAAAAACTGCTGGGGGGGGTTGTTCCCTTGACGAATCCATCTGCTCAAACGTTACTTGCCAGGAAACAGGGATTTGGTTTGTGTAAATACATCTTTTTTTAACTTATGGGTTGGAAATGGGGTGGCCATGTGGCTTCAGTGCGTGGGAATTGCACCTTTTCAGCCCCTTTGATAGATTTTGTGGAGGAAAGTGCTTTTCCGCTTGGGACAGTAGAAATAATACAGTTTTTCTTGCAAGTTGTGGCTTTGCACCCTGTTTTCCCATTGTTTTTTTGGCTGTTTAGTGCTCAGACTTTACCTGGGCTGATAAGCCGCGTTAAATCATCACAAAAAATCTTATTTTTTTGCCTTTTTGAGACATTTCAAGGTATTTTGTCCCTGGTTTGCAGGCCATTTGCCACCAGAAGAAGAGGCCACGTGTGACACCCAAAGAAAAGCCCACGCCGGGGCGTCACCACCTTCAGCCCCACAGCGCCTGTGGCTCCTCCGGGGATCCCGGGACCTCCCTGCTCTGGAACTTGCCCTGAGGTGAGTGCGGAAGGTCAGCCCTCCCTTTTTCTTCCCAAAAAGCCTACTTTGGGCTCAAAAAAACACCCGGAGGGGAGGAGGGGGGCAGAGGGGCGGGCAGCTGGAGGATTGCCCTTGCCCAGGTACCTCTTGGAGGTTTTCTTTTACTTGCAACCCAAAAAATCTGTCTTTTTGGAGTTGGGGAGACCTTCCCTGGAGCCGTGAGGTTCAGAGCGGCCCCTCCTTGTGCAAAAGCCTCAGGTTTCCCCTTTTTGCCCAGGACAAACTCAAGTTCCATTGAGTTTTGTGGCCCGAGGCTTGCCCACTCCAGTCCCTCACAGCCAGCAAAATGCCTCCAGTTTTAATTTCACCTCATTTGCAGTGATCAACCAATTATTGTCACATTTTAACCGGCAACAATTCATCTTCTTTAACCACTGACATCCAGAACGGTGTCGTTTTGCGGCCAAACAAACCAGGAATTCACACAAGTAGGAAATGACGAAGCTCGGTCTAATGAATTTCTAGAGAAAGGATGTAAAAACCCCTTTTTTTCTCTCATTTCCAGAGTATTTGAGAAGATCCCGACGAGAAACACCCCAATGAGGCTCCATCCCCCCCGGGCTGTTTGAAAGGCCCCGGGCACCGACACCGACCCACCGGCGGGGCCATTTTTCCCTGCATGGCGGGCCTGTGCTGGTGACTGGGAGCGCTCCCTGCCCTCCCTGCCAACAACAGCCCATCCCAGCAGGGAGAGCTCCATGTGCCCCTTGTCCCCCCCAGACCTCCAAGGCCCCCGGCCCTCCCTCCCATCGTTGCCACCCCTCAGCACTGGCAGCTCCCTGTCGTCCCTGCACCCCCCAGAAAGGCAGCCCCCCCAGCCCCAGAGCCACCAACTGTCCCGTGATGACAGCCTGTCTCTCCTGTCCCTTCGGGAGCCCCTGGACTCCTGGCCCCCCCTGCCACCCCTGAGCCATGGCCAGGGCCAGGCGTGCTCTCCCAAGGAAGACAGAGCAGAGGTGCCAGGCTGGATGGGAGGGAGAGGAGCCGGCAGGGACAGGGACAAGGCTGCGGAGGGACATGGCCTGCTTTGGGCCGGGGACACGGATGCTTCTCCTGGAGGGAGGGCAAGAAGAGAGACAAAGGAGAGCGACTGGGAGATGGAGACGAGCTCCTGCACCCTCCTCGGACACGCTCCAAAAAGAAAGGCTTTTCCCTCTCTTAATGAGGAATAGTCAACCCGCCAGCCCTGACGAGGGCACCGTGTTCCACCAAGTCAAGCTCAGTGTGTGCCAGGAGGTGCCGTGGTCTCTGCTGGCCACGTGAGGGTCACGGCCACCGTGTCCAGTGCTGCCAAGTCGGTCATCCAAGTCCTCATGGAGAATCAAGGCAGTTCCTCCTCGCAATCCGGAGGTGGCAGCACCACCAAGGGCGGATGTACCTTGTCCGTGTTGCTGTAAACACCAGGCAGAACCTGCTGCCCTCAATAAATGGTTGAGCAAAGCAATTGTGCATCCAAACTTGTGCTGTGTTGCCCTAAGACAGGAGGGGAAGAAGCCCCAAGTAGGATGGAAGATGGTTCTTTTGTCTCCTGATCCCCTTTTTTGTCAGCTCGGAGGACTCCCTGTTGAGTGGTGAGGAAGGGGAGTGTGGTTTGAAGGTCCCGTGGGTGGTTTGAGCTGTGTCTGGGGCTTGGGAGCTCGCTTGGATGCCAGGTCGGGTGGAAAGCTGCTCCCCTGAAGTGCTTTTTGGTGTGAATTCCAGCTTGGGTTTAGTTTTGATGTTTGTCCAGCTGGGGGTCCTGGTGTAGGGGGCAGAGACCTTCCTGTTCTCCATCCTCTTCTCCAGCCCCTTGAACCCCATTTTCTAGGTGGAGGTTGGGTTCAGAACATGGAACCTGGCCCTACATCTGTCAGACCATCCCTGCGTTTCCCTTCCTGATGTTCCTGCAGAGATTGTGCCTGTCTGTGGGTCATCTCTCTCCTGACCCAACCCACCTCTGCGCTCTCCATCCATCTGCCCGCCCATCCCTCCATCCAGAGGGGACGCATTTTTCAGATAAAACCTGGTGTAGCTGGAGCACCTCCAGCCGAGCACTGGGAGCACTGGGACAGATCTCTTCCTTTTGCACTGCTTTCCTTCCCATGTGGCGAAAGAGAAAACAGCTCTGGTGGCCTTCACGTGCCACGTTATCTGGTGAGAGGTTGGTGGTCACCATGAGCTGTGTCACGCCGGTGTCTGGGCCTGATGTTTCCTGCCAGTGAACAGATTTTTTGGGGGAACTTTATTTTTTTTTAATATTTTTATTTTTGGTTTGCGTTTGGACGTGTCAGCAGCAGCCAAAGCAGGAGACAAGAAGGAATGTGGTGGGGCAGCAGAGGTGGATGGGGCCTCCCTGGGGCTGTGGTTTGGTGGTGAGGGCAGGATGAGGTCTGCTGGGCTTTGTGGGGAAGAAGGGTGTGAGGGAGCTCTGAAATGCAAATCAAAGCCTTTTTGGTGACTGGCTGAGGAGTTAGAGGCAGCTGAGAGGTGGGAAGGGGCAAAGCCATGCAGAGATGTCTCCATCGGCCCTCTCCAACACCTCCCATCCCCTCGGCCTCCCTCCCTGCAGACAGGGAGTGGGTGACACCAGCCCCAAACCCACCTTTCCCTTTTCCCTTCACCCCTTAGTCCTTCTCAAAGGTCTGGTGGATCAGATGGGGCCTTTGGTGGACCTTCCTGATGAGAAGGCCCTCCAGATGTATCCTCTCCCATGCTTGGGTGCTGCTGGCAGCAGGTCCCGGTGCTGGACGTGCCTTTGGGAAAGGTCTTGTTGGGCTCCAACCAAATGAGGCGAGGTCCCCAGCCAAGACTTGGGAGGGACTCCGGCTCCTACCTCCATGTGGTGGAGGATTAAGCACCTACGAGGCCCTCAGATACCCACGCAAAGGGCCGACAATCAGAGGCAAACCAGATTTTGATTAATGGACCTTTTTAATTAATTTATGATCAATAAACACCACGATGATGTTGACAGCTGGAGCCAACTCTTCTCCTGCAAGTGGCTCGGGCAGCGGGTTTTGGCCAAGGGCTGTATCTCTGAGGCTGCAGATGAAGCAATTGGGTGCCCAGGGCTCTGGAGAGGTGCTTGTGGAGGTTGGAGATGCAGTGCAGGTGGCTTTGAGCCAAGGGATGCCATCTTGGGCCAAGTTCCCCCAGCCAGGGCCTGCGGGAACTGGCAGTTCAGCGTGGTCCTTGCCAGGGATTGCCCAGAGCATTTCTCTGGTCTCACCACAGGGAGGGAGCAACAAGCTTGTGGGGGAAGCCCAGGGGATCTCCAGAGTTCTAAGGAGCCTTTGCCTGCTCCAAACCAGCCTGGGAGCTCCACTGCATTTGCTTGATTAAACCAAGCGTGGAGCTCCACTGGCAGGAGCTCAGAGAGGTGGCGAGCGTGGAGCTGAGGCTTGTAGAACCCCCGTCTGCCCCAGGAGCAGTGGGAGACGGCTCTTCAGTCCAGTCTCCTCTGAGCTTCCATGGGTGGAGAGGGGTCTCCGTGGTCCCGTGCGCATCCTCCCCTGCTCCAGACCCTCCCAGACCCGTGTATCCTCCCCGGTTGCTGCACAATCACTGGGCTCAGTCCCTGCGCTCCGTCCCCAGGGGGGCTGGATTCACCTGGTTGGGATCCCTCATTCCCTGGTGGGTCTTTAAACCCCCTCTGTGGGGCAGGCGTGGGGATGATGTCCTCCAGGGAGAAGCACCTTTGCCTCTGAAGCGAAAGGAGTGCGCCCGCCAGAAGATCCTCAGAGAGAGACCTCTGTCTGCCCTTTCTCTCCTCTCCTGCACGTTTCTATTGTGGGCCGCTCGCTTTTGGTTTCCTTTTCAAATCTCCAGTTGTATTTCCTGCTCTGGGACGTTTCTCTTCTCTGGTACCCCAAGGGTAGAACGTGACTTGGGGGGGGGCTGAGGCTTGATGTTGGGGAGAACGTGGAGGGACCAGAGCTTCTCCAGCGCTCTGCATCTTCTCTAGCCGTGAGGAAGCTTTGGAAAATCGGGGAGAACATGAAGCTGACAAGCTTTGAAGAGCAGAAAACAGCTCCAGTTAATCCCAGAGCCCAGACAGCCTGGGAAATTCCCAGTGTTGAAGGGAAAATGCAACCACCAATGAGGCAGAGGCCTTTTGCAGATGCTTTTCCCCAGCTGCACCCAAGCTGGTTCAAGAGAGGGTGTTTGAGGGGAGCAGAGCCGCCCCCTCAAACGCTGCATTATGAAGGGAGGGCTTGTTTCCTACCACAAGGCTTTTTTTTTCTAAGCCCGTCAAAGCCCTGAAGAAAGGCCAGGGCTTGTCTGTCTTCTCGAAATAGCCTCGGGGTGGGGTTTGCTGGTGAGTCCCGCACCTCCAGCATCTCAGGGCTTGGGGGGGTTTAGCAGTGCGACTTGCAAGCCCCTGTGCTCTGGTGGTGCTTGGAGGGGGGTGTCCCTCCTTCAGGGTTTGGGGGATGGCTGCAGCCTGGGGCTGAGCTGGGAAGGTGGGACCTGGTGGGGTGCAGGCACCCGAACTGCGCTTTGTTCTCCTCTGGCTCCATCCCTCTCTCCAGAGGATGCTGTTGACCCCATCAACCCTTGCCCTGCCTGGCAGGGGGGTGCGTGGTTTGGCTGGAGTGCCCTCCCCGTCAGGGATGCGGCATTTGTGAATGGGGATGAAGCTCCTTTGGGACAATTTGGGAGGAGGTCGGATCTCCCATCCCGACCTAATGGGGGTGCTGGCACTGCAGAGCCTCCCAGGCTGTGCTGAAAAGGCCTTCCTAAGGAGGGGGGAAAGCTGCAGCCTGTCTCCTTCCTCAGGCAGTGGGGAACACAGCCAGCTGGGCTCATGGCCATGGGAAGAGCTGGTCCAGTTGCCAGCCCTCCAGCCCCCTGCCCTCCCCCACCAATTTTTGGCCCCGCGCTTGGAGATTTGCAGCCGCTGCTGCTGCTGGTTTCAGTTCTGCTCCAAGGCCAGCTCAAGCCCAGCAAAGCCTGGGGGGGACACGGGTCTTTGTGAAGGAGGGGTTGGGTTGATGTTGGGGAGCGGGAGGGAAATGTCCTTTCTCAAGAGAAGAGCCCCTGCTGCGCGCACAGAGGAGTGCTCTGGCCAAGCGGTCGCGGGGTCGACTTGTGAGGCTGCAGAGCGAGCAGGAGGCGAATACCTCGCTGCTGAGAGAGCTGAGGGGGGAAAGGGAGGGCTTTTTTTAGAGCCAGGTCAGCCGAGGCCCAGCAGCTGCAGCGAGGAGCAGTGGCTGGGCTGAGCTGAGATGGTGCAGAGCTCGGCTGAGACCATGCTGCGTGGTGGAGGCCACTGTTGTCTAGCAGTAAGTCCCGAGAGTCTGGGATGCTGAAGATCCCTGGAGAAGTCATGAGCATCCTCCTGCACTCATCTTTCTGCCTGGCATTTCCTACTTGACTACTCTATATTGGAAGAATCCTTCCATATTTCCCCCTGTCTTCTCCAGGGCAGACACACACGACCGTGTCCAAGGCACAGCTGAGACCCTGGTTCCTCACAATCCCTTGTGACTTCTCAGATGCTGCTGTTCTTCTCCCTGGGCCAAGAGAGTCACTCCTGGTGGAAAAATCCCCCCCTCCTCCATGCAGAGACACGGGCTGCCACCAGAGTCCTGCTCCACCACCTTGACCCGGTCATTACAGCTGCTCTCCAATGGCTCCACCTGCAAAAACCCTCTTGGAGATGCTGTTGCTCTGCTGCCCTCCCAATTCCCAGGCTCTCAGCACTGAAACGTGGGTCTTCCCAGACCCAGGAGTCTGCTCTGTTTGCAGGGTCAGATGTACGGGGCTGGGAGGGAGAGGACCCATGAGGAAACTGTGACTTGGTAAGACCCACATCTGGGACCAAAGGGCAGGAGAGGCTTCTTGTTGAGAGCCCCTGACATCCCATGGCCAAAGACGAGCTCAGGAGACTCAGCCAGCCCACAGGCACGAGAAGGAGGCAGGAGAGGCAGGAAGAAAAGCCCCAGAGGATGCGCAGGGGTCAGCAGAGGACCGCCAAGAGACTTTGCGGCTCCTCTTTGTGGGGAAGCGCCTGCGGCCACACGTGGGTTGTTCCCAGGCGCAGCAACGCCCAGAGCGGACACCTCTTGTGCCGCTGCCTCAGCTGCTCAGAAAGCAGAGCCTGCCAGCTCCGGCCAGCCAGGGATGGGGAAGGGGCCGTCGGGTAGGGCCAGTTGGGCGCCCATGGCCCATCTCCCCACCGTCGCCTTGCTGCTGTTGGGTGAGTGGGAGCTGGGCACGTGTTGGGGACGGGGCTGGGGCTGCCAGGCTTTGGGAGCGGGGCCTGGGGACTTGGCAGAGAAAGGGTCTTGTGGGGCTTGTGCATGGGGAGGGGGAAGAGGCAGAGCTTTGTCATTTTTCTTGTGCTGAATGGAAATGAAAGTTCTTTTCCTGGTGGTGATGGCAACTGTCTTCTAACTAACGCCCTCTCTGCCCCACGGTTCAGGTGCCAGCGTGACCACCCAGGACATCTGCAGCTCCCCAGGTGATGGTGAGCACAGGGATGGGGGCAGAAAAGAGGGCTGAAGGAGTGGAGATGGGAAGGGAGAGGGGCTTCACATCCCATTTGTGAAAGAGGAGACTCTTCCACTCTGTTTGCACAAAAGTAACTCCACCCCGGGGCATCCCTGTGCCATCTCTCCAGGTGACCTCCCGGCTCCTGAACTCTTCCTGAACACCTCCAAGGCTCAGGAGGGAGAACGGGTTTTGCTTCGCTGCTCCATTGGAGGACACTCTCCTCCTACACGAATTGTCTTCTGCAAGGATGGGGTGGAGGAGCACAGCCTGAATGCCACATGGGGACAGTTGACCTACTCCAAGCATTTGATCATGACGAATGGGAATGTGGGGACGTACAGGTGTGGGTACCAGCACAGGAACGAGAGCAACTGGGTGAGGAACTCTGCCCTCAGCAAAGCACAGAACCTGGTGGTCACAGGTGAGACGTGGCACTGGTGCACGAGCAGGCACCCCGGTGAATGCCTGCCTGTGCCCAGACTCCAGATTGCAGTGAGGACCCTGCTGTGCCCCATGGCGTGTCCCTGGGCAGTTGAGATTGTTGGGGTCAGGATGCAGTTCAGCCCAGCCTTTGCCACCGGGGCAACTCCTCCCAGTCCCGGGGGAGCATCCTGCTCCTCTCCTGCCCCAGCATCACGCAAAGGGCACAGTGGTGGTGCCAGATCGAACCCAGAGCCACAGCTGTGCAATGCAGGGATGGATTGATCCCCAGGGTTGAGAGATGGTGGGTGAGGGGGTCCCCACCGGTGCTTGGTCTGTGCAGTACCTGGGAGAGCTGGAGACTCTCACCCTGGCCCTTTCTTCTACTAGTCAGCATGGACGAGTGTGTCCTTGCCTGTCTGTCTTTTCTCCACTAATGGATGCTCTGGAGACAGACCCCATTCCAGGGGTTTGCCATCTCCCTCCATCCCACACCTCTGCTGCAGACAACGCCCAGGATAAGAAATCCAGGGCTGGGGTTCCCAACAGAGCCCAGGCTGTGCCAGGGATGCTCCAAGGTGTCCCCTCTACCTCTATGAGCTGGTGTCAGGGAAACTGGGGACATTTGCATGTGCTGGGTGGTTCCCCAGGAGTCTGGTGAAACCAGAACGTGAGCTGGGGGTCAGCTTGGTGTCTGGGATGGTCCCAGTGCAGGAGAATGAGACTCAAAAGGACTTCATTTCTCTGACAGTCTTCTCTCACCAAAACCAGTGATCCCACCCACAGGTGAGCCATTGTTTTTAAGCTTTCCCACCGTCTCCTTCCACCTGGATATTCCTTGTCCACACTGTGACCCTCCTCTCTTCCAGCACCAGCCATACCCCTCTGGATCTGGATCCTGCGCTCTGTCCTCACCCTGCTCCTCCTGACTTCTGCCCCCATCATCACCCTCGTCCTGGAGAGATGCAGCCCCTCTCCCTGCGCACATCCCTGTCCCCGGTGTCATCTGATGGCCTCACTGCCCCGGGCTCCTCGCTGTCCCCATATCATGAGGGTGGTGGGAGTTACACTCCCCCCAGACTCCCAGCTGGGGTCTGGTCACTGAGGGGATCGTGCCCAAGGGAGGTGCTACCATCGCTCTGCTCTCTTTTGCTCAGCCCCCGCTCTGTCCCCTGAGGAAGGACCCTTGAATCTCACACCCACCCGGGTGCCTTTACCCCTGCAGATGCCCCTCCTGCTCCCGGGCAGCAGCGTCTCCATTCCAGGTCCATCCCTGCAGCCCAGGAGGATGCAGGGGGATGGTTGGGTGGCTCCAGCCTCACAGAGTGATGCTCTCAAGGTCCTGCATCCCTCCAACACTTCCCATTTCCCGGGGAGGTGCTGGTAGCCAGGGCCAGTTCCCGGGGCACTGGGCATCTTGTTGCAGTGACCAGTGCAGAGGCGCGTGTGTTGGCAGAGCGTTTGTGGGAGGTGAATTATAAAGGATTTGTTCTGAAGTGGACACTTGGTGTTTCTCCTCTGTCTCGGAGTGAATTTTCTAAAGGGCGCTGGGAGAGCTGCCAAACTCCTAGCTGGAGGAGCCCGAGTGCTGGGAGGGAGCTGCCATCCCCTGCGCCCACCGACCCGAGGGGTTCCCTCCCTGCTGCCATCACCCTGACAGACGTGTCCTGGAAATGTGCCCACCTGACAAGGACTGAGCCCGTCTCCCCACGCTCAGCTCCAAGGGGCAGTCGTTCCTGGCCCTCTGCACCCTACACCCGCCCATCTGTGGGGCACGGGAACCGGGCTGGAAACCTCCCCCGTGAGACGGGAGCGGGGTTGCCCAGCTGCGGGACAGATGTTGTTGGGACGTCGGCATCAACAGCCCCCGACATCTGCCCCAAGCTCAACCTCCCCCCTGTCGAGTCTCAAGCCTCCCGCACCAGCGCCACCCAACACTGGCCCTGGAGCCAAGTGTCTCCCTGAGGTGAAACTCCTGACGCTGGACTCTGGGCCCTTGGTGTGTTCTGGGGAGCTCAGGGGGAAGGTTGGGGTGCAGGCAGGAGGGGGGCACCTTGGCTGGGAAGCACAAGGCAGCACGGCTCCACGGTCGGGAAGGGGGGAAGGAGGGTGGGAGCCGAGCTCACAGCCAGAGGCTGGGAGGCAGGGCTGGAGGTGATGCCTCCTGCCTCCATCTTGGAGGTCCATGCGCGCACTGGGGGGACGTGGAGCAGCAAGACCTTGGCCGTGGGAAAAGCCACGGTCATTGTGTCTGCCCAGAGGGCACAGCAGCACTGTTATTGACAAAACCAGGGCACAGCAGCGCTGTTATTGACAAAACCAGGCCACAGGGGGAGGAGAGCAAGGGGAGAGATCTTCCACGGACCTAAAGCCCCAAGGAACATCAGTCCCGGCAGAGCTATGGCACGCAGGGCTTCAGCAAAGCTCCCGAGGGGATGGAGGGCTGACTTTTCCTCATCCCGGTGCAGATGGCCTCCAAGTTGCCAAGGTAGACCTTGGGCAGGGACATCTCCACGGTCACCTTCATCTAGAAAACATTGTCCTTCAAGGGGCTGGGGAGAAGAGGGTGGCCAGCATGAAGGTGTCCATCTCGTACACCAGGACCCCCCAAAGCCCCAAAAATGGGTCATGGAGTTAACAAATTGGTAAGTCTCCGTGACACCCGGTGGGATCCTGGGGCGGGGATGGTGACATCACCAACAAAATGTAATAAATGAAGAGAGACAAAACCCTTTATTTTTGGCAGGTGTGCGAGGATCTTGACAGGCCTGTGCACAGATCTTTGCCCAACGCTGTGCAACCCATGGTCTTGAAACCTCTCTCCTGATTTAAGGCAGCTCTCCACAAAGCCGAGTCCCCAGGCCCCGCTCCCAAAGCCTGGCAGCCCCAGCCCCGTCCCCAACACGTGCCCAGCTCCCACTCACCCAACAGCAGCAAGGCGACGGTGGGGAGATGGGCCATGGGCGCCCAACTGGCCCTACCCGACGGCCCCTTCCCCATCCCTGGCTGGCCGGAGCTGGCAGGCTCTGCTTTCTGAGCAGCTGAGGCAGCGGCACAAGAGGTGTCCGCTCTGGGCGTTGCTGCGCCTGGGAACAACCCACGTGTGGCCGCAGGCGCTTCCCCACAAAGAGGAGCCGCAAAGTCTCTTGGCGGTCCTCTGCTGACCCCTGCGCATCCTCTGGGGCTTTTCTTCCTGCCTCTCCTGCCTCCTTCTCGTGCCTGTGGGCTGGCTGAGTCTCCTGAGCTCGTCTTTGGCCATGGGATGTCAGGGGCTCTCAACAAGCAGCCTCTCCTGCTCTTTCTGCATTGGCAAGACCCACATCTGGGAACACTTGCCCCAGGGATCCTGTCCAGTCAGCCCTGAACATCTGGCTGAGTTGGTGGAGCAGGACTCTGGTGGCAGCCTGTCTCTCTGCATGGAGGAGGGAGGGATTTTGCCACCAGGAGTGACTCTCTTGGCCCAGGGAGAAGAACAGCAGCATCTGAGAAGTCACAAGGGATTGTGAGGAACCAGGGTCTCAGCTGTGCCTTGGACACGGTCATGTGTGTCTGCC
This sequence comes from Numenius arquata, assembly GCF_964106895.1. NCBI lineage: Eukaryota > Metazoa > Chordata > Aves > Charadriiformes > Scolopacidae > Numenius > Numenius arquata. The sequence continues at coordinate 899,754 of NW_027415062.1, forward strand.
CTGGAGAAGACAGGGGGAAATATGGAAGGGCTCTTCCAATATAGAGTAGTCAAGTAGGAAATGCCAGGCAGAAAGATGAGTGCAGGAGGATGCTCATGACTTCTCCAGGGATCTTCAGCATCCCAGACCGTCAGGATTTCCTCATAGACAACAGTGGCCTCCACCACGCAGCATGGTCTCAGCCGAGCTCTGCACCATCTCAGCTCAGCCCAGCCACTGCTCCTCGCTGCAGCTGCTGGGCCTCGGCTGACCTGGCTCTAAAAAAAGCCCTCCCTTTCCCCCCTCAGCTCTCTCAGCAGCGAGGTATTCGCCTCCTGCTCGCTCTGCAGCCTCACAAGTCGACCCCGCGACCGCTTGGCCAGAGCACTCCTCTGTGCGCGCAGCAGGGGCTCTTCTCTTGAGAAAGGACATTTCCCTCCCGCTCCCCAACATCAACCCAACCCCTCCTTCACAAAGACCCGTGTCCCCCCCAGGCTTTGCTGGGCTCGAGCTGGCCTTGGAGCAGAACTGAAACCAGCAGCAGCAGCGGCTGCAAATCTCCAAGCGCGGGGCCAAAAATTGGTGGGGGGAGGGCAGGGGGCTGGAGGGCTGGCAACTGGACCAGCTCTTCCCATGGCCATGAGCCCAGCTGGCTGTGTTCCCCACTGCCTGAGGAAGGAGACAGGCTGCAGCTTTCCCCCCTCCTTAGGAAGGCCTTTTCAGCACAGCCTGGGAGGCTCTGCAGTGCCAGCACCCCCATTAGGTCGGGATGGGAGATCCGACCTCCTCCCAAATTGTCCCAAAGGAGCTTCATCCCCATTCACAAATGCCGCATCCCTGACGGGGAGGGCACTCCAGCCAAACCACGCACCCCCCTGCCAGGCAGGGCAAGGGTTGATGGGGTCAACAGCATCCTCTGGAGAGAGGGATGGAGCCAGAGGAGAACAAAGCGCAGTTCGGGTGCCTGCACCCCACCAGGTCCCACCTTCCCAGCTCAGCCCCAGGCTGCAGCCATCCCCCAAACCCTGAAGGAGGGACACCCCCCTCCAAGCACCACCAGAGCACAGGGGCTTGCAAGTCGCACTGCTAAACCCCCCCAAGCCCTGAGATGCTGGAGGTGCGGGACTCACCAGCAAACCCCACCCCGAGGCTATTTCGAGAAGACAGACAAGCCCTGGCCTTTCTTCAGGGCTTTGACGGGCTTAGAAAAAAAAAGCCTTGTGGTAGGAAACAAGCCCTCCCTTCATAATGCAGCGTTTGAGGGGGCGGCTCTGCTCCCCTCAAACACCCTCTCTTGAACCAGCTTGGGTGCAGCTGGGGAAAAGCATCTGCAAAAGGCCTCTGCCTCATTGGTGGTTGCATTTTCCCTTCAACACTGGGAATTTCCCAGGCTGTCTGGGCTCTGGGATTAACTGGAGCTGTTTTCTGCTCTTCAAAGCTTGTCAGCTTCATGTTCTCCCCGATTTTCCAAAGCTTCCTCACGGCTAGAGAAGATGCAGAGCGCTGGAGAAGCTCTGGTCCCTCCACGTTCTCCCCAACATCAAGCCTCAGCCCCCCCCCAAGTCACGTTCTACCCTTGGGGTACCAGAGAAGAGAAACGTCCCAGAGCAGGAAATACAACTGGAGATTTGAAAAGGAAACCAAAAGCGAGCGGCCCACAATAGAAACGTGCAGGAGAGGAGAGAAAGGGCAGACAGAGGTCTCTCTCTGAGGATCTTCTGGCGGGCGCACTCCTTTCGCTTCAGAGGCAAAGGTGCTTCTCCCTGGAGGACATCATCCCCACGCCTGCCCCACAGAGGGGGTTTAAAGACCCACCAGGGAATGAGGGATCCCAACCAGGTGAATCCAGCCCCCCTGGGGACGGAGCGCAGGGACTGAGCCCAGTGATTGTGCAGCAACCGGGGAGGATACACGGGTCTGGGAGGGTCTGGAGCAGGGGAGGATGCGCACGGGACCACGGAGACCCCTCTCCACCCATGGAAGCTCAGAGGAGACTGGACTGAAGAGCCGTCTCCCACTGCTCCTGGGGCAGACGGGGGTTCTACAAGCCTCAGCTCCACGCTCGCCACCTCTCTGAGCTCCTGCCAGTGGAGCTCCACGCTTGGTTTAATCAAGCAAATGCAGTGGAGCTCCCAGGCTGGTTTGGAGCAGGCAAAGGCTCCTTAGAACTCTGGAGATCCCCTGGGCTTCCCCCACAAGCTTGTTGCTCCCTCCCTGTGGTGAGACCAGAGAAATGCTCTGGGCAATCCCTGGCAAGGACCACGCTGAACTGCCAGTTCCCGCAGGCCCTGGCTGGGGGAACTTGGCCCAAGATGGCATCCCTTGGCTCAAAGCCACCTGCACTGCATCTCCAACCTCCACAAGCACCTCTCCAGAGCCCTGGGCACCCAATTGCTTCATCTGCAGCCTCAGAGACACAGCCCTTGGCCAAAACCCGCTGCCCGAGCCACTTGCAGGAGAAGAGTTGGCTCCAGCTGTCAACATAATAGCGGCATTTCTTGGGCATCAATTAAATTAAAAAGGTCAGTTAATTGAAAATCTGTTTGGCCTCTGATTGTCAGCCCTTTGCGTGGGTCTCTGAAGGCCTCGTAGGTGCTTAATCCTCCACCACATGGAGGTAGGAGCCGGAGTCCCTCCCAAGTCTTGGCTGGGGACCTCGCCTCATTTGGTTGGAGCCCAACAAGACCTTTCCCAAAGGCACGTCCAGCACCGGGACCTGCTGCCAGCAGCACCCAAGCATGGGAGAGGATACATCTGGAGGGCCTTCTCATCAGGAAGGTCCACCAAAGGCCCCTTCGGATCCACCAGACCTTTGAGAAGGACTAAGGGGTGAAGGGAAAAGGGAAAGGTGGGTTTGGGGCTGGTGTCACCCACTCCCTGTCTGCAGGGAGGGAGGCCGAGGGGATGGGAGGTGTTGGAGAGGGCTGATGGAGACATCTCTGCATGGCTTTGCCCCTTCCCACCTCTCAGCTGCCTCTAACTCCTCAGCCAGTCACCAAAAAGGCTTTGATTTGCATTTCAGAGCTCCCTCACACCCTTCTTCCCCACAAAGCCCAGCAGACCTCATCCTGCCCTCACCACCAAACCACAGCCCCAGGGAGGCCCCATCCACCTCTGCTGCCCCACCACATTCCTTCTTGTCTCCTGCTTTGGCTGCTGCTGACACGTCCAAACGCAAACCAAAAATAAAAATATTAAAAAAAAATAAAGTTCCCCCAAAAAATCTGTTCACTGGCAGGAAACATCAGGCCCAGACACCGGCGTGACACAGCTCATGGTGACCACCAACCTCTCACCAGATAACGTGGCACGTGAAGGCCACCAGAGCTGTTTTCTCTTTCGCCACATGGGAAGGAAAGCAGAGCAAAAGGAAGAGATCTGTCCCAGTGCTCCCAGTGCTCGGCTGGAGGTGCTCCAGCTACACCAGGTTTTATCTGAAAAATGCGTCCCCTCTGGATGGAGGGATGGGCGGGCAGATGGATGGAGAGCGCAGAGGTGGGTTGGGTCAGGAGAGAGATGACCCACAGACAGGCACAATCTCTGCAGGAACATCAGGAAGGGAAACACAGGGATGGTCTGACAGATGTAGGGCCAGGTTCCATGTTCTGAACCCAACCTCCACCTAGAAAATGGGGTTCAAGGGGCTGGAGAAGAGGATGGAGAACAGGAAGGTCTCTGCCCCCTACACCAGGACCCCCAGCTGGACAAACATCAAAACTAAACCCAAGCTGGAATTCACACCAAAAAGCACTTCAGGGGAGCAGCTTTCCACCCGACCTGGCATCCAAGCAAGATCCCAAGCCCCAGACACAGCTCAAACCACCCACGGGACCTTCAAACCACACTCCCCTTCCTCACCACTCAACAGGGAGTCCTCCGAGCTGACAAAAAAGGGGATCAGGAGACAAAAGAACCATCTTCCATCCTACTTGGGGCTTCTTCCCCTCCTGTCTTAGGGCAACACAGCACAAGTTTGGATGCACAATTGCTTGCTCAACCATTTATTGAGGGCAGCAGGTTCTGCCTGGTGTTTACAGCAACACGGACAAGGTACATCCGCCCTTGGTGGAGCTGCCACCTCTGGATTGCGAGGAGGAACTACCTTGATTCTCCATGAGGACTTGGATGACCGACTTGGCAGCACTGGACACGGTGGCCGTGACCCTCACGTGGCCAGCAGAGACCACGGCACCTCCTGGCACACACTGAGCTTGACTTGGTGGAACACGGTGCCCTCGTCAGGGCTGGCGGGTTGACTATTCCTCATTAAGAGAGGGAAAACCCTTTCTTTTTGGAGCGTGTCCGAGGAGGGTGCAGGAGCTCGTCTCCATCTCCCAGTCGCTCTCCTTTGTCTCTCTTCTTGCCCTCCCTCCAGGAGAAGCATCCGTGTCCCCGGCCCAAAGCAGGCCATGTCCCTCCGCAGCCTTGTCCCTGTCCCTGCCGGCTCCTCTCCCTCCCATCCAGCCTGGCACCTCTGCTCTGTCTTCCTTGGGAGAGCACGCCTGGCCCTGGCCATGGCTCAGGGGTGGCAGGGGGGGCCAGGAGTCCAGGGGCTCCCGAAGGGACAGGAGAGACAGGCTGTCATCACGGGACAGTTGGTGGCTCTGGGGCTGGGGGGGCTGCCTTTCTGGGGGGTGCAGGGACGACAGGGAGCTGCCAGTGCTGAGGGGTGGCAACGATGGGAGGGAGGGCCGGGGGCCTTGGAGGTCTGGGGGGGACAAGGGGCACATGGAGCTCTCCCTGCTGGGATGGGCTGTTGTTGGCAGGGAGGGCAGGGAGCGCTCCCAGTCACCAGCACAGGCCCGCCATGCAGGGAAAAATGGCCCCGCCGGTGGGTCGGTGTCGGTGCCCGGGGCCTTTCAAACAGCCCGGGGGGGATGGAGCCTCATTGGGGTGTTTCTCGTCGGGATCTTCTCAAATACTCTGGAAATGAGAGAAAAAAAGGGGTTTTTACATCCTTTCTCTAGAAATTCATTAGACCGAGCTTCGTCATTTCCTACTTGTGTGAATTCCTGGTTTGTTTGGCCGCAAAACGACACCGTTCTGGATGTCAGTGGTTAAAGAAGATGAATTGTTGCCGGTTAAAATGTGACAATAATTGGTTGATCACTGCAAATGAGGTGAAATTAAAACTGGAGGCATTTTGCTGGCTGTGAGGGACTGGAGTGTGCAAGCCTCGGGCCACAAAACTCAATGGAACTTGAGTTTGTCCTGGGCAAAAAGGGGAAACCTGAGGGTTTTGCACAACGAGGGGCCGCTCTGAACCTCACGGCTCCGGGGAAGGTCTCCCCGACTCCAAAAAGACAGATTTTTTGGGTTGCAAGTAAAAGAAAACCTCCAAGAGGTACCTGGGCAAGGGCAATCCTCCAGCTGCCCTCCCCTCTGCCCCCCTCCTCCCCTCCGGGTGTTTTTTTGAGCCCAAAGTAGGCTTTTTGGGAAGAAAAAGGGAGGGCTGACCTTCCGCACTCACCTCAGGGCAAGTTCCAGAGCAGGGAGGTCCCGGGATCCCCGGAGGAGCCACAGGCGCTGTGGGGCTGCGGGTGGTGACGCCCCGGCGTGGGCTTTTCTTTGGGTGTCACACGTGGCCTCTTCTTCTGGTGGCAAATGGCCTGCAAACCAGGGACAAAATACCTTGAAATGTCTCAAAAAGGCAAAAAAATAAGATTTTTTGTGATGATTTAACGCGGCTTATCAGCCCAGGTAAAGTCTGAGCACTAAACAGCCAAAAAAACAATGGGAAAACAGGGTGCAAAGCCACAACTTGCAAGAAAAACTGTATTATTTCTACTGTCCCAAGCGGAAAAGCACTTTCCTCCACAAAATCTATCAAAGGGGCTGAAAAGGTGCAATTCCCACACACTGAAGCCACATGGCCACCCCATTTCCAACCCATAAGTTAAAAAAAGATGTATTTACACAAACCAAATCCCTGTTTCCTGGCAAGGAACGTTTGAGCAGATGGATTCGTCAAGGGAACAACCCCCCCCAGCAGTTTTTTTACCTCGCCTTCGGCTTTTTCCTCCTCATCCCGGACTCTCTTGGACCTTTTCTGCATGAGGCGAGGTCGGGTGCAGCCGAAGCGCATCTTCTTCTTCTGGCTGTAGTAATATTCGACACACTGGGCCACGGTTTTCGTCTGGATCTATGGGGAGAAATCCAGGGATATTAAATACTCCCTTGTCATTACAAATGAGGGCAAACGATGTCTTGTCCCGCTGGGTTTTTAGAAGGAAGAAGGGTCCTAAGGACAGGATTCCAACAGGGGATTGAAAATAGGGCTTTCTGGGTTAAAAGCGTCCCCGCTAACCAGCTCCGCCCCGCTCCAACGGCTTTACCTCCTTCTGGATGAGGCGAAAATTCTTCTTGTGAACATAAAACGCCTCTTTAAATAACTGCTGTTCCCGCCGGGTCCAGGTGTCTGAGCCTTGGGATAAACAGCCACAGGCAAATTATTAGAAGACGCATTTCCCTGCCTCAAAAAGCCCCACAAATGGATTAAAACTACTGTTTTCCCCACCCAAACCCCACCTTTTAAAGAATAATTCCAATAGCAAAGGGATCTTTTCTCCTCCCATTTACCTGCGTAATGGTAATCAGCCAAGGGGTGGGATTCGGGTCTCCGGGGGGGCCCAGAGCGCAGCATTTCCAGAGCTTCCTGCCAGATTTAATGGGAGAAAAGGACTTCAAATCCTCTGGCAGAGGAGGAAAAAGGGCAAAAAAAGGAAAAAGAGAAATTCCATTCTCCCGACTGTCCCAGAATCCAAACAAGCTCCAATGGATGCACCGGGACGGGCTCTGTCACCCCACCAGACCTTAACGCCGCCACGGGCAGCACCCGGCGCCTTGAGCAAAGAGATTCCGGCCCCTGGAAGAGCCAACTCAGAGCAACTCCCAGCTCAAACCAGTCACAAAGCGGGTTCTTCAGGGGGAAGCGCTGCTCCCTACCGCAACGTTGCCCCGAGCCTCGTGCAGGCAATGCAGAGCCAGCTCCGCGTTCAGCCCTCCCCCGGCTCTGCCGCTGGAAGAGGCCATCTTCAGCAGCTTTGAAACTACAAAGGCAAGAAAAAACACCAACGAGTCAGGTTTTCCTCCAAAAAGGAGAAAAGATGCCACAGGAGATGGATGGGAAATGGAGGAAGGGCAGAAAACAGAACGGAAACCACAAAACGCCCAGAAAAATATCCCATATTCCAACTATTGCCACAGGAAGAGCAGCTTTTGGAGCGGGATCTCCAGAGAGAAACTCCTCCCTGGCTGCAGATGAGCTGGGACCGCAAACCCCCCCCCCTTTCTCATGGAAGATGCTCCCGAGAGCACCATCGGTTCTTATTTAGCCACTTTCCTCCCAAAAATTAGCCATCTCCTTCCCTCGAACGCTACGGGGCCAAGACAAGACGGGAGAGAACCCAAACGCCCTATCAAGTAACTGTGAAAAGGTGGAATTTTCCCGATTCCCCAAAGAAAAGGTTTAAGACAAACCTTTCTCCTGCGTCTCGGGGTTGGATTCAATGTCACCCCACGGCTTCCAGACAAGGGAGGCTCGCTCTTCTTCCTCCTGTCCCAAGCAGGATCTGTCCCGCAGGGCAGGGAGCTCCGCCTGAAACTGGTCCCCGACATTGATGCGGCTGAAAGGAGGAAGAGGAGGGGGAGGAAGGCACGTCAGGAACGGATACGGCGCAACAAACGCTTCAAAAGAGGGAAAACGTGATGAGTTGGGGCAAAACCGGTCCCTGTTTCCCAGCAAAACATCACTCAGTCTTCCGCCACCAACTTCCACCGCCCCTTCCCACCCCCAGCGTTACCCTTCGGCCACTGGAGGCTTTTTTGGCCCCATTGGGCAGGAAAATTTGGGTTTTTCCCAAAAAAAACAGTCCAACTGGTGAGTATCACTCTCCACAGCAGTAGGAAGCTGCCACAGCCACGGCCAGCGAGCGACCACCGCGTCGGAATGTTGTGTGGAACGCGGGAGGCCGGCAACGGGCTGTGATGTCAGCAAAACCAGTGCTTTACTGGGACAGCACTTGGCATTTTTGGGCATTTCTGGCCCATATGGGGTACCCTCCACCCAAAAACACGCTGTGGAGAAGGGGCCAAGTGACACTCATCCCCAACCCCGGTTCCCTCCTCCCGTTTTCCCAACATTAGTCCTCATTCCAATGGCTCAACGTGGATTTTTGCCTCATCCTCCATCAAAAAAACCAAAAATCCTGGATGTTCTGCCCAAAAAATCTAACACCACCGCACTGGGCATAAAACTCATTCTACAGACCGTCCTTTAATCTTCCTTGCCCTCCTCCTTGTCACACACCACTACATCCCCCACAAAATTTCCCTCTTCTCAGGGAAATCATCGCTCTGGAGATGGACCCTCCGGCTACCACTTCACCCCTGCGGCTGCCCTGGGGCAGAAGGCGGGGATTGAGCCATTTGGGGCTTTTCTAGAAGCAAAAGGAGCAAAGCGAAACCCCGGGGGCCATTTCCATCCCTCCTCCCCCAATCCCCAGGGAAAAATCCCCTCCTTCATCTGTTTTCAGCTTTTTTAGGAGGCAAAAGGAGAGCCGGGGCCTGGGGGCTCAAATCCTCGGCTCCCAGGAATTCCAGGTGGTAAAACCAGTCAGCAGAAGCCGAGCCCAGTAGGGAAACTGGGATGAGTGGGCAGCTGCGTCCCGGACATGCCCATGGTTTGGGTCCAACCACCACCTCTTTTTAATGATTGGATTCAATTTTGAACCCCAAACTCGTACCATAAAAAACAGGTGGTGGCTTTAGGAGGAGCTTCAAATGCTCCCTGTCAACGCCCGGGTTTCCACCGCGGTCATTGATCCCCCAGGAAGGGGGACAATGTTTGAATTTAGGAATTCTCTGGCAGAAAATGGCTCCAAACGGGTGGAGTTGCTCCATTTAATGGCAGCCGGCTGGAGTCCTTTCCAGTTCTCCTGAGAACAAGAGCTGGGGAGAAGAAAGCCCCCGCCAGCTTTTGTGTGGCCAGAGAGAGTGCTCAAAGGAATAAAAGTCATTTCCCAAATCGTCTTGAAATCCTTCAAATCTCCTCCTCAAAGCCCAAGGATTTCCCCAGCTTTCCCATCCCCCTTGACACTTCCCACCTCCCCTTTTCTTTTCCTGCAGCTCCAGGTGATTAACGGGGGACGTATTTCCAATCAATTCCTCCCACGGCCCCTGCAACCTTTGCCAAAGTCTCACCAAAACAAAGGTGCCTGCCCTCGGGCATGGCATGGGACAGTGACAGCCTGATGGCACTGCTCACACCGCTGCACGGACCCACTCGCACACGCAAACCCGTGACCAACTGCCTGTACCTGCTGGCGGATCACCAACCCTTGGAGACACGTCCAGCTGTGTACGGAAAGGACGGGTCTGTGTCAGCCGGTCGGTCAGACCACACAGAGATGCCACAATCCCATCCAAAGGCGCCCCAAAGCCACCTCGGGGAGCTCTCCTTGGCTGGTCCACGGGGGCTGCCCAGCCAAGGAGATGTCCCTTAATTATATCCATTGGAAACTTCTATTATCATCAGAACGTTGATCAGACTTGGTCCATCGACCCCAGCTCCAGCATCACCACCCCAACGGGCTCTAATCTGTGAGACTCGCACAGGCTCAGCTGAGAAAATGATGGCTTCAAAGGAAATGTAGCTCCAGGAGACAGAGCTCCACGGCCTGAGCGCAGCACTAACCAGAAGCTTTACTGACTCAACCGCTGCTTTTCTACCCAAACGCTGCTCATCTCCAGGGAGAGAAAGCTGCTTTAGCCACTTCTCCTCCAAAGCCCTCACAGGGCTAAAGCCACACAGTCAGGAGCACCCCTCTGCACAGAGACACAGCCAGCAGAAAGGCAATCCTTTGGGAAATCCATCGGGACACCCATTCTAGCAGAAAAGAGAATCCTTACCAGGCTGGTGGCAAAACTCCCCGCGTCTCTGGGCCAGGGGGATGTCACCAACGCCTCCGCACCTCTGAGGGTTGGGATCCACCACAAGGCTGGTTTCCATTCTGTCACATCCTCGGAGCTAAAACTGTCGGCAGGAGATGCCTCATCCTGGGACTCGGAACCACCCGGGCACCTGACCTGCAGAACACAAGTACCTCTCAAGAGACCTTGATGTCCTGCATTAACACACCAGCACGCTCTTGAGATCACACAACCACACAATGGTCACAGTTGGAAGGCTCCTTAAAGCCCCTCCAGTCCCACCCCCTGCCCTGGGCAGGGACACCTCCCACCACACCAGGCTGCTCCAAGACCCCTCCAACCTGGCCTGGAACCCCTCCAGGGATGGGGCAGCCACAGCTTCTCGGGGAAACCTGGGCCAGACTCTCACCATCCCCCCCAGCAAACCATTTCCTCCCCACATCTCATCTCAATCTCCCCTCTTCCAGTGGCAAACCCTTCCCCCTCCTCCCACGGCTCCCCTCCCTCATCCAGAGTCCCTCCCCAGCTTTCCTGGAGCCCCCCCCTTTAGGGACTGGAAGGGGCAGAAAGGTCTCCCCGGAGCCTTCCCTTCTCCAGCCTGAACCCCCCCAACTCTCTGTCCTCACAGCAGAGGGGCTCCAGCAGCCCTGACCCCCTCCCCTCCAGCACTTTTTGGGGGGTGCCTGCGCTCCCTGGCCCCGTGACAGACCCCTCCAGTCACTGGGGTGGGAGGAGGGGGTGCCAGTGTTTTTTAGGTATTTTTTCTCTACAGTGCAGTATAAACGGCTCGTTCGGGGCTGGTGCTTCTCTGTGCACACCGTAGATTGGAAAGGAGGGGGACCCCAAAAAACGCACCCTCTCACACCCTAAAATCATTCCTTCTCCCACCCCCTCTAAAACCACCCATTCTCCCACCCTCCAACCCCAAAAATCCCTCTTCCAGACCCCATACCCTTAAAAAACACCCCTCTCCCAACCCTGCACCCCAAAAATCTCCTCCCATCACAAACTCCCCTTACCAGCTCCAAAAAACCCAACCCCTAACCCACCCTCTCCCAAACCCCCTCTCCCTAACACCCCCAAAACCACCCTCAACACCCCCCATCCCAAAAGACCCTCTCCCACCCCAAACCCCAACTCACTTCTGACGCAGAAGCTCTTCCCTCTTCTGTCACCAGCTTCTTGATATCCCCAAAAACCTCCTGTCATTCCCGGGGGTCAATAGGGTTAACAAGGGGCAGCACTAACAAGCCCCATCCCCCATTATGTTCTACCCTGGCTGCAGCCAGAGCCGGCAAAGAAATTTCCAGACAGCACCTGGAAAAGGGGGTGTCAATGTGGGGGAGAGGGCCACCAATGGGAAATGGGATATGGGGGGGGAAGGGGGTCTCGGGCGGGAGGCCTCACCATCTTTGGGTGAGTTGCCCTTCATGAAGATGAAGCTGAGGATGACCATGAGGAGCCCCAGCTTGGCCGTCTGGGTGTCCCTGGGGCCTGAGGGGGGACGGCAGAGGGGTATCACCCCCCTGAATAGGGAGGGGGAAGCTCTAACGGGGTCTGCCTGCCTCCCAAAATATGACCCCTCCCCTTCTGCCCATGCGCTCGTGCCAGCACCGCCCACCCTGGAAAACACCGCTGCCCATTGGCCCGCTCACTGCTCTCATCCCGCCCACCGCCCCCTCTTCAAGCCGCCCATTGGGCCAGCGGCTGCACTCGCCCCGCCCCCTCTCTCCTGCGAGGGCTCCCCTCAGGTGGTGAAAAAGGCGGGAAAGGCGCCCCTGCCCCCTTTCCCCTCAGAGCCACAAAATGGCCGCGCCGCTTGGCTTGAACCATTAAAAACAAGATAAAAACTCCCCCAAACCACCCCAAATAGCCAGTTTTACCAAAAGAAGGGATTTAAAGCACTTGTGCTGACCCCGCCCCTCGAAAGGCACCACCAGAGCCCTTCCCTTCCAGGGAGTGACAGGAGGTTTTTGGGGCTATCAAGAAGCTGGTGATGGAAGAGCTTGTGAGGCAGAAGTGAGTTGGGGTTTGGGGTGGGAGAGGGTCTTTTGGGATGGGGGGTGTTGAGGGTGGGTTAGTGGGGGTTTGGGAGAGTGGGGGTTTGGGTTTGTTTTTTTTAAGCTGGTAAGGGGAGTTTGTGATGGGAGGGGATTTGGGGGTGCAGGGTTGGGAGGAGGGGTGTTCTTTGGGGGTGGGGGGTTTGGGAGAGGGTTTTTTGGTGGGGGTGGGAGAATGTGGGGGGTTTTGGGGCTGTCTGGGTTGGGAGAGAAGGGAGTTTGGGGTGGGAGAGGGTTTTTTGGGGGATGGAGGAGTTGGGAGAGGGGTCTTTTTGGGTGAGGAAGTGTGTTTTGGGGTGGGGGGTGAGAGAATTGGTGGGTTTTGGGGTGGGGGGGGTTGGGAAAACGGGTGTTTTTGTGGTGCCGCCCCCTTCCCAGTCCCTGGTGCGCACAGAGCAGCACCTGCCCCGTCCGGGCCGTTTATACTGCACTGCAGAGAAAAAACAGCTGAAAACCACTGACAAACACACCTCCCCCCCACACACACCCCCCCACACACCCAAACCAAGTGAATGGAGGGGTCTGTCATGGGCCGAGGGGGTGCAGGTACCCCCCAAAAGGTGCTGGAGGGGAGGGGGTCACCACCTCACACACACCCCCTTCTCATCCCCCTCGTAGGTACCTGGAGATCCCCCCCATCACCCTGTTGGACCCCCCTGGAAGCCCCCAAAATTAATGCCCCCCACCCCCAATAATGCTTGGGGACGGTGACCAGGGCTTTGGCAAGGGGGGCGGCTGATGTCAATGTTCTACGGGGCAAAATGGGGTTCTGGGGGAGGTTCCCCAAAATCTACCACCCCCCCAATTTCAGGGGGGTTTAATGAGATCTGTCCCCTCTTTTGGGGTTTTTTTTGGGGCTCCTCCCTTACCTGTGGCTGCACGCGGTGGGTGTTCACTGCCTCCCCCTCGTACCCTGGTTCCCCGGGAGGCAACAGCGTTTGGGGGGGCCAGCCCCCTTTTTGGGGGTGTTGTCCCTGTTTTGGGGGGCACACCCGGGGAGGGGACAGTCCCCTTTTTGGGGAGGTTGTCCCCTTTTTGGGGAGGTTGTCCCCTTTTTTGGGGTCAGACAGGGTGGGCAGTGCCATGGGGTGGGGCAACCCCTGGCCACGCCCTCCCTTGAAATGATGGGGGCTGCTGGGGCTGTGTCTTGTCCCTGTTAGCCCCACCCCTTTGTGGGTGTGGTCTTTCCCATTAGCCCCACCCCTTTGTGGGTGTGGCCTCCCCCCAGCTCTAGTGGGCGGGGCTCACTGTCAGCCCTGCCTCTTGCAGGAGGCCCTGTGGGCGTGGCTTGTTTCCCCTGGCTCCACCCCTTTGTGTCTCTGTCTCACCTGGGGGTGTGGCTTCCTCCCTTAGCCACGCCCCTTCCCTTCAGCTCCACCCCTTCTCCCTTAGCCACGCCCCTCTGTCCCTGCCTGTAGTAGCCCTTGGGGGTGTGGCTTGTTCCCTTAGCACCGCCCCCCAGGGTGTTCCCTATGGGTGTGACCTCCCTTGGCCCCACCCCTTCCCTGTGGCTCCGCCCCTGCCCATAGCCCAGCCCCTCCCTTGTGTGAGTGGTGGGTGTGGCCTCCCTTGGCCCCACCCCCTTTTCCTACCCCCACCCTTGTAGGGGTGCCTCCCACTGGTGGGCGTGGCCTTGTCCTTTAGCTCCACCTCCTCCCTGAGTCTGTGGGCGTGGCCTCCCAGAGCCCCACCCCCTTCCCCCTAGCCCTGCCCTTCCCTGGGGTGACCCTGGTGGGTGTGGTCTCCTTAGCCCCACCCCCTTTCCCTTAGCCCCACCCCTTCCTGACCTGCCAGGTGGGTGTGGCCTCAGCCCTGCCCCTGTGCTTGCCCCTCCCACCCTCCTCCTTGTACCCCCAGCCCCCAGCCTGTCCCTGCTTGGTCCCACCTCACAGACATGTCCTGCCCCCCCTGCTGTCCCCGAGGGAGACCCCCGTGTCCCCCTCGATGCGAGTTGAGCTTCACTTGCTGGGCGAGGTTGTCTGCACCGATTTTTTTTGGGGGGTGGGCACGATTTTTGGGGGACCCCCCCACTTCAAGGTTCTCCCCTCGGTGTCGCTTCTGCCCCCCCAGGGTCTCACCTTGATGTTCCCTTCAATGATGGCGGGGTCGACGCAGATGGATTCCACGCAAAGAACCTGGATGGGGGGAAAACGGGGGTCACCGATGCCCCCCCGCCCCCTCTTCTGTGATCACCCCCAAAGCAGTCCCCCCCCCATGTGCTGTGAAAACCTGTCCCCTTGGGTGTGGGAGCAATCTCCGGCCCTTGAGTGCTGTGACCCTTGGGTGCTCCTTTTGAGCCTGGCCCTGGGGAGAGGGAGAAAGGTGGTTTTGAGGATGAAGTTGCCAAGAGGAAACCAAGCCAGGAGGATGAAACCACCAACGCCGTTTGCAGCTTAACGTCGCCAGGAGACGTTTCCTTCACTCGACGTCTTTCGTTCTATTTCTTGTGGCTTCATTTTTAAAAACTATTTTCAAACTTTCCCTCACAGCAGGGCCAACAACCTTCAAAAAGCGAGTTTTGGGGTTTTGCACAGAGCTCAGGGCCCCAAAGCGCTCCCTGTGCTGGACTGTCCCTGTCACCTCGACCTCCTGTCACCGAGAGAGTCCCACCGGGAGGTGCTGGTGGCGGAAGAGGGTAAAAACCTTCCGTGAAACACCCAGTTCCTCCAGAAACCATGTTTCTGAGCAAGAGTGCCGAGGAAGGCGCTCTGTTCCGAGGAATGACTGTGTTTGTCCTGTCGTTGTCCCCCCGTCCCCTGCCCCATGGGGTCTCCTTTCCCCCGTGCTGGTCAGGCCCTGTTTCTTCCTGGGCTTTGAGGAACGTTATTCCTGAAGATGCAGGAGAGACTGAGCCCCTTTTGCCTCTGGGACAATCCCAGCAGCTCCTCAGCGAGGTGGGATCAGCTCTCCCGCAGTCCTGTGTGATGAGTGTGCCAGTTGTCCTGCTTCTCCACCATCTGCCCAGAGCCAGAGGGACATGGGCAGGATGGAGGTGGCTCCTGTGACCCCCCTGAAGTCCCACCAGGCCAAGTGCAAGGTGCTGCCCCTGGGTCAGAGCAATGCCGGGTACAAATCCAGGCTGGGTGGAGAATGGCTGGAGAGCAGCCCTGAGGAGAAGGGCTTGGGGGTGTTGGTGGGTGAGAAGCTCCACACGAGCCAACAATGTGGAGTGTGGGCCAGAGGAGGCCACGGAGATGCTGGGAGGGCTGGAGCCCCTCTGCTGTCAGGACAGGCTGAGAGAGTTGGGGGGGTTCAGGCTGGAGAAGGGAAGGCTCCGGGGAGACCTTTCTGCCCCTTCCAGTCCCTAAACAGGTGGGGCTCCAGGAAAGCTGGGGAGGGACTCTGGATGAGGGAGGGGAGCCGTGGGAGGAGGGGGAAGGGTTTGCCACTGGAAGAGGGGAGATTGAGATGAGATGTGGGGAGGAAATGGTTTGCTGGGGGGGATGGTGAGAGTCTGGCCCAGGTTTCCCCGAGAAGCTGTGGCTGCCCCATCCCTGGAGGGGTTCCAGGCCAAGTTGGAGGGGTCTTGGAGCAGCCTGGTGTGGTGGGAGGTGTCCCTGCCCAGGGCAGGGGGTGGGACTGGAGGGGCTTTAAGGAGCCTTCCAACTGTGACCATTGTGTGGTTGTGTGATCTCAAGAGCGTGCTGGTGTGTTAATGCAGGACATCAAGGTCTCTTGAGAGGTACTTGTGTTCTGCAGGTCAGGTGCCCGGGTGGTTCCGAGTCCCAGGATGAGGCATCTCCTGCCGACAGTTTTAGCTCCGAGGATGTGACAGAATGGAAACCAGCCTTGTGGTGGATCCCAACCCTCAGAGGTGCGGAGGCGTTGGTGACATCCCCCTGGCCCAGAGACGCGGGGAGTTTTGCCACCAGCCTGGTAAGGATTCTCTTTTCTGCTGGAATGGGTGTCCCGATGGATTTCCCAAAGGATTGCCTTTGTGCTGGCTGTGTCTCTGTGCAGAGGGGTGCTCCTGACTGTGTGGCTTTAGCCCTGTGAGGACTTTGGAGGAGAAGTGGCTAAAGCAGCTTTCTCTCCCTGGAGATGAGCAGCGTTTGGGTAGAAAAGCAGCGGTTGAGTCAGTAAAGCTTCTGGTTAGTGCTGCGCTCAGGCCGTGGAGCTCTGTCTCCTGGAGCTACATTTCCTTTGGAGCCATCATTTTCTCAGCTGAGCCTGTGCGAGTCTCACAGACTGGAGCCCGTTGGGGTGGTGACGCTGGAGCTGGGGTCCATGGACCAAGTCTGATCAACCTTCTGATGATAATAGAAGTTGCCACTGGATATAATTAAGGGACATCTCCTTGGCTGGGCAGCCCCCATGGACCAGCAAAGTTTGGATGTCTTTGACTTGGCTGATGGCAGAAACCCCCCCCCTGCCCTTGTTTGTGCCCAGAAACTGTGGATGGAGGCAGCAGGAGATGGAAATTGTCCCTCAAAAGCCCGAGATGCTTTTGGGGGGGGTTTGCCCAAAACGAGGAAACGAGGGGTTTCGTCGCCCAATGTCACAGAGGGGGATGTGATGTCATAGAGGAAGGGTTGTGATGTCATAGAGGGGGTTTGTGATGTCATAGAGGAGCGTTGTGATGTCATATAGTGGGGTTTTGATGTCATAGAGAGGGTTATGATGTCATAGAGTGGCGTGATGTCATAGAGGTGGTTATGATGTCATAGAGTGGGGTTGAGATGTCACAGAGTGGTTTCTGACGTCATAGAGTGGGGTTGTGACGTCATAGAGTGGGGTTGTGATGTCATAGAGGGAGGGTATTGATGTCATAGAGTGGGGTTGTGACGTCATAGAGTGG
This sequence comes from Numenius arquata, assembly GCF_964106895.1. Classification (NCBI taxonomy): domain Eukaryota; kingdom Metazoa; phylum Chordata; class Aves; order Charadriiformes; family Scolopacidae; genus Numenius; species Numenius arquata. The sequence continues at coordinate 916,521 of NW_027415062.1, forward strand.
GGTTGTGACGTCATGGAGTGGGTTTGTGAGATCATAGACGGGCTTGTGACGTCATAGAGGGGGTTGTGATATTATAGAGTGGGTTTGTTGTGTCATAGAGGGGGTTATGACGTCATAGAGTGGGGTTGTGAGATCATAGACGGGGTTCTGATGTCACAGAATCGGGTTCTGATGTCACAGAGTCGGGTTGTGATGTCTTAGAGTGGGGATGTGACGTCAAAGAGGCGGTTGTGACATCATCGGGGATTGTGATGTCATAGACTGGGGTTGTTATGTCATATGTTTCTATGAAGCTGGGTCTAATGGATTTCTAGAAGAAATTTTCTAGAGGAAATCTAGAGGTTTTTTGGCTGTTTAGACTTTACCTGGGCTGATAAACCGCGTGAAATCCATGGCCAAAAAATCTTATTTTTCTGCCTTTTTGAGCCATTTCAAGTTATTTTGTCCCTGGTTTGCAGGCCGTCTGCCACCAGAAGAAGAGGCCACGTGCAACCCCCAAAGACAAGCCCCCGCCGGGGCGTCACCACCCGCAGCCCCACAGCGCCTGCGGCTCCTCCGGGGATGCCGGGACCTCCCTGTGCTGGGACTTGCCCTGAGGTGAGTGCGGAAGGTCAGCCCTCCCTTTTTCTTCCCCAAATGCCTCCTTTGGGTTCAGAAAAGCACCCGGGGGGGAAGGGGGGGGGGCGGGGTCAGAAGGGAAGGGCAGCTGGAGGATTGCCCTTGCCCAGGTGCCTCTTGGTGGTTTTATTTGACTTTCAGCCCCCAACGTTCTGTCTTTTTGGAGTCGGGGAGACCTTCCCCGGAGCCGTGAGGTTCAGAGCGGCCCCTCCTTGTGCAAAAGCCTCAGGTTTCCCCTTTTTGCCCAGGACAAACTCAAGTTCCATTGAGTTTTGTGGCCCGAGGCTTGCCCACTCCAGTCCCTCACAGCCAGCAAAATGCCTCCAGTTTTAATTTGACCTCATTTGAAGTGATCGCCCAATTAATTCTCCTACTTTAACCCCCACCGATCCATCTTCTTTAACCACCAGCATCCAGACCGGTGTCGTTTCTATGAAGCTGGGTCTAATGGATTTCTAGAGGAAGGACTTACAAATCCCTTTTTCCTTTGTTCTGCTCCCTTGTCCCTAAGGGTAGTTTCCCACGGGGTCCTATTTCCTAACTCCTTGAAGAGCTGGAAGTTTTCTTTCTTAAAATGTGGCGTCCTAACTGTGCTTCTCGTGGGCTTCCAACTTGTGAAGAGAGTGAACTGCACTAGAGCATGATGACTGCAGCCCATGGACGAGGGGATTGGGGGATGGAAAGGGCCCCCGGGGTTTCGCTTTGCTCCTTTTGCTTCTAGAAAAGCCCCAACTGGCTCAATGCCCGCCTTCTGGCCCGGGGCAGCCGCAGGGGTGAAGTGGTAGCCGGAGGGTCCATCTCCAGAGCCATGATTTCCCTGAGAAGGGGGAAATTTTGTGGGGGATGGAGCGGTGTGTGAGGAGGAGGAGGGCAAGGAAGGCTAAAGGAGGGTCTTGGCGGAAAGATTTTTATCCCCAGGGTGGTTTTGTCAGATTTTTTGGGCAGAACCTCCAGGATTTTGGGGTTCTTTTGATGGAGGATGAGGCAAAAATCCGCATTGAGCCGTGGGAATGAGGGCGACCCCTGGGAAAACGGGAGGAGGGAACTGGGGGTGGGGGTGGGTGTCGCTCAGCCCCTTCTCCACAGCGTGTTTTTGGGTGGAGGGTCCCCCATATGGGCCAGAAGCCCCCCCAAACGCCCAGTGCTGTCCCAGTAAAGCACTGGTTTTGCTGACGTCACAGGCCGTTGCCGGCCTCCCGCGTTCCACACAACATTCCGAGGCGGCGGTCGCTCGCTGGCCGTGGCTGTGGCAGCTTCCTACCGCTGTGGAGAGTGACATTCAGCAGTTGGATTAGTTTTTTGGGGAAACCCCCAAATTGTCCTGCCCGATGGGGCCCAAAAAGCCTCCAGTGGCCGAAGGGTAACGCTGGGGGTGGGAAGGGGCGGTGGAAGTTGGTGGCGGAAGACTGAGTGATGTTTTGCTGGGAAATAGGGACCGGTTTTGCCCCACCTCACCACGTTTCCCCTCTTTTTTAGCGTTTGTTGCGCCGTATCCATTCCCGACGTGCCTCCCTCCCCCTCCTCTTCCTCCCCCTTTCAGCCGCATCAATGTCGGGGAGCAGTTGCAGGCGGAGCTGCCTGCCCTGCGGGACAGATCCCTCTTGGAAGAGGAGGACGAAGGAGCCTCCCTGGTTTGGAAGCCCTGGGGTGACATGGAAAGCAAGCCTGAGCCGCAGGAGAAAGGTTTCTCTTCAGGCTTTTCTTGTGGGAAAGGGGCAAATTCCTCCTTTTCAGAGTTACTTGATAGGGCGTTTGGGTTCTCTCCCGTCTTGTCTTGGCCGCGTAGCGTTGGAGGGAAGGAGATGGCTCGTTTTTGGGAGGAAAGTGGCTAGATAAGAGCCGATGGTGCTCTGGGGAGCATCTTCCATGAGAAAGGGGGGGTTTTGGCGGTCCCAGCTCATCTGCAGCCAGGGAGGAGTTTCTCTCTGGAGATCCCGCTCCCAAAGCTCTTGAAAGAGCCTTTTTTTTGTCCATCAGAAGACTTTTGGCCTCATCCAGAAGGAGGTAAAGCCGTTGGAGCGGGGCGGAGCTGGTTAGCGGGGAGGCTTTTAACCCAGTGACGCGCGGAAACAAACCTTACAACTCGCAGAGAGTTATAAAGCAGGTCTGTTTATTGCGGCGCCGGGTGCAAGGGGGATTTCTTCTCCAAACTTGCACACAGGTTTGTGAAACAAGCGTCTATTTATGGTGAAAAGCGTACATATTCATTAAGGTGGGCTGGGTCATTCTAATTAATTCTAAGAAAAGGCGTTACTATTCTAATTATTTCTAAGAACTCATTATCATAAATCTCCTCCCCTTGCCGCATGCGCACTGCCGCCTGGTGGTCGTGGGCCGGGGTCTTCTGGAGGAAGGCTCGCAGTCTTCTTCACCGGGTACCTTCACCTTTGTCCCAGAAAGCTTGGGTTGGCCGGATCCCAAACCGCAAAACTAGTCCCGACCAGATGGACACCTTTCCCAGACAGCTGGGTCCCTCCTTAGCATGCAGGCTGCTCCCGCTATCTTATACACAAGGCCATTTCTTTATCTTGGAATGCTGGGCTCCGAGCTTTGTTCTTTCCCATGCCGTACTAAATTCACACTAACAACCTTTAACTATTCATTTTCTGATTCACCAGAAAGCCCTATTTTCAATCCCCCGTTGGAATCCTGTCCTTAGGAGCCTTCTTCCTGCTCAAAACCCAGCGGGAGAAGACATCATTGCCCTCCTTTGTAATGACAAGGGAGTCTTTAATATCCCTGGATTTCTCCCCATAGATCCAGAGGCAAACCGTGGCCCAGTGTGTTGACTCTTGTTCCTTCTGGAGGAAGACAGTGCGATTTGGGTGCACCTGACCTCGCCTGCTGGAGAAAAGGGTCAAGAGAGTCCGGGATGAGGTGGAAAAAGCCAAAGGCGAGGTAAAAAAGCTGCTGGGGGGGGGTGTTTCGTTGCCCAATGTCATAGAGGGGGATGTGATGTCCTAGAGGGAGGGCTGTGATGTCATAGAGGGTGTTGTGTTGTCACAAGTTGGGGTTGTGAGGTTAGAGGTTTGGGGTGTGACGTCATAGAGGGGGGTTGTGGTGTCCTAAAGAGAGGGTAGTGACGTCATATAGGCGTTGTGATGTCATACAGGGAGGGTTATGACGTCACAGGTTGGGGTTGTGATGTCACAGGGTGTGGTTGTGATGTAGAGGGGTTGTGATGTCATAGTGGGGTTTGTGATGTCACAGAGTCGGGTTGTGACGTCATAGAGTGGGATTCTGATGTCATAGAGTGGGGTTACAACGTCATAGAGGGGGTTGCGATTTCACAGAGTTGGGTTGTGACGTCATCGGGGATTGTGATGTCATAGAGGGGTTATATCATAGAGGGGGTTGTGACGTCATAGAGTGTGTTTGTGGCATCACAGTGGGGTTTGTGATGTCACAGAGTGGTTTGTGATTTCATAGAGTGGGGTTGTGATGTCATAGAGGGGGTTATGATGTCAAAGCGTAGGGTTGTGATGTCATAGTGGGGTTTGTGATGTCACAGAGTGGTTTGTGATGTCATAGAGTTAGGGTTGTAACATCATAGAGGAGCGTTGTGATTTCACAGAGTTGTGTTGTGACGTCATAGTGGGGTTTATGATGTCATAGAGGGGGTTGCGAGGTCATAGAGTGGGGTTGTGACGTCATAGTGGGGTTTGTGATGTCACAGAGTCGGGTTGTGACGTCATAGAGTGGGATTGTGATGTCATAGAGGGGTTATGATGTCATAGAGTGGGGTTGTGATGTCATAGAGGTAGGGTTGTGACGTCATAGAAGGGCGTTGTGATTTCAGAGAGTTGGGTTGTGACGTCATAGTGGGGATTGTGATGTCATAGAGTGGGCTTGTGACGTCATAGAGTGTGGTAGTGATGTCACAGAGTTGGATTATGGTGTCATAGAGTGGGGTTGTGACGTCATAGTGGGGTTTGTGATGTCACAGAGTCGGGTTGTGATGTCATAGACGGAGGGTTGTGGTGTCATAGAGGTAGGGTTGTGACATCATAGAGTGTGGTTGTGACGTCATGGGGGCTGTGACGTCATCGGGGATTGTCATGTCATAGATGGGGTTATGATTTCATAGAGGGGGTTGTGATGTCCTAGAGTCGGGTTGTGATGTCATAGTGGGCTTTGTGATGTCACAGAGTCGGGTTGTGACGTCATAGACTGGGATTGTGATGTCATAGAGGGGTTATGATGTCATAGAGTAGGGTCATGACATCATAGAGGTGGATGTGACGTCATAGAGTGCGGTTGTGATGTCATAGAGTGGGGTTGTGACGTCACAGTGGGGTTTGTGATGTCACAGACTGGTTTGTGATGTCATAGAGTGGGGTTGTAATGTCATAGAAGTAGCGTTGTGACGTCATAGAGTGGGGTTGTGACGTCATAGAGTGTGGCTGTGATGTCACAGAACCGCGTTGTGATGTCATAGAGGGGGATTGTGATGTCATAGAGGTAGGGTTGTGACGTCTTAGAAGGGCGTTGTGATTTCACAGAGTGTAGTTGTGACGTCATAGTGGGGTTTGTGATGTCACAGAGTGGTTTGTGATGTCATAGAGTGGGGTTGTGATGTCATAGAGGGGTTATGATGTCATAGCGTGGGGTTGTGATGTCATAGAGGTAGGGTTGTGACGTCATAGAAAGGCATTGTGATTTCAAAGAGTTGGGTTGTGACATCATAGTGGGGTTTGTGATGTCATAGAGTGTGGTTGTGATGTCATAGAGGGGGTTGTGACGTCATAGAGTGCGTTTGTGGCATCACAGTGGGGTTTGTGATGTCACAGAGTTGGGTTGTGACGCCATAGTGGGCTTTGTGATGTCACAGAGTGGTTTGTGATTTCATAGAGTGGGGTTGTGATGTCATAGAGGGGGTTATGATGTCAAAGCGTAGGGTTGTGATGTCATAGTGGGGTTTGTGATGTCATAGAGTGGTTTGCGATGTCATAGAGTTAGGGTTGTAACGTCATAGAGGAGCGTAGTGATTTCACAGAGTGTGGTTGTGACATCATAGTGGGGTTTGTGTTGTCACAGAGTGGTTTGTGATGTCATAGAGTGGTTTTTGATGTCATAGAGGGGGTTATGGTGTCATACAGTGGGGTTGTGACGTCATAGAGGGGGTTGTGACATCATCGGAGATTGTGATGTCATAGAGGTAGGGTTGTGACATCATCGAGGATTGTGATGTCATAGAATTTTTGGGCAGAACCTCCAGGATTTTGGGGTTCCTTTGATGGAGGATGAGGCAAAAATCCACGTTGAGCCGTGGGAATGAGGGCGACCCCTGGGAAAACGGGAGGAGGGAACTGGGGGTGGGGGTGGGTGTCGCTCGGCCCCTTCTCCACAGCGTGTTTTTGGGTGGAGGGTCCCCCATATGGGCCAGAAGCCCCCCCAAACGCCCAGTGCTGTCCCAGTAAAGCACTGGTTTTGCTGACGTCACAGGCCGTTGCCGGCCTCCCGCGTTCCACACAACATTCCGAGGCGGCGGTCGCTCGCTGGCCGTGGCTGTGGCAGCTTCCTACCGCTGTGGAGAGTGACATTCAGCAGTTGGATTGTTTTTTTGGGGAAACCCCCAAATTGTCCTGCCCGATGGGGCCCAAAAAGCCTCCAGTGGCCGAAGGGTAACGCTGGGGGTGGGAAGGGGCGGTGGAAGTTGGTGGCGGAAGACTGAGTGATGTTTTGCTGGGAAATAGGGACCGGTTTTGCCCCACCTCACCACGTTTTCCCTCTTTTTTAGCGTTTGTTGCGCCGTATCCATTCCCGACGTGCCTTCCTCCCCCTCCTCTTCCTCCCCCTTTCAGCCGCATCAATGTCGGGGAGCAGTTGCAGGCGGAGCTGCCTGCCCTGCGGGACAGATCCCTCTTGGAAGAGGAGGAGGAAGGAGCCTCCCTGGTTTGGAAGCCCTGGGGTGACATGGAAAGCAAGCCCGAGCCGCAGGAGAAAGGTTTCTCTTCAGGCTTTTCTTGTGGGAAAGGGGCAAATTCCACCTTTTCAGAGTTACTTGATAGGGCGTTTGGGTTCTCTCCCGTCTTGTCTTGGCCCCGTAGCGTTGGAGGGAAGGAGATGGCTCGTTTTTGGGAGGAAAGTGGCTAGATAAGAGCCGATGGTGCTCTCGGGAGCATCTTCCATGAGAAAGGGGGGGTTTTGGCGGTCCCAGCTCATCTGCAGCCAGGGAGGAGTTTCTCTCTGGAGATCCCGCTCCCAAAGCTCTTGAAAGAGCCTTTTTTTTGTCCATCAGAAGACTTTTGGCCTCATCCAGAAGGAGGTAAAGCCGTTGGAGCGGGGCGGAGCTGGTTAGCGGGGAGGCTTTTAACCCCGAAAGCCCTATTTTCAATCCCCCGTTGGAATCCTGTCCTTAGGACCCTTCTTCCTGCTAAAAACCCAGCGGGAGAAGACATCATTGCCCTCCTTTGTAATGACAAGGGAGTCTTTAATATCCCTGGATTTCTCCCCATAGATCCAGAGGCAAACCGTGGCCCAGTGTGTTGACTCTTGTTACTTCTGGAGGAAGAAAGTGCGATTTGGGTGCACCTGACCTCGCCTGCTGGAGAAAAGGGTCAAGAGAGTCCGGGATGAGGTGGAAAGAGCCAAAGGCGAGGTAAAAAAGCTGCTGGGGGGGTTTGTTTCCTCGACGAATCCATCTGCTCAAACGTTCCTTCCCAGGAAAGAGGGATTTGCTTCACGGAAAGAGATATTATTTTAATTTTTGGTGGGCGGGGGAACGGGGTGGCTGTGTGGCTTCAGTGCGTGGGAATTGCACCTTTTCAGCCCCTTTGATAGATTTTGTGGAGGAAAGTGCTTTTCCGCTTGGGACAGTGGAAATAATACAGTTTTTCTTGCACCCCGTTGTGGCTTTGCACCCTGTTTTCCCATTGGTTTTTTGGCTGTTTAGACTTTACCTGGGCTGATAAACCGGGTGAAATCCATGGCCAAAAAATCTTATTTTTCTGCCTTTTTGAGCCATTTCAAGTTATTTTGTCCCTGGTTTGCAGGCCGTCTGCCACCAGAAGAAGAGGCCACGTGCGACCCCCAAAGACAAGCCCACGCCGGGGCGTCACCACCCGCAGCCCCACAGCGCCTGCGGCTCCTCCGGGGATGCCGGGACCTCCCTGTGCTGGGACTTGCCCTGAGGTGAGTGCGGAAGGTCAGCCCTCCCTTTTTCTTCCCCAAATGCCTCCTTTGGGTTCAGAAAAGCACCCTGGGGGAGGGGGGGGGGGTGTGGGGGCAGAAGGGAAGGGCAGCTGGAGGATTGCCCTTGCCCAGGTGCCTCTTGGTGGTTTTATTTGACTTTCAACCCCCAACGTTCTGTCTTTTTGGAGTCGGGGAGACCTTCCCCGGAGCCGTGAGGTTCAGAGCGGCCCCTCCTTGTGCAAAAGCCTCAGGTTTCCCCTTTTTGCCCAGGACAAACTCAAGTTCCATTGAGTTTTGTGGCCCGAGGCTTGCCCACTCCAGTCCCTCACAGCCAGCAAAATGCCTCCAGTTTTAATTTGACCTCATTTGAAGTGATCGCCCAATTAATTCTCCTAATTTAACCCCCCCCAAAATCCATCCTCTTTAACCACCAGCATCCAGACCGGTGTCGTTTCTATGAAGCTGGGTCTAATGGAGGAGTCCTTCTAGAGGAAGGACTTACAAATCCCTTTTTCCTTTGTTCTGCTCCCTTGTCCCTAAGGGCAGTTTCCCCCGGGGTCCTATTTCCTAACTCCTTGAAGAGCTGGAAGTTTGCTTTCTTCAAATGTGGCGTCCTAACTGTGCTTCTCGTGGGCTTCCAACTTGTGAAGAGAGTGAAGTGCACTAGAGCATGATGACTGCAGCCCATGGACTAGGGGATTGGGGGATGGAAAGGGCCCCCGGGGTTTCGCTTTGCTCCTTTTGCTTCTAGAAAAGCCCCAAATGGCTCAATCCCCGCCTTCTGGCCCGGGGCAGCCGCAGGGGTGAAGTGGTAGCCGGAGGGTCCCTCTGCAGAGCCATGATTTCCCTGAGAAGGGGGAAATTTTGTGGGGGATGGAGTGGTGTGTGAGGAGGAGGAGGGCAAGGAAGGCTAAAGGAGGTTCTTGGCGGAAAGATTTTTATCCCCAGCGTGGTTTTGTAGGATTTTTTGGGCAGAACCTCCAGGATTTTGGGGTTCTTTTGATGGAGGATGAGGCAAAAATCCACGTTGAGCCGTGGGAATGAGGGCGACCCCTGGGAAAACGGGAGGAGGGAAGTGGGGGTGGGGGTGGGTGTCGCTCGGCCCCTTCTCCACAGCGTGTTTTTGGGTGGAGGGTCCCCCATATGGGCCGGAACCCCCCCAAAGGCCCAGTGCTGTCCCAGTAAAGCACTGGTTTTGCTGACGTCACAGGCCGTTGCCGGCCTCCCGCGTTCCACACAACATTCCGAGGCGGCGGTCGCTCGCTGGCCGTGGCTGTGGCAGCTTCCTACCGCTGTGGAGAGTGACATTCAGCAGTTGGATTGTTTTTTTGGGGAAACCCCCAAATTGTCCTGCCCGATGGGGCCCAAAAAGCCTCCAGTGGCCGAAGGGTAACGCTGGGGGTGGGAAGGGGCGGTGGAAGTTGGTGGCGGAAGACTGAGTGATGTTTTGCTGGGAAATAGGGACCGGTTTTGCCCCACCTCACCACGTTTTCCCTCTTTTGAAGCGTTTGTTGTGCCGTATCCATTCCCGACGTGCCTTCCTCCCCCTCCTCTTCCTTCCCCTTTCAGCCGCGTCAATGTCGGGGAGCAGTTGCAGGCGGAGCTGCCTGCCCTGCGGGACAGATCCCTCTTGGAAGAGGAGGAGGAAGGAGCCTCCCTGGTTTGGAAGCCCTGGGGTGACATGGAAAGCAAGCCCGAGCCGCAGGAGAAAGGTTTCTCTTCAGGCTTTTCTTGTGGGAAAGGGGCAAATTCCCCCTTTTCAGAGTTACTTGATAGGGCGTTTGGCTTCTCTCCCGTCTTGTCTTGGCCCCGTAGCGTTGGAGGGAAGGAGATGGCTCGTTTTTGGGAGGAAAGTGGCTAGATAAGAGCCGATGGTGCTCTCGGGAGCATCTTCCATGAGAAAGGGGAGGGCTTGGCGGTCCCACCTCATCTGCAGCCAGGGAGGAGTTTCTCTCTGGAGATCCCGCTCCAAAAGCTCTTGAAAGAGCCTTTTTTTTGTCCATCAGAAGACTTTTGGCCTCATCCAGAAGGAGGTAAAGCCGTTGGAGCGGGGCGGAGCTGGTTAGCGGGGAGGCTTTTAACCCCGAAAGCCCTCTTTTCAATCCCCCGTTGGAATCCTGTCCTTAGGACCCTTCTTCCTGCTAAAAACCCAGCGGGAGAAGACATCATTGCCCTCCTTTGTAATGACAAGGGAGTCTTTAATATCCCTGGATTTCTCCCCATAGATCCAGAGGCAAACCGTGGCCCAGTGTGTTGACTCTTGTTACTTCTGGAGGAAGAAAGTGCGATTTGGGTGCACCTGACCTCGCCTGCTGGAGAAAAGGGTCAAGAGAGTCCGGGATGAGGTGGAAAAAGCCAAAGGCGAGGTAAAAAAGCTGCTGGGGGGGTTTGTTTCCTGGACGAATCCATCTGCTCAAACGTTCCTTGCCAGGAAAGAGGGATTTGCTTCACGGAAAGAGCTATTATTTTAATTTTTGGTGGGCGGGGGAAGGGGGTGGCTGTGTGGCTTCAGTGCGTGGGAATTGCACCTTTTCAGCCCCTTTGATAGATTTTGTGGAGGAAAGTGCTTTTCCGCTTGGGACAGTGGAAATAATACAGTTTTTCTTGCACCCCGTTGTGGCTTTGCACCCTGTTTTCCCATTGGTTTTTTGGCTGTTTAGACTTGACCCGGGCTGATAAACCGCGTGAAATCCACGGCCAAAAAATCTTATTTTTCTGCCTTTTTGAGCCATTTCAAGTTATTTTGTCCCTGGTTTGCAGGCCGTCTGCCAGCAGAAGAAGAGGCCACGTGCGACCCCCAAAGACAAGCCCACGCCGGGGCGTCACCACCCGCAGCCCCACAGCGCCTGCGGCTCCTCCGGGGATGCCGGGACCTCCCTGTGCTGGGACTTGCCCTGAGGTGAGTGCGGAAGGTCAGCCCTCCCTTTTTCTTCCCCAAATGCCTCCTTTGGGTTCAGAAAAGCACCCTGGGGGAGGGGGTGGTGGGGCGGGGGCAGAAGGGAAGGGCAGCTGGAGGATTGCCCTTGCCCAGGTGCCTCTTGGTGGTTTTATTTGACTTTCAACCCCCAACGTTCTGTCTTTTTGGAGTCGGGGAGACCTTCCCCGGAGCCGTGAGGTTCAGAGCGGCCCCTCCTTGTGCAAAACCCTCAGGTTTCCCCTTTTTGCCCAGGACAAACTCAAGTTCCATTGAGTTTTGTGGCCCGAGGCTTGCACACTCCAGTCCCTCACAGCCAGCAAAATGCTTCCAGTTTTAATTTGACCTCATTTGAAGTGATCGCCCAATTAATTCTCCTAATTTAACCCCCACCGATCCATCTTCTTTAACCACCAGCATCCAGACCGGTGTCGTTTCTATGAAGCTGGGTCTAATGGAGGAGTCCTCCTAGAGGAAGGACTTACAAATCCCTTTTTCCTTTGTTCTGCTCCCTTGTCCCTAAGGGCAGTTTCCCCCGGGGTCCTATTTCCTAACTCCTTGAAGAGCTGGAAGTTTGCTTTCTTAAAATGTGGCGTCCTAACTGTGCTTCTCGTGGGCTTCCAACTTGTGAAGAGAGTGAAGTGCACTAGAGCATGATGACTGCAGCCCATGGACTAGGGGATTGGGGGATGGAAAGGGCCCCCGGGGTTTCGCTTTGCTCCTTTTGCTTCTAGAAAAGCCCCAAATGGCTCAATGCCCGCCTTCTGGCCCGGGGCAGCCGCAGGGGTGAAGTGGTAGCCGGAGGGTCCATCTCCAGAGCCATGATTTCCCTGAGAAGGGGGAAATTTTGTGGGGGATGGAGTGGTGTGTGAGGAGGAGGAGGGCAAGGAAGGCTAAAGGAGGGTCTTGGCGGAAAGATTTTTATCCCCAGCGTGGTTTTGTCAGATTTTTTGGGCAGAACATCCAGGATTTTGGGGTTCTTTTGATGGAGGATGAGGCTAAAATCCACGTTGAGCCGTGGGAATGAGGGCGACCCCTGGAAAAACGGGAGGAGGGAACTGGGGGTGGGGGTGGGTGTCGCTCGGCCCCTTCTCCACAGCGTGTTTTTGGGTGGAGGGTCCCCCATATGGGCCGGAACCCCCCCAAAGGCCCAGTGCTGTCCCAGTAAAGCACTGGTTTTGCTGACGTCACAGGCCGTTGCCGGCCTCCCGCGTTCCACACAACATTCCGAGGCGGCGGTCGCTCGCTGGCCGTGGCTGTGGCAGCTTCCTACCGCTGTGGAGAGTGACATTCAGCAGTTGGATTGGTTTTTTTGGGGAAACCCCCAAATTGTCCTGCCCGATGGGGCCCAAAAAGCCTCCAGTGGCCGAAGGGTAACGCTGGGGGTGGGAAGGGGCGGTGGAAGTTGGTGGCGGAAGACTGAGTGATGTTTTGCTGGGAAATAGGGACCGGTTTTGCCCCACCTCACCACGTTTTCCCTCTTTTGAAGCGTTTGTTGCGCCGTATCCATTCCCGACGTGCCTTCCTCCCCCTCCTCTTCCTCCCCCTTTCAGCCGCATCAATGTCGGGGAGCAGTTGCAGGCGGAGCTGCCTGCCCTGCGGGACAGATCCCTCTTGGCAGAGGAGGAGGAAGGAGCCTCCCTGGTTTGGAAGCCCTGGGGTGACGTGGAAAGCAAGCCCGAGCCGCAGGAGCAAGGTTTCTCTTCAGGCTTTTCTTGTGGGAAAGGGGCAAATTCCCCCTTTTCAGAGTTACTTGATAGGGCGTTTGGCTTCTCTCCCGTCTTGTCTTGGCCCCGTAGCGTTGGAGGGAAGGAGATGGCTCGTTTTTGGGAGGAAAGTGGCTAGATAAGAGCCGATGGTGCTCTCGGGAGCATCTTCCATGAGAAAGGGGAGGGTTTGGCGGTCCCACCTCATCTGCAGCCAGGGAGGAGTTTCTCTCTGGAGATCCCGCTCCAAAAGCTCTTGAAAGAGCCTTTTTTTTGTCCATCAGAAGACTTTTGGCCTCATCCAGAAGGAGGTAAAGCCGTTGGAGCGGGGCGGAGCTGGTTAGCGGGGAGGCTTTTAACCCCGAAAGCCCTATTTTCAATCCCCCGTTGGAATCCTGTCCTTAGGACCCTTCTTCCTGCTAAAAACCCAGCGGGAGAAGACATCATTGCCCTCCTTTGTAATGACAAGGGAGTCTTTAATATCCCTGGATTTCTCCCCATAGATCCAGAGGCAAACCGTGGCCCAGTGTGTTGACTCTTGTTACTTCTGGAGGAAGAAAGTGCGATTTGGGTGCACCTGACCTCGCCTGCTGGAGAAAAGGGTCAAGAGAGTCCGGGATGAGGTGGAAAAAGCCAAAGGCGAGGTAAAAAAGCTGCTGGGGGGGTTTGTTTCCTCGACGAATCCATCTGCTCAAACGTTCCTTGCCAGGAAAGAGGGATTTGCTTCACGGAAAGAGATATTATTTTAATTTTTGGTGGGCGGGGGAACGGGGTGGCTGTGTGGCTTCAGTGCGTGGGAATTGCACCTTTTCAGCCCCTTTGATAGATTTTGTGGAGGAAAGTGCTTTTCCGCTTGGGACAGTGGAAATAATACAGTTTTTCTTGCACCCCGTTGTGGCTTTGCACCCTGTTTTCCCATTGGTTTTTTGGCTGTTTAGACTTTACCTGGGCTGATAAACCGGGTGAAATCCATGGCCAAAAAATCTTATTTTTCTGCCTTTTTGAGCCATTTCAAGTTATTTTGTCCCTGGTTTGCAGGCCGTCTGCCACCAGAAGAAGAGGCCACGTGCGACCCCCAAAGACAAGCCCACGCCGGGGCGTCACCACCCGCAGCCCCACAGCGCCTGCGGCTCCTCCGGGGATGCCGGGACCTCCCTGTGCTGGGACTTGCCCTGAGGTGAGTGCGGAAGGTCAGCCCTCCCTTTTTCTTCCCCAAATGCCTCCTTTGGGTTCAGAAAAGCACCCGGGGGGAGGGGGGGGGGTGTGGGGGCAGAAGGGAAGGGCAGCTGGAGGATTGCCCTTGCCCAGGTGCCTCTTGGTGGTTTTATTTGACTTTCAACCCCCAACGTTCTGTCTTTTTGGAGTCGGGGAGACCTTCCCTGGAGCCGTGAGGTTCAGAGCGGCCCCTCCTTGTGCAAAAGCCTCAGGTTTCCCCTTTTTGCCCAGGACAAACTCAAGTTCCATTGAGTTTTGTGGCCCGAGGCTTGCCCACTCCAGTCCCTCACAGCCAGCAAAATGCCTCCAGTTTTAATTTGACCTCATTTGAAGTGATCGCCCAATTAATTCTCCTAATTTAACCCCCACCGATCCATCTTCTTTAACCACCAGCATCCAGACCGGTGTCGTTTCTATGAAGCTGGGTCTAATGGAGGAGTCCTTCTAGAGGAAGGACTTACAAATCCCTTTTTCCTTTGTTCTGCTCCCTTGTCCCTAAGGGCAGTTTCCCACGGGGTCCTATTTCCTAACTCCTTGAAGAGCTGGAAGTTTGCTTTCTTCAAATGTGGCGTCCTAACTGTGCTTCTCGTGGGCTTCCAACTTGTGAAGAGAGTGAAGTGCACTAGAGCATGATGACTGCAGCCCATGGACTAGGGGATTGGGGGATGGAAAGGGCCCCCGGGGTTTCGCTTTGCTCCTTTTGCTTCTAGAAAAGCCCCAAATGGCTCAATCCCCGCCTTCTGGCCCGGGGCAGCCGCAGGGGTGAAGTGGTAGCCGGAGGGTCCATCTCCAGAGCCATGATTTCCCTGAGAAGGGGGAAATTCTGTGGGGGATGGAGTGGTGTGTGAGGAGGAGGAGGAGGGCAAGGAAGGCTAAAGGAGGGTCTTGGCGGAAAGATTTTTATCCCCAGCGTGGTTTTGTAGGATTTTTTGGGCAGAACATCCAGGATTTTGGGGTTCTTTTGATGGAGGATGAGGCAAAAATCCACGTTGAGCCGTGGGAATGAGGGCGACCCCTGGGAAAACGGGAGGAGGGAACTGGGGGTGGGGGTGGGTGTCGCTCGGCCCCTTCTCCACAGCGTGTTTTTGGGTGGAGGGTCCCCCATATGGGCCGGAACCCCCCCAAAGGCCCAGTGCTGTCCCAGTAAAGCACTGGTTTTGCTGACGTCACAGGCCGTTGCCGGCCTCCCGCGTTCCACACAACATTCCGAGGCGGCGGTCGCTCGCTGGCCGTGGCTGTGGCAGCTTCCTACCGCTGTGGAGAGTGACATTCAGCAGTTGGATTGTTTTTTTGGGGAAACCCCCAAATTGTCCTGCCCGATGGGGCCCAAAAAGCCTCCAGTGGCCGAAGGGTAACGCTGGGGGTGGGAAGGGGCGGTGGAAGTTGGTGGCGGAAGACTGAGTGATGTTTTGCTGGGAAATAGGGACCGGTTTTGCCCCACCTCACCACGTTTTCCCTCTTTTGAAGCGTTTGTTGCGCTGTATCCATTCCCGACGTGCCTTCCTCCCCCTCCTCTTCCTCCCCCTTTCAGCCGCATCAATGTCGGGGAGCAGTTGCAGGCGGAGCTGCCTGCCCTGCGGGACAGATCCCTCTTGGAAGAGGAGGAGGAAGGAGCCTCCCTGGTTTGGAAGCCCTGGGGTGACATGGAAAGCAAGCCCGAGCTGCAGGAGAAAGGTTTCTCTTCAGGCTTTTCTTGTGGGAAAGGGGCAAATTCCCCCTTTTCAGAGTTACTTGATAGGGCGTTTGGCTTCTCTCCCGTCTTGTCTTGGCCCCGTAGCGTTGGAGGGAAGGAGATGGCTCGTTTTTGGGAGGAAAGTGGCTAGATAAGAGCCGATGGTGCTCTCGGGAGCATCTTCCATGAGAAAGGGGAGGGTTTGTCGGTCCCAGCTCATCTGCAGCCAGGGAGGAGTTTCTCTCTGGAGATCCCGCTCGCAAAGCTCTTGAAAGAGCCTTTTTTTTGTCCATCAGAAGACTTTTGGCCTCATCCAGAAGGAGGTAAAGCCGTTGGAGCGGGGCGGAGCTGGTTAGCGGGGAGGCTTTTAACCCCGAAAGCCCTATTTTCAATCCCCCGTTGGAATCCTGTCCTTAGGACCCTTCTTCCTGCTAAAAACCCAGCGGGAGAAGACATCATTGCCCTCCTTTGTAATGACAAGGGAGTCTTTAATATCCCTGGATTTCTCCCCATAGATCCAGAGGCAAACCGTGGCCCAGTGTGTTGACTCTTGTTACTTCTGGAGGAAGACAGTGCGATTTGGGTGCACCTGACCTCGCCTGCTGGAGAAAAGGGTCAAGAGAGTCCGGGATGAGGTGGAAAGAGCCAAAGGCGAGGTAAAAAAGCTGCTGGGGGGGTTTGTTTCCTCGACGAATCCATCTGCTCAAACGTTCCTTGCCAGGAAAGAGGGATTTGCTTCACGGAAAGAGATATTATTTTAATTTTTGGTGGGCGGGGGAAGGGGGTGGCTGTGTGGCTTCAGTGCGTGGGAATTGCACCTTTTCAGCCCCTTTGATAGATTTTGTGGAGGAAAGTGCTTTTCCGCTTGGGACAGTGGAAATAATACAGTTTTTCTTGCACCCCGTTGTGGCTTTGCACCCTGTTTTCCCATTGGTTTTTTGGCTGTTTAGACTTGACCTGGGCTGATAAACCGGGTGAAATCCATGGCCAAAAAATCTTATTTTTCTGCCTTTTTGAGCCATTTCAAGTTATTTTGTCCCTGGTTTGCAGGCCGTCTGCCACCAGAAGAAGAGGCCACGTGCGACCCCCAAAGACAAGCCCACGCCGGGGCGTCACCACCCGCAGCCCCACAGCGCCTGCGGCTCCTCCGGGGATGCCGGGACCTCCCTGTGCTGGGACTTGCCCTGAGGTGAGTGCGGAAGGTCAGCCCTCCCTTTTTCTTCCCCAAATGCCTCCTTTGGGTTCAGAAAAGCACCCGGGGGGAGGGGGGGGGGTGTGGGGGCAGAAGGGAAGGGCAGCTGGAGGATTGCCCTTGCCCAGGTGCCTCTTGGTGGTTTTATTTGACTTTCAACCCCCAACGTTCTGTCTTTTTGGAGTCGGGGAGACCTTCCCCGGAGCCGTGAGGTTCAGAGCGGCCCCTCCTTGTGCAAAAGCCTCAGGTTTCCCCTTTTTGCCCAGGACAAACTCAAGTTCCATTGAGTTTTGTGGCCCGAGGCTTGCACACTCCAGTCCCTCACAGCCAGCAAAATGCCTCCAGTTTTAATTTGACCTCATTTGAAGTGATCGCCCAATTAATTCTCCTAATTTAACCCCCCCAAAATCCATCCTCTTTAACCACCAGCATCCAGACCGGTGTCGTTTCTATGAAGCTGGGTCTAATGGAGGAGTCCTTCTAGAGGAAGGACTTACAAATCCCTTTTTCCTTTGTTCTGCTGCCTTGTCCCTAAGGGCAGTTTCCCACGGGGTCCTATTTCCTAACTCCTTGAAGAGCTGGAAGTTTGCTTTCTTCAAATGTGGCGTCCTAACTGTGCTTCTCGTGGGCTTCCAACTTGTGAAGAGAGTGAAGTGCACTAGAGCATGATGACTGCAGCCCATGGACTAGGGGATTGGGGGATGGAAAGGGCCCCCGGGGTTTCGCTTTGCTCCTTTTGCTTCTAGAAAAGCCCCAAATGGCTCAATCCCCGCCTTCTGCCCCGGGGCAGCCGCAGGGGTGAAGTGGTAGCCGGAGGGTCCATCTCCAGAGCCATGATTTCCCTGAGAAGGGGGAAATTCTGTGGGGGATGGAGTGGTGTGTGAGGAGGAGGAGGGCAAGGAAGGCTAAAGGAGGGTCTTGGCGGAAAGATTTTTATCCCCAGCGTGGTTTTGTAGGATTTTTTGGGCAGAACATCCAGGATTTTGGGGTTCTTTTGATGGAGGATGAGGCAAAAATCCACGTTGAGCCGTGGGAATGAGGGCGACCCCTGGGAAAACGGGAGGAGGGAACTGGGGGTGGGGGTGGGTGTCGCTCGGCCCCTTCTCCACAGCGTGTTTTTGGGTGGAGGGTCCCCCATATGGGCCGGAACCCCCCCAAAGGCCCAGTGCTGTCCCAGTAAAGCACTGGTTTTGCTGACGTCACAGGCCGTTGCCGGCCTCCCGCGTTCCACACAACATTCCGAGGCGGCGGTCGCTCGCTGGCCGTGGCTTTGGCAGCTTCCTACCGCTGTGGAGAGTGACATTCAGCAGTTGGATTGTTTTTTTGGGGAAACCCCCAAATTGTCCTGCCCGATGGGGCCCAAAAAGCCTCCAGTGGCCGAAGGGTAACGCTGGGGGTGGGAAGGGGCGGTGGAAGTTGGTGGCGGAAGACTGAGTGATGTTTTGCTGGGAAATAGGGACCGGTTTTGCCCCAACTGACCACGTTTTCCCTCTTTTGAAGCGTTTGTTGCGCCGTATCCATTCCCGACGTGCCTTCCTCCCCCTCCTCTTCCTTCCCCTTTCAGCCGCGTCAATGTCGGGGAGCAGTTGCAGGCGGAGCTGCCTGCCCTGCGGGACAGATCCCTCTTGGAAGAGGAGGAGGAAGGAGCCTCCCTGGTTTGGAAGCCCTGGGGTGACATGGAAAGCAAGCCCGAGCCGCAGGAGCAAGGTTTCTCTTCAGGCTTTTCTTGTGGGAAAGGGGCAAATTCCCCCTTTTCAGAGTTACTTGATAGGGCGTTTGGGTTCTCTCCCGTCTTGTCTTGGCCGCGTAGCGTTGGAGGGAAGGAGATGGCTCGTTTTTGGGAGGAAAGTGGCTAGATAAGAGCCGATGGTGCTCTCGGGAGCATCTTCCATGAGAAAGGGGAGGGCTTGGCGGTCCCAGCTCATCTGCAGCCAGGGAGGAGTTTCTCTCTGGAGATCCCGCTCCAAAAGCTCTTGAAAGAGCCTTTTTTTTGTCCATCAGAAGACTTTTGGCCTCATCCAGAAGGAGGTAAAGCCGTTGGAGCGGGGCGGAGCTGGTTAGCGGGGAGGCTTTTAACCCCGAAAGCCCTATTTTCAATCCCCCGTTGGAATCCTGTCCTTAGGACCCTTCTTCCTGCTAAAAACCCAGCGGGAGAAGACATCATTGCCCTCCTTTGTAATGACAAGGGAGTCTTTAATATCCCTGGATTTCTCCCCATAGATCCAGAGGCAAACCGTGGCCCAGTGTGTTGACTCTTGTTACTTCTGGAGGAAGAAAGTGCGATTTGGGTGCACCTGACCTCGCCTGCTGGAGAAAAGGGTCAAGAGAGTCCGGGATGAGGTGGAAAAAGCCAAAGGCGAGGTAAAAAAGCTGCTGGGGGGGTTTGTTTCCTGGACGAATCCATCTGCTCAAACGTTCCTTGCCAGGAAAGAGGGATTTGCTTCACGGAAAGAGATATTATTTTAATTTTTGGTGGGCGGGGGAACGGGGTGGCTGTGTGGCTTCAGTGCGTGGGAATTGCACCTTTTCAGCCCCTTTGATAGATTTTGTGGAGGAAAGTGCTTTTCCGCTTGGGACAGTGGAAATAATACAGTTTTTCTTGCACCCCGTTGTGGCTTTGCACCCTGTTTTCCCATTGGTTTTTTGGCTGTTTAGACTTGACCTGGGCTGATAAACCGCGTGAAATCCACGGCCAAAAAATCTTATTTTTCTGCCTTTTTGAGCCATTTCAAGTTATTTTGTCCCTGGTTTGCAGGCCGTCTGCCACCAGAAGAAGAGGCCACGTGCGACCCCCAAAGACAAGCCCACGCCGGGGCGTCACCACCCGCAGCCCCACAGCGCCTGCGGCTCCTCCGGGGATGCCGGGACCTCCCTGTGCTGGGACTTGCCCTGAGGTGAGTGCGGAAGGTCAGCCCTCCCTTTTTCTTCCCCAAATGCCTCCTTTGGGTTCAGAAAAGCACCCGGGGGGAGGGGGGGGGGGTGTGGGGGCAGAAGGGAAGGGCAGCTGGAGGATTGCCCTTGCCCAGGTGCCTCTTGGTGGTTTTATTTGACTTTCAACCCCCAACGTTCTGTCTTTTTGGAGTCGGGGAGACCTTCCCCGGAGCCGTGAGGTTCAGAGCGGCCCCTCCTTGTGCAAAAGCCTCAGGTTTCCCCTTTTTGCCCAGGACAAACTCAAGTTCCATTGAGTTTTGTGGCCCGAGGCTTGCACACTCCAGTCCCTCACAGCCAGCAAAATGCCTCCAGTTTTAATTTGACCTCATTTGAAGTGATCGCCCAATTAATTCTCCTAATTTAACCCCCCCAAAATCCATCCTCTTTAACCACCAGCATCCAGACCGGTGTCGTTTCTATGAAGCTGGGTCTAATGGAGGAGTCCTTCTAGAGGAAGGACTTACAAATCCCTTTTTCCTTTGTTCTGCTGCCTTGTCCCTAAGGGCAGTTTCCCACGGGGTCCTATTTCCTAACTCCTTGAAGAGCTGGAAGTTTGCTTTCTTCAAATGTGGCGTCCTAACTGTGCTTCTCGTGGGCTTCCAACTTGTGAAGAGAGTGAAGTGCACTAGAGCATGATGACTGCAGCCCATGGACTAGGGGATTGGGGGATGGAAAGGGCCCCCGGGGTTTCGCTTTGCTCCTTTTGCTTCTAGAAAAGCCCCAAATGGCTCAATCCCCGCCTTCTGCCCCGGGGCAGCCGCAGGGGTGAAGTGGTAGCCGGAGGGTCCATCTCCAGAGCCATGATTTCCCTGAGAAGGGGGAAATTCTGTGGGGGATGGAGTGGTGTGTGAGGAGGAGGAGGGCAAGGAAGGCTAAAGGAGGGTCTTGGCGGAAAGATTTTTATCCCCAGCGTGGTTTTGTAGGATTTTTTGGGCAGAACATCCAGGATTTTGGGGTTCTTTTGATGGAGGATGAGGCAAAAATCCACGTTGAGCCGTGGGAATGAGGGCGACCCCTGGGAAAACGGGAGGAGGGAACTGGGGGTGGGGGTGGGTGTCGCTCGGCCCCTTCTCCACAGCGTGTTTTTGGGTGGAGGGTCCCCCATATGGGCCGGAACCCCCCCAAAGGCCCAGTGCTGTCCCAGTAAAGCACTGGTTTTGCTGACGTCACAGGCCGTTGCCGGCCTCCCGCGTTCCACACAACATTCCGAAGCGGCGGTCGCTCGCTGGCCGTGGCTTTGGCAGCTTCCTACCGCTGTGGAGAGTGACATTCAGCAGTTGGATTGTTTTTTTGGGGAAACCCCCAAATTGTCCTGCCCGATGGGGCCCAAAAAGCCTCCAGTGGCCGAAGGGTAACGCTGGGGGTGGGAAGGGGCGGTGGAAGTTGGTGGCGGAAGACTGAGTGATGTTTTGCTGGGAAATAGGGACCGGTTTTGCCCCAACTGACCACGTTTTCCCTCTTTTTTTAGCGTTTGTTGCGCCGTATCCATTCCCGACGTGCCTTCCTCCCCCTCCTCTTCCTTCCCCTTTCAGCCGCGTCAATGTCGGGGAGCAGTTGCAGGCGGAGCTGCCTGCCCTGCGGGACAGATCCCTCTTGGAAGAGGAGGAGGAAGGAGCCTCCCTGGTTTGGAAGCCCTGGGGTGACATGGAAAGCAAGCCCGAGCCGCAGGAGAAAGGTTTCTCTTCAGGCTTTTCTTGTGGGAAAGGGGCAAATTCCCCCTTTTCAGAGTTACTTGATAGGGCGTTTGGCTTCTCTCCCGTCTTGTCTTGGCCCCGTAGCGTTGGAGGGAAGGAGATGGCTCGTTTTTGGGAGGAAAGTGGCTAGATAAGAGCCGATGGTGCTCTCGGGAGCATCTTCCATGAGAAAGGGGAGGGCTTGGCGGTCCCAGCTCATCTGCAGCCAGGGAGGAGTTTCTCTCTGGAGATCCCGCTCCAAAAGCTCTTGAAAGAGCCTTTTTTTTGTCCATCAGAAGACTTTTGGCCTCATCCAGAAGGAGGTAAAGCCGTTGGAGCGGGGCGGAGCTGGTTAGCGGGGAGGCTTTTAACCCCGAAAGCCCTATTTTCAATCCCCCGTTGGAATCCTGTCCTTAGGACCCTTCTTCCTGCTAAAAACCCAGCGGGAGAAGACATCATTGCCCTCCTTTGTAATGACAAGGGAGTCTTTAATATCCCTGGATTTCTCCCCATAGATCCAGAGGCAAACCGTGGCCCAGTGTGTTGACTCTTGTTACTTCTGGAGGAAGAAAGTGCGATTTGGGTGCACCTGACCTCGCCTGCTGGAGAAAAGGGTCAAGAGAGTCCGGGATGAGGTGGAAAAAGCCAAAGGCGAGGTAAAAAAGCTGCTGGGGGGGTTTGTTTCCTGGACGAATCCATCTGCTCAAACGTTCCTTGCCAGGAAAGAGGGATTTGCTTCACGGAAAGAGATATTATTTTAATTTTTGGTGGGCGGGGGAACGGGGTGGCTGTGTGGCTTCAGTGCGTGGGAATTGCACCTTTTCAGCCCCTTTGATAGATTTTGTGGAGGAAAGTGCTTTTCCGCTTGGGACAGTGGAAATAATACAGTTTTTCTTGCACCCCGTTGTGGCTTTGCACCCTGTTTTCCCATTGGTTTTTTGGCTGTTTAGACTTGACCTGGGCTGATAAACCGCGTGAAATCCACGGCCAAAAAATCTTATTTTTCTGCCTTTTTGAGCCATTTCAAGTTATTTTGTCCCTGGTTTGCAGGCCGTCTGCCACCAGAAGAAGAGGCCACGTGCGACCCCCAAAGACAAGCCCACGCCGGGGCGTCACCACCCGCAGCCCCACAGCGCCTGCGGCTCCTCCGGGGATGCCGGGACCTCCCTGTGCTGGGACTTGCCCTGAGGTGAGTGCGGAAGGTCAGCCCTCCCTTTTTCTTCCCCAAATGCCTCCTTTGGGTTCAGAAAAGCACCCTGGGGGAGGGGGTGGTGGGGCGGGGGCAGAAGGGAAGGGCAGCTGGAGGATTGCCCTTGCCCAGGTGCCTCTTGGTGGTTTTATTTGACTTTCAACCCCCAACGTTCTGTCTTTTTGGAGTCGGGGAGACCTTCCCCGGAGCCGTGAGGTTCAGAGCGGCCCCTCCTTGTGCAAAAGCCTCAGGTTTCCCCTTTTTGCCCAGGACAAACTCAAGTTCCATTGAGTTTTGTGGCCCGAGGCTTGCACACTCCAGTCCCTCACAGCCAGCAAAATGCTTCCAGTTTTAATTTGACCTCATTTGAAGTGATCGCCCAATTAATTCTCCTAATTTAACCCCCACCGATCCATCTTCTTTAACCACCAGCATCCAGACCGGTGTCGTTTCTATGAAGCTGGGTCTAATGGAGGAGTCCTCCTAGAGGAAGGACTTACAAATCCCTTTTTCCTTTGTTCTGCTGCCTTGTCCCTAAGGGCAGTTTCCCCCGGGGTCCTATTTCCTAACTCCTTGAAGAGCTGGAAGTTTGCTTTCTTCAAATGTGGCGTCCTAACTGTGCTTCTCGTGGGCTTCCAACTTGTGAAGAGAGTGAAGTGCACTAGAGCATGATGACTGCAGCCCATGGACTAGGGGATTGGGGGATGGAAAGGGCCCCCGGGGTTTCGCTTTGCTCCTTTTGCTTCTAGAAAAGCCCCAAATGGCTCAATGCCCGCCTTCTGGCCCGGGGCAGCCGCAGGGGTGAAGTGGTAGCCGGAGGGTCCATCTCCAGAGCCATGATTTCCCTGAGAAGGGGGAAATTTTGTGGGGGATGGAGTGGTGTGTGAGGAGGAGGAGGGCAAGGAAGGCTAAAGGAGGGTCTTGGCGGAAAGATTTTTATCCCCAGCGTGGTTTTGTAGGATTTTTTGGGCAGAACATCCAGGATTTTGGGGTTCTTTTGATGGAGGATGAGGCAAAAATCCACGTTGAGCCGTGGGAATGAGGGCGACCCCTGGGAAAACGGGAGGAGGGAACTGGGGGTGGGGGTGGGTGTCGCTCGGCCCCTTCTCCACAGCGTGTTTTTGGGTGGAGGGTCCCCCATATGGGCCGGAACCCCCCCAAAGGCCCAGTGCTGTCCCAGTAAAGCACTGGTTTTGCTGACGTCACAGGCCGTTGCCGGCCTCCCGCGTTCCACACAACATTCCGAAGCGGCGGTCGCTCGCTGGCCGTGGCTTTGGCAGCTTCCTACCGCTGTGGAGAGTGACATTCAGCAGTTGGATTGTTTTTTTGGGGAAACCCCCAAATTGTCCTGCCCGATGGGGCCCAAAAAGCCTCCAGTGGCCGAAGGGTAACGCTGGGGGTGGGAAGGGGCGGTGGAAGTTGGTGGCGGAAGACTGAGTGATGTTTTGCTGGGAAATAGGGACCGGTTTTGCCCCAACTGACCACGTTTTCCCTCTTTTTTTAGCGTTTGTTGCGCCGTATCCATTCCCGACGTGCCTTCCTCCCCCTCCTCTTCCTTCCCCTTTCAGCCGCGTCAATGTCGGGGAGCAGTTGCAGGCGGAGCTGCCTGCCCTGCGGGACAGATCCCTCTTGGAAGAGGAGGAGGAAGGAGCCTCCCTGGTTTGGAAGCCCTGGGGTGACATGGAAAGCAAGCCCGAGCCGCAGGAGAAAGGTTTCTCTTCAGGCTTTTCTTGTGGGAAAGGGGCAAATTCCCCCTTTTCAGAGTTACTTGATAGGGCGTTTGGCTTCTCTCCCGTCTTGTCTTGGCCCCGTAGCGTTGGAGGGAAGGAGATGGCTCGTTTTTGGGAGGAAAGTGGCTAGATAAGAGCCGATGGTGCTCTCGGGAGCATCTTCCATGAGAAAGGGGAGGGCTTGGCGGTCCCAGCTCATCTGCAGCCAGGGAGGAGTTTCTCTCTGGAGATCCCGCTCCAAAAGCTCTTGAAAGAGCCTTTTTTTTGTCCATCAGAAGACTTTTGGCCTCATCCAGAAGGAGGTAAAGCCGTTGGAGCGGGGCGGAGCTGGTTAGCGGGGAGGCTTTTAACCCCGAAAGCCCTATTTTCAATCCCCCGTTGGAATCCTGTCCTTAGGACCCTTCTTCCTGCTAAAAACCCAGCGGGAGAAGACATCATTGCCCTCCTTTGTAATGACAAGGGAGTCTTTAATATCCCTGGATTTCTCCCCATAGATCCAGAGGCAAACCGTGGCCCAGTGTGTTGACTCTTGTTACTTCTGGAGGAAGAAAGTGCGATTTGGGTGCACCTGACCTCGCCTGCTGGAGAAAAGGGTCAAGAGAGTCCGGGATGAGGTGGAAAAAGCCAAAGGCGAGGTAAAAAAGCTGCTGGGGGGGTTTGTTTCCTGGACGAATCCATCTGCTCAAACGTTCCTTGCCAGGAAAGAGGGATTTGCTTCACGGAAAGAGATATTATTTTAATTTTTGGTGGGCGGGGGAACGGGGTGGCTGTGTGGCTTCAGTGCGTGGGAATTGCACCTTTTCAGCCCCTTTGATAGATTTTGTGGAGGAAAGTGCTTTTCCGCTTGGGACAGTGGAAATAATACAGTTTTTCTTGCACCCCGTTGTGGCTTTGCACCCTGTTTTCCCATTGGTTTTTTGGCTGTTTAGACTTGACCTGGGCTGATAAACCGCGTGAAATCCACGGCCAAAAAATCTTATTTTTCTGCCTTTTTGAGCCATTTCAAGTTATTTTGTCCCTGGTTTGCAGGCCGTCTGCCACCAGAAGAAGAGGCCACGTGCGACCCCCAAAGACAAGCCCACGCCGGGGCGTCACCACCCGCAGCCCCACAGCGCCTGCGGCTCCTCCGGGGATGCCGGGACCTCCCTGTGCTGGGACTTGCCCTGAGGTGAGTGCGGAAGGTCAGCCCTCCCTTTTTCTTCCCCAAATGCCTCCTTTGGGTTCAGAAAAGCACCCTGGGGGAGGGGGTGGTGGGGCGGGGGCAGAAGGGAAGGGCAGCTGGAGGATTGCCCTTGCCCAGGTGCCTCTTGGTGGTTTTATTTGACTTTCAACCCCCAACGTTCTGTCTTTTTGGAGTCGGGGAGACCTTCCCCGGAGCCGTGAGGTTCAGAGCGGCCCCTCCTTGTGCAAAAGCCTCAGGTTTCCCCTTTTTGCCCAGGACAAACTCAAGTTCCATTGAGTTTTGTGGCCCGAGGCTTGCACACTCCAGTCCCTCACAGCCAGCAAAATGCTTCCAGTTTTAATTTGACCTCATTTGAAGTGATCGCCCAATTAATTCTCCTAATTTAACCCCCACCGATCCATCTTCTTTAACCACCAGCATCCAGACCGGTGTCGTTTCTATGAAGCTGGGTCTAATGGAGGAGTCCTCCTAGAGGAAGGACTTACAAATCCCTTTTTCCTTTGTTCTGCTGCCTTGTCCCTAAGGGCAGTTTCCCCCGGGGTCCTATTTCCTAACTCCTTGAAGAGCTGGAAGTTTGCTTTCTTCAAATGTGGCGTCCTAACTGTGCTTCTCGTGGGCTTCCAACTTGTGAAGAGAGTGAAGTGCACTAGAGCATGATGACTGCAGCCCATGGACTAGGGGATTGGGGGATGGAAAGGGCCCCCGGGGTTTCGCTTTGCTCCTTTTGCTTCTAGAAAAGCCCCAAATGGCTCAATGCCCGCCTTCTGGCCCGGGGCAGCCGCAGGGGTGAAGTGGTAGCCGGAGGGTCCATCTCCAGAGCCATGATTTCCCTGAGAAGGGGGAAATTTTGTGGGGGATGGAGTGGTGTGTGAGGAGGAGGAGGGCAAGGAAGGCTAAAGGAGGGTCTTGGCGGAAAGATTTTTATCCCCAGCGTGGTTTTGTCAGATTTTTTGGGCAGAACATCCAGGATTTTGGGGTTCTTTTGATGGAGGATGAGGCTAAAATCCACGTTGAGCCGTGGGAATGAGGGCGACCCCTGGAAAAACGGGAGGAGGGAACTGGGGGTGGGGGTGGGTGTCGCTCGGCCCCTTCTCCACAGCGTGTTTTTGGGTGGAGGGTCCCCCATATGGGCCAGAAACGCCCCCAAAGGCCCAGTGCTGTCCCAGTAAAGCACTGGTTTTGCTGACGTCACAGGCCGTTGCCGGCCTCCCGCGTTCCACACAACATTCCGAGGCGGCGGTCGCTCGCTGGCCGTGGCTGTGGCAGCTTCCTACCGCTGTGGAGAGTGACATTCAGCAGTTGGATTGTTTTTTTGGGGAAACCCCCAAATTGTCCTGCCCGATGGGGCCCAAAAAGCCTCCAGTGGCCGAAGGGTAACGCTGGGGGTGGGAAGGGGCGGTGGAAGTTGGTGGCGGAAGACTGAGTGATGTTTTGCTGGGAAATAGGGACCGGTTTTGCCCCACCTCACCACGTTTCCCCTCTTTTTTAGCGTTTGTTGCGCCGTATCCATTCCCAACGTGCCTTCCTCCCCCTCCTCTTCCTTCCCCTTTCAGCCGCATCAATGTCGGGGAGCAGTTGCAGGCGGAGCTGCCTGCCCTGCGGGACAGATCCCTCTTGGAAGAGGAGGAGGAAGGAGCCTCCCTGGTTTGGAAGCCCTGGGGTGACATGGAAAGCAAGCCCGAGCCGCAGGAGAAAGGTTTCTCTTCAGGCTTTTCTTGTGGGAAAGGGGCAAATTCCACCTTTTCAGAGTTACTTGATAGGGCGTTTGGGTTCTCTCCCGTCTTGTCTTGGCCCCGTAGCGTTGGAGGGAAGGAGATGGCTCGTTTTTGGGAGGAAAGTGGCTAGATAAGAGCCGCTGGTGCTCTCGGGAGCATCTTCCATGAGAAAGGGGAGGGTTTGTCGGTCCCACCTCATCTGCAGCCAGGGAGGAGTTTCTCTCTGGAGATCCCGCTCCAAAAGCTCTTGAAAGAGCCTTTTTTTTGTCCATCAGAAGACTTTTGGCCTCATCCAGAAGGAGGTAAAGCTGTTGGAGCGGGGCGGAGCTGGTTAGCGGGGAGGCTTTTAACCCCGAAAGCCCTATTTTCAATCCCCCGTTGGAATCCTGTCCTTAGGACCCTTCTTCCTGCTAAAAACCCAGCGGGAGAAGACATCATTGCCCTCCTTTGTAATGACAAGGGAGTCTTTAATATCCCTGGATTTCTCCCCATAGATCCAGAGGCAAACCGTGGCCCAGTGTGTTGACTCTTGTTACTTCTGGAGGAAGAAAGTGCGATTTGGGTGCACCTGACCTCGCCTGCTGGAGAAAAGGGTCAAGAGAGTCCGGGATGAGGTGGAAAAAGCCAAAGGCGAGGTAAAAAAGCTGCTGGGGGGGTTTGTTTCCTCGACGAATCCATCTGCTCAAACGTTCCTTGCCAGGAAAGAGGGATTTGCTTCACGGAAAGAGCTATTATTTTAATTTTTGGTGGGCGGGGGAACGGGGTGGCTGTGTGGCTTCAGTGCGTGGGAATTGCACCTTTTCAGCCCCTTTGATAGATTTTGTGGAGGAAAGTGCTTTTCCGCTTGGGACAGTGGAAATAATACAGTTTTTCTTGCACCCCGTTGTGGCTTTGCACCCCGTTTTCCCATTGTTTTTTTGGCTGTTTAGACTTTACCCGGGCTGATAAACCGGGTAAAATCCATGGCCAAAAAATCTTATTTTTCTGCCTTTTTGAGCCATTTCAAGTTATTTTGTCCCTGGTTTGCAGGCCGTCTGCCACCAGAAGAAGAGGCCACGTGCGACCCCCAAAGACAAGCCCACGCCGGGGCGTCACCACCCGCAGCCCCACAGCGCCTGCGTCTCCTCCGGGGATGCCGGGACCTCCCTGTGCTGGGACTTGCCCTGAGGTGAGTGCGGAAGGTCAGCCCTCCCTTTTTCTTCCCCAAATGCCTCCTTTGGGTTCAGAAAAGCACCCTGGGGGAGGGGGGGGCAGAAGGGAAGGGCAGCTGGAGGATTGCCCTTGCCCAGGTGCCTCTTGGTGGTTTTATTTGACTTTCAACCCCCAACGTTCTGTCTTTTTGGAGTCGGGGAGACCTTCCCCGGAGCCGTGAGGTTCAGAGCGGCCCCTCCTTGTGCAAAAGCCTCAGGTTTCCCCTTTTTGCCCAGGACAAACTCAAGTTCCATTGAGTTTTGTGGCCCGAGGCTTGCACACTCCAGTCCCTCACAGCCAGCAAAATGCCTCCAGTTTTAATTTGACCTCATTTGAAGTGATCGCCCAATTAATTCTCCTAATTTAACCCCCACCGATCCATCTTCTTTAACCACCAGCATCCAGACCGGTGTCGTTTCTATGAAGCTGGGTCTAATGGAGGAGTCCTTCTAGAGGAAGGACTTACAAATCCCTTTTTCCTTTGTTCTGCTCCCTTGTCCCTAAGGGCAGTTTCCCCCGGGGTCCTATTTCCTAACTCCTTGAAGAGCTGGAAGTTTGCTTTCTTCAAATGTGGCGTCCTAACTGTGCTTCTCGTGGGCTTCCAACTTGTGAAGAGAGTGAACTGCACTAGAGCATGATGACTGCAGCCCATGGACTAGGGGATTGGGGGATGGAAAGGGCCCCCGGGGTTTCGCTTTGCTCCTTTTGCTTCTAGAAAAGCCCCAAATGGCTCAATCCCCGCCTTCTGCCCCGGGGCAGCCGCAGGGGTGAAGTGGTAGCCGGAGGGTCCATCTCCAGAGCCATGATTTCCCTGAGAAGGGGGAAATTTTGTGGGGGATGGAGTGGTGTGTGAGGAGGAGGAGGGCAAGGAAGGCTAAAGGAGGGTCTTGGCGGAAAGATTTTTATCCCCAGCGTGGTTTTGTCAGATTTTTTGGGCAGAACATCCAGGATTTTGGGGTTCTTTTGATGGAGGATGAGGCAAAAATCCACGTTGAGCCGTGGGAATGAGGGCGACCCCTGGGAAAACGGGAGGAGGGAACTGGGGGTGGGGGTGGGTGTCGCTCGGCCCCTTCTCCACAGCGTGTTTTTGGGTGGAGGGTCCCCCATATGGGCCAGAAACCCCCCCAAAGGCCCAGTGCTGTCCCAGTAAAGCACTGGTTTTGCTGACGTCACAGGCCGTTGCCGGCCTCCCGCGTTCCACACAACATTCCGAGGCGGCGGTCGCTCGCTGGCCGTGGCTGTGGCAGCTTCCTACCGCTGTGGAGAGTGACATTCAGCAGTTGGATTGTTTTTTTGGGGAAAACCCCCAAATTGTCCTGCCCGATGGGGCCCAAAAAGCCTCCAGTGGCCGAAGGGTAACGCTGGGGGTGGGAAGGGGCGGTGGAAGTTGGTGGCGGAAGACTGAGTGATGTTTTGCTGGGAAATAGGGACCGGTTTTGCCCCACCTCACCACGTTTTCCCTCTTTTGAAGCGTTTGTTGCGCCGTATCCATTCCCAACGTGCCTTCCTCCCCCTCCTCTTCCTTCCCCTTTCAGCCGCGTCAATGTCGGGGAGCAGTTGCAGGCGGAGCTGCCTGCCCTGCGGGACAGATCCCTCTTGGAAGAGGAGGAGGAAGGAGCCTCCCTGGTTTGGAAGCCCTGGGGTGACATGGAAAGCAAGCCCGAGCCGCAGGAGAAAGGTTTCTCTTCAGGCTTTTCTTGTGGGAAAGGGGCAAATTCCACCTTTTCAGAGTTACTTGCTAGGGCGTTTGGCTTCTCTCCCGTCTTGTCTTGGCCGCGTAGCGTTGGAGGGAAGGAGATGGCTCGTTTTTGGGAGGAAAGTGGCTAGATAAGAGCCGATGGTGCTCTCGGGAGCATCTTCCATGAGAAAGGGGGGGGTTTGTCGGTCCCACCTCATCTGCAGCCAGGGAGGAGTTTCTCTCTGGAGATCCCGCTCCAAAAGCTCTTGAAAGAGCCTTTTTTTTGTCCATCAGAAGACTTTTGGCCTCATCCAGAAGGAGGTAAAGCCGTTGGAGCGGGGCGGAGCTGGTTAGCGGGGAGGCTTTTAACCCCGAAAGCCCTGTTTTCAATCCCCCGTTGGAATCCTGTCCTTAGGACCCTTCTTCCTGCTAAAAACCCAGCGGGAGAAGACATCATTGCCCTCCTTTGTAATGACAAGGGAGTCTTTAATATCCCTGGATTTCTCCCCATAGATACAGAGGCAAACCGTGGCCCAGTGTGTTGACTCTTGTTACTTCTGGAGGAAGACAGTGCGATTTGGGTGCACCTGACCTCGCCTGATGGAGAAAAGGGTCAAGAGAGTCCGGGATGAGGTGGAAAAAGCCAAAGGCGAGGTAAAAAAGCTGCTGGGGGGGTTTGTTTCCTCGACGAATCCATCTGCTCAAACGTTCCTTGCCAGGAAAGAGGGATTTGCTTCACGGAAAGAGATATTATTTTAATTTTTGGTGGGCGGGGGAACGGGGTGGCTGTGTGGCTTCAGTGCGTGGGAATTGCACCTTTTCAGCCCCTTTGATAGATTTTGTGGAGGAAAGTGCTTTTCCGCTTGGGACAGTGGAAATAATACAGTTTTTCTTGCACCCCGTTGTGGCTTTGCACCCTGTTTTCCCATTGGGTTTTTGGCTGTTTAGACTTGACCTGGGCTGATAAACCGCGTGAAATCCATGGCCAAAAAATCTTATTTTTCTGCCTTTTTGAGCCATTTCAAGTTATTTTGTCCCTGGTTTGCAGGCCGTCTGCCACCAGAAGAAGAGGCCACGTGCGACCCCCAAAGACAAGCCCACGCCGGGGCGTCACCACCCGCAGCCCCACAGCGCCTGCGGCTCCTCCGGGGATGCCGGGACCTCCCTGTGCTGGGACTTGCCCTGAGGTGAGTGCGGAAGGTCAGCCCTCCCTTTTTCTTCCCCAAATGCCTCCTTTGGGTTCAGAAAAGCACCCTGGGGGGGGGGGGGGGGGGGGCGGGGGCAGAAGGGAAGGGCAGCTGGAGGATTGCCCTTGCCCAGGTGCCTCTTGGTGGTTTTATTTGACTTTCAACCCCCAACGTTCTGTCTTTTTGGAGTCGGGGAGACCTTCCCCGGAGCCGTGAGGTTCAGAGCGGCCCCTCCTTGTGCAAAAGCCTCAGGTTTCCCCTTTTTGCCCAGGACAAACTCAAGTTCCATTGAGTTTTGTGGCCCGAGGCTTGCCCACTCCAGTCCCTCACAGCCAGCAAAATGCCTCCAGTTTTAATTTGACCTCATTTGAAGTGATCGCCCAATTAATTCTCCTAATTTAACCCCCACCGATCCATCTTCTTTAACCACCAGCATCCAGACCGGTGTCGTTTCTATGAAGCTGGGTCTAATGGAGGAGTCCTTCTAGAGGAAGGACTTACAAATCCCTTTTTCCTTTGTTCTGCTCCCTTGTCCCTAAGGGCAGTTTCCCCCGGGGTCCTATTTCCTAACTCCTTGAAGAGCTGGAAGTTTGCTTTCTTCAAATGTGGCGTCCTAACTGTGCTTCTCGTGGGCTTCCAACTTGTGAAGAGAGTGAACTGCACTAGAGCATGATGACTGCAGCCCATGGACTAGGGGATTGGGGGATGGAAAGGGCCCCCGGGGTTTCGCTTTGCTCCTTTTGCTTCTAGAAAAGCCCCAAATGGCTCAATCCCCGCCTTCTGCCCCGGGGCAGCCGCAGGGGTGAAGTGGTAGCCGGAGGGTCCATCTCCAGAGCCATGATTTCCCTGAGAAGGGGGAAATTTTGTGGGGGATGGAGTGGTGTGTGAGGAGGAGGAGGGCAAGGAAGGCTAAAGGAGGGTCTTGGCGGAAAGATTTTTATCCCCAGCGTGGTTTTGTCAGATTTTTTGGGCAGAACATCCAGGATTTTGGGGTTCTTTTGATGGAGGATGAGGCAAAAATCCACGTTGAGCCGTGGGAATGAGGGCGACCCCTGGGAAAACGGGAGGAGGGAACTGGGGGTGGGGGTGGGTGTCGCTCGGCCCCTTCTCCACAGCATGTTTTTGGGTGGAGAGTCCCCCATATGGGCCAGAAACCCCCCCAAAGGCCCAGTGCTGTCCCAGTAAAGCACTGGTTTTGCTGACGTCACAGGCCGTTGCCGGCCTCCCGCGTTCCACACAACATTCCGAGGCGGCGGTCGCTCGCTGGCCGTGGCTGTGGCAGCTTCCTACCGCTGTGGAGAGTGACATTCAGCAGTTGGATTGTTTTTTTGGGGAAACCCCCAAATTGTCCTGCCCGATGGGGCCCAAAAAGCCTCCAGTGGCCGAAGGGTAACGCTGGGGGTGGGAAGGGGCGGTGGAAGTTGGTGGCGGAAGACTGAGTGATGTTTTGCTGGGAAATAGGGACCGGTTTTGCCCCACCTCACCACGTTTTCCCTCTTTTTTTAGCGTTTGTTGCGCCGTATCCATTCCCGACGTGCCTTCCTCCCCCTCCTCTTCCTCCCCCTTTCAGCCGCATCAATGTCGGGGAGCAGTTGCAGGCGGAGCTGCCTGCCCTGCGGGACAGATCCCTCTTGGAAGAGGAGGAGGAAGGAGCCTCCCTGGTTTGGAAGCCCTGGGGTGACATGGAAAGCAAGCCCGAGCCGCAGGAGCAAGGTTTCTCTTCAGGCTTTTCTTGTGGGAAAGGGGCAAATTCCACCTTTTCAGAGTTACTTGATAGGGCGTTTGGCTTCTCTCCCGTCTTGTCTTGGCCCCGTAGCGTTGGAGGGAAGGAGATGGCTCGTTTTTGGGAGGAAAGTGGCTAGATAAGAGCCGATGGTGCTCTCGGGAGCATCTTCCATGAGAAAGGGGGGGGTTTGGCGGTCCCACCTCATCTGCAGCCAGGGAGGAGTTTCTCTCTGGAGATCCCGCTCCCAAAGCTCTTGAAAGAGCCTTTTTTTTGTCCATCAGAAGACTTTTGGCCTCATCCAGAAGGAGGTAAAGCCGTTGGAGCGGGGCGGAGCTGGTTAGCGGGGAGGCTTTTAACCCCAAAAGCCCTATTTTCAATCCCCCGTTGGAATCCTGTCCTTAGGACCCTTCTTCCTGCTAAAAACCCAGCGGGAGAAGACATCATTGCCCTCCTTTGTAATGACAAGGGAGTCTTTAATATCCCTGGATTTCTCCCCATAGATCCAGAGGCAAACCGTGGCCCAGTGTGTTGACTCTTGTTACTTCTGGAGGAAGAAAGTGCGATTTGGGTGCACCTGACCTCGCCTGCTGGAGAAAAGGGTCAAGAGAGTCCGGGATGAGGTGGAAAAAGCCAAAGGCGAGGTAAAAAAGCTGCTGGGGGGGTTTGTTTCCTCGACGAATCCATCTGCTCAAACGTTCCTTGCCAGGAAAGAGGGATTTGCTTCACGGAAAGAGATATTATTTTAATTTTTGTTGGGCAGGGGAACGGGGTGGCTGTGTGGCTTCAGTGCGTGGGAATTGCACCTTTTCAGCCCCTTTGATAGATTTTGTGGAGGAAAGTGCTTTTCCGCTTGGGACAGTGGAAATAATACAGTTTTTCTTGCACCCCGTTGTGGCTTTGCACCCCGTTTTCCCATTGGTTTTTTGGCTGTTTAGACTTTACCCGGGCTGATAAACCGGGTGAAATCCATGGCCAAAAAATCTTATTTTTCTGCCTTTTTGAGCCATTTCAAGTTATTTTGTCCCTGGTTTGCAGGCCGTCTGCCACCAGAAGAAGAGGCCACGTGCGACCCCCAAAGACAAGCCCACGCCGGGGCGTCACCACGGGCAGCCCCACAGCGCCTGCGGCTCCTCCGGGGATGCCGGGACCTCCCTGTGCTGGGACTTGCCCTGAGGTGAGTGCGGAAGGTCAGCCCTCCCTTTTTCTTCCCCAAATGCCTCCTTTGGGTTCAGAAAAGCACCCTGGGGGGGGGGGGGGGGGGGGGGCGGGGGCAGAAGGGAAGGGCAGCTGGAGGATTGCCCTTGCCCAGGTGCCTCTTGGTGGTTTTATTTGACTTTCAACCCCCAACGTTCTGTCTTTTTGGAGTCGGGGAGACCTTCCCCGGAGCCGTGAGGTTCAGAGCGGCCCCTCCTTGTGCAAAAGCCTCAGGTTTCCCCTTTTTGCCCAGGACAAACTCAAGTTCCATTGAGTTTTGTGGCCCGAGGCTTGCCCACTCCAGTCCCTCACAGCCAGCAAAATGCCTCCAGTTTTAATTTGACCTCATTTGAAGTGATCGCCCAATTAATTCTCCTAATTTAACCCCCACCGATCCATCTTCTTTAACCACCAGCATCCAGACCGGTGTCGTTTCTATGAAGCTGGGTCTAATGGATTTCTAGAGGAAGGACTTAAAAATCCCTTTTTCCTTTGTTCTGCTGCCTTGTCCCTAAGGGCAGTTTCCCCCGGGGTCCTATTTCCTAACTCCTTG
This sequence comes from Numenius arquata, assembly GCF_964106895.1. Classification (NCBI taxonomy): domain Eukaryota; kingdom Metazoa; phylum Chordata; class Aves; order Charadriiformes; family Scolopacidae; genus Numenius; species Numenius arquata. Next base: position 950,922 of record NW_027415062.1, read on the forward strand.
AAGAGCTGGAAGTTTGCTTTCTTCAAATGTGGCGTCCTAACTGTGCTTCTCGTGGGCTTCCAACTTGTGAAGAGAGTGAACTGCACTAGAGCATGATGACTGCAGCCCATGGACTAGGGGATTGGGGGATGGAAAGGGCCCCCGGGGTTTCGCTTTGCTCCTTTTGCTTCTAGAAAAGCCCCAAATGGCTCAATGCCCGCCTTCTGCCCCGGGGCAGCCGCAGGGGTGAAGTGGTAGCCGGAGGGTCCATCTCCAGAGCCATGATTTCCCTGAGAAGGGGGAAATTTTGTGGGGGATGGAGTGGTGTGTGAGGAGGAGGAGGGCAAGGAAGGCTAAAGGAGGGTCTTGGCGGAAAGATTTTTATCCCCAGCGTGGTTTTGTAGGATTTTTTGGGCAGAACATCCAGGATTTTGGGGTTCTTTTGATGGAGGATGAGGCAAAAATCCACGTTGAGCCGTGGGAATGAGGGCGACCCCTGGGAAAACGGGAGGAGGGAACTGGGGGTGGGGGTGGGTGTCGCTCGGCCCCTTCTCCACAGCGTGTTTTTGGGTGGAGGGTCCCCCATATGGGCCAGAAACCCCCCCAAAGGCCCAGTGCTGTCCCAGTAAAGCACTGGTTTTGCTGACGTCACAGGCCGTTGCCGGCCTCCCGCGTTCCACACAACATTCCGAGGCGGCGGTCGCTCGCTGGCCGTGGCTGTGGCAGCTTCCTACTGCTGTGGAGAGTGACATTCAGCAGTTGGATTGTTTTTTTGGGGAAACCCCCAAATTGTCCTGCCCGATGGGGCCCAAAAAGCCTCCAGTGGCCGAAGGGTAACGCTGGGGGTGGGAAGGGGCGGTGGAAGTTGGTGGCGGAAGACTGAGTGATGTTTTGCTGGGAAATAGGGACCGGTTTTGCCCCACCTCACCACGTTTTCCCTCTTTTTTTAGCGTTTGTTGCGCCGTATCCATTCCCGACGTGCCTTCCTCCCCCTCCTCTTCCTCCCCCTTTCAGCCGCATCAATGTCGGGGAGCAGTTGCAGGCGGAGCTGCCTGCCCTGCGGGACAGATCCCTCTTGGAAGAGGAGGAGGAAGGAGCCTCCCTGGTTTGGAAGCCCTGGGGTGACATGGAAAGCAAGCCCGAGCCGCAGGAGCAAGGTTTCTCTTCAGGCTTTTCTTGTGGGAAAGGGGCAAATTCCACCTTTTCAGAGTTACTTGATAGGGCGTTTGGCTTCTCTCCCGTCTTGTCTTGGCCCCGTAGCGTTGGAGGGAAGGAGATGGCTCGTTTTTGGGAGGAAAGTGGCTAGATAAGAGCCGATGGTGCTCTCGGGAGCATCTTCCATGAGAAAGGGGGGGTTTTGGCGGTCCCACCTCATCTGCAGCCAGGGAGGAGTTTCTCTCTGGAGATCCCGCTCCAAAAGCTCTTGAAAGAGCCTTTTTTTTGTCCATCAGAAGACTTTTGGCCTCATCCAGAAGGAGGTAAAGCCGTTGGAGCGGGGCGGAGCTGGTTAGCGGGGAGGCTTTTAACCCAGAAAGCCCTATTTTCAATCCCCCGTTGGAATCCTGTCCTTAGGACCCTTCTTCCTGCTCAAAACCCAGCGGGAGAAGACATCATTGCCCTCCTTTGTAATGACAAGGGAGTCTTTAATATCCCTGGATTTCTCCCCATAGATCCAGAGGCAAACCGTGGCCCAGTGTGTTGACTCTTGTTACTTCTGGAGGAAGAAAGTGCGATTTGGGTGCACCTGACCTCGCCTGCTGGAGAAAAGGGTCAAGAGAGTCCGGGATGAGGTGGAAAAAGCCAAAGGCGAGGTAAAAAAGCTGCTGGGGGGGTTTGTTTCCTCGACGAATCCATCTGCTCAAACGTTCCTTGCCAGGAAACAGGGATTTGCTTCACGGAAAGAGATATTATTTTAATTTTTGGTGGGCGGGGGAACGGGGTGGCTGTGTGGCTTCAGTGCGTGGGAATTGCACCTTTTCAGCCCCTTTGATAGATTTTGTGGAGGAAAGTGCTTTTCCGCTTGGGACAGTGGAAATAATACAGTTTTTCTTGCACCCCGTTGTGGCTTTGCACCCCGTTTTCCCATTGGTTTTTTGGCTGTTTAGACTTTACCCGGGCTGATAAACCGGGTGAAATCCATGGCCAAAAAATCTTATTTTTCTGCCTTTTTGAGCCATTTCAAGTTATTTTGTCCCTGGTTTGCAGGCCGTCTGCCACCAGAAGAAGAGGCCACGTGCGACCCCCAAAGACAAGCCCACGCCGGGGCGTCACCACCCGCAGCCCCACAGCGCCTGCGGCTCCTCCGGGGATGCCGGGACCTCCCTGTGCTGGGACTTGCCCTGAGGTGAGTGCGGAAGGTCAGCCCTCCCTTTTTCTTCCCCAAATGCCTCCTTTGGGTTCAGAAAAGCACCCGGGGGGAGGGGGGGGGGTGTGGGGGCAGAAGGGAAGGGCAGCTGGAGGATTGCCCTTGCCCAGGTGCCTCTTGGTGGTTTTATTTGACTTTCAACCCCCAACGTTCTGTCTTTTTGGAGTCGGGGAGACCTTCCCCGGAGCCGTGAGGTTCAGAGCGGCCCCTCCTTGTGCAAAAGCCTCAGGTTTCCCCTTTTTGCCCAGGACAAACTCAAGTTCCATTGAGTTTTGTGGCCCGAGGCTTGCACACTCCAGTCCCTCACAGCCAGCAAAATGCCTCCAGTTTTAATTTGACCTCATTTGAAGTGATCGCCCAAGTAATTCTCCTAATTTAACCCCCACCGATCCATCTTCTTTAACCACCAGCATCCAGACCGGTGTCGTTTCTATGAAGCTGGGTCTAATGGATTTCTAGAGGAAGGACTTAAAAATCCCTTTTTCCTTTGTTCTGCTGCCTTGTCCCTAAGGGCAGTTTCCCCCGGGGTCCTATTTCCTAACTCCTTGAAGAGCTGGAAGTTTGCTTTCTTCAAATGTGGCGTCCTAACTGTGCTTCTCGTGGGCTTCCAACTTGTGAAGAGAGTGAAGTGCACTAGAGCATGATGACTGCAGCCCATGGACTAGGGGATTGGGGGATGGAAAGGGCCCCCGGGGTTTCGCTTTGCTCCTTTTGCTTCTAGAAAAGCCCCAAATGGCTCAATCCCCGCCTTCTGCCCCGGGGCAGCCGCAGGGGTGAAGTGGTAGCCGGAGGGTCCATCTCCAGAGCCATGATTTCCCTGAGAAGGGGGAAATTTTGTGGGGGATGGAGTGGTGTGTGAGGAGGAGGAGGGCAAGGAAGGCTAAAGGAGGGTCTTGGCGGAAAGATTTTTATCCCCAGCGTGGTTTTGTAGGATTTTTTGGGCAGAACATCCAGGATTTTGGGGTTCTTTTGATGGAGGATGAGGCAAAAATCCACGTTGAGCCGTGGGAATGAGGGCGACCCCTGGGAAAACGGGAGGAGGGAACTGGGGGTGGGGGTGGGTGTCGCTCGGCCCCTTCTCCACAGCGTGTTTTTGGGTGGAGGGTCCCCCATATGGGCCAGAAACCCCCCCAAAGGCCCAGTGCTGTCCCAGTAAAGCACTGGTTTTGCTGACGTCACAGGCCGTTGCCGGTCTCCCGCGTTCCACACAACATTCCGAGGCGGCGATCGCTCGCTGGCCGTGGCTGTGGCAGCTTCCTACCGCTGTGGAGAGTGACATTCAGCAGTTGGATTGTTTTTTTGGGGAAACCCCCAAATTGTCCTGCCCGATGGGGCCCAAAAAGCCTCCAGTGGCCGAAGGGTAACGCTGGGGGTGGGAAGGGGCGGTGGAAGTTGGTGGCGGAAGACTGAGTGATGTTTTGCTGGGAAATAGGGACCGGTTTTGCCCCACCTCACCACGTTTTCCCTCTTTTTTTAGCGTTTGTTGCGCCGTATCCATTCCCGACGTGCCTTCCTCCCCCTCCTCTTCCTCCCCCTTTCAGCCGCATCAATGTCGGGGAGCAGTTGCAGGCGGAGCTGCCTGCCCTGCGGGACAGATCCCTCTTGGAAGAGGAGGAGGAAGGAGCCTCCCTGGTTTGGAAGCCCTGGGGTGACATGGAAAGCAAGCCCGAGCCGCAGGAGCAAGGTTTCTCTTCAGGCTTTTCTTGTGGGAAAGGGGCAAATTCCACCTTTTCAGAGTTACTTGATAGGGCGTTTGGCTTCTCTCCCGTCTTGTCTTGGCCCCGTAGCGTTGGAGGGAAGGAGATGGCTCGTTTTTGGGAGGAAAGTGGCTAGATAAGAGCCGATGGTGCTCTCGGGAGCATCTTCCATGAGAAAGGGGGGGGTTTGGCGGTCCCACCTCATCTGCAGCCAGGGAGGAGTTTCTCTCTGGAGATCCCGCTCCCAAAGCTCTTGAAAGAGCCTTTTTTTTGTCCATCAGAAGACTTTTGGCCTCATCCAGAAGGAGGTAAAGCCGTTGGAGCGGGGCGGAGCTGGTTAGCGGGGAGGCTTTTAACCCCAAAAGCCCTATTTTCAATCCCCCGTTGGAATCCTGTCCTTAGGACCCTTCTTCCTGCTAAAAACCCAGCGGGAGAAGACATCATTGCCCTCCTTTGTAATGACAAGGGAGTCTTTAATATCCCTGGATTTCTCCCCATAGATCCAGAGGCAAACCGTGGCCCAGTGTGTTGACTCTTGTTACTTCTGGAGGAAGAAAGTGCGATTTGGGTGCACCTGACCTCGCCTGCTGGAGAAAAGGGTCAAGAGAGTCCGGGATGAGGTGGAAAAAGCCAAAGGCGAGGTAAAAAAGCTGCTGGGGGGGTTTGTTTCCTCGACGAATCCATCTGCTCAAACGTTCCTTGCCAGGAAAGAGGGATTTGCTTCACGGAAAGAGCTATTATTTTAATTTTTGGTGGGCGGGGGAACGGGGTGGCTGTGTGGCTTCAGTGCGTGGGAATTGCACCTTTTCAGCCCCTTTGATAGATTTTGTGGAGGAAAGTGCTTTTCCGCTTGGGACAGTGGAAATAATACAGTTTTTCTTGCACCCCGTTGTGGCTTTGCACCCATTTTCCCATTGGTTTTTTGGCTGTTTAGACTTTACCCGGGCTGATAAACCGGGTGAAATCCATGGCCAAAAAATCTTATTTTTCTGCCTTTTTGAGCCATTTCAAGTTATTTTGTCCCTGGTTTGCAGGCCGTCTGCCACCAGAAGAAGAGGCCACGTGCGACCCCCAAAGACAAGCCCACGCCGGGGCGTCACCACCCGCAGCCCCACAGCGCCTGCGGCTCCTCCGGGGATGCCGGGACCTCCCTGTGCTGGGACTTGCCCTGAGGTGAGTGCGGAAGGTCAGCCCTCCCTTTTTCTTCCCCAAATGCCTCCTTTGGGTTCAGAAAAGCACCCTGGGGGAGGGGGGGGGGGTGTGGGGGCAGAAGGGAAGGGCAGCTGGAGGATTGCCCTTGCCCAGGTGCCTCTTGGTGGTTTTATTTGACTTTCAACCCCCAACATTCTGTCTTTTTGGAGTCGGGGAGACCTTCCCCGGAGCCGTGAGGTTCAGAGCGGCCCCTCCTTGTGCAAAAGCCTCAGGTTTCCCCTTTTTGCCCAGGACAAACTCAAGTTCCATTGAGTTTTGTGGCCCGAGGCTTGCCCACTCCAGTCCCTCACAGCCAGCAAAATGCCTCCAGTTTTAATTTGACCTCATTTGAAGTGATCGCCCAATTAATTCTCCTAATTTAACCCCCACCGATCCATCTTCTTTAACCACCAGCATCCAGACCGGTGTCGTTTCTATGAAGCTGGGTCTAATGGATTTCTAGAGGAAGGACTTAAAAATCCCTTTTTCCTTTGTTCTGCTGCCTTGTCCCTAAGGGCAGTTTCCCCCGGGGTCCTATTTCCTAACTCCTTGAAGAGCTGGAAGTTTGCTTTCTTCAAATGTGGCGTCCTAACTGTGCTTCTCGTGGGCTTCCAACTTGTGAAGAGAGTGAAGTGCACTAGAGCATGATGACTGCAGCCCATGGACTAGGGGATTGGGGGATGGAAAGGGCCCCCGGGGTTTCGCTTTGCTCCTTTTGCTTCTAGAAAAGCCCCAAATGGCTCAATGCCCGCCTTCTGGCCCGGGGCAGCCGCAGGGGTGAAGTGGTAGCCGGAGGGTCCCTCTGCAGAGCCATGATTTCCCTGAGAAGGGGGAAATTTTGTGGGGGATGGAGTGGTGTGTGAGGAGGAGGAGGGCAAGGAAGGCTAAAGGAGGGTCTTGGCGGAAAGATTTTTATCCCCAGCGTGGTTTTGTAGGATTTTTTGGGCAGAACATCCAGGATTTTGGGGTTCTTTTGATGGAGGATGAGGCAAAAATCCACGTTGAGCCGTGGGAATGAGGGCGACCCCTGGGAAAACGGGAGGAGGGAACTGGGGGTGGGGGTGGGTGTCGCTCGGCCCCTTCTCCACAGCGTGTTTTTGGGTGGAGGGTCCCCCATATGGGCCAGAAACCCCCCCAAAGGCCCAGTGTTGTCCCAGTAAAGCACTGGTTTTGCTGACGTCACAGGCCGTTGCCGGCCTCCCGCGTTCCACACAACATTCCGAGGCGGCGGTCGCTCGCTGGCCGTGGCTGTGGCAGCTTCCTACCGCTGTGGAGAGTGACATTCAGCAGTTGGATTGTTTTTTTGGGGAAACCCCCAAATTGTCCTGCCCGATGGGGCCCAAAAAGCCTCCAGTGGCCGAAGGGTAACGCTGGGGGTGGGAAGGGGCGGTGGAAGTTGGTGGCGGAAGACTGAGTGATGTTTTGCTGGGAAATAGGGACCGGTTTTGCCCCACCTCACCACGTTTTCCCTCTTTTTTTAGCGTTTGTTGCGCCGTATCCATTCCCGACGTGCCTTCCTCCCCCTCCTCTTCCTCCCCCTTTCAGCCGCATCAATGTCGGGGAGCAGTTGCAGGCGGAGCTGCCTGCCCTGCGGGACAGATCCCTCTTGGAAGAGGAGGAGGAAGGAGCCTCCCTGGTTTGGAAGCCCTGGGGTGACATGGAAAGCAAGCCCGAGCCGCAGGAGCAAGGTTTCTCTTCAGGCTTTTCTTGTGGGAAAGGGGCAAATTCCACCTTTTCAGAGTTACTTGATAGGGCGTTTGGCTTCTCTCCCGTCTTGTCTTGGCCCCGTAGCGTTGGAGGGAAGGAGATGGCTCGTTTTTGGGAGGAAAGTGGCTAGATAAGAGCCGATGGTGCTCTCGGGAGCATCTTCCATGAGAAAGGGGGGGGTTTGGCGGTCCCACCTCATCTGCAGCCAGGGAGGAGTTTCTCTCTGGAGATCCCGCTCCCAAAGCTCTTGAAAGAGCCTTTTTTTTGTCCATCAGAAGACTTTTGGCCTCATCCAGAAGGAGGTAAAGCCGTTGGAGCGGGGCGGAGCTGGTTAGCGGGGAGGCTTTTAACCCAGAAAGCCCTATTTTCAATCCCCCGTTGGAATCCTGTCCTTAGGACCCTTCTTCCTGCTCAAAACCCAGCGGGAGAAGACATCATTGCCCTCCTTTGTAATGACAAGGGAGTCTTTAATATCCCTGGATTTCTCCCCATAGATCCAGAGGCAAACCGTGGCCCAGTGTGTTGACTCTTGTTACTTCTGGAGGAAGAAAGTGCGATTTGGGTGCACCTGACCTCGCCTGCTGGAGAAAAGGGTCAAGAGAGTCCGGGATGAGGTGGAAAAAGCCAAAGGCGAGGTAAAAAAGCTGCTGGGGGGGTTTGTTTCCTCGACGAATCCATCTGCTCAAACGTTCCTTGCCAGGAAAGAGGGATTTGCTTCACGGAAAGAGATATTATTTTAATTTTTGTTGGGCAGGGGAACGGGGTGGCTGTGTGGCTTCAGTGCGTGGGAATTGCACCTTTTCAGCCCCTTTGATAGATTTTGTGGAGGAAAGTGCTTTTCCGCTTGGGACAGTGGAAATAATACAGTTTTTCTTGCACCCCGTTGTGGCTTTGCACCCCGTTTTCCCATTGGTTTTTTGGCTGTTTAGACTTTACCCGGGCTGATAAACCGGGTGAAATCCATGGCCAAAAAATCTTATTTTTCTGCCTTTTTGAGCCATTTCAAGTTATTTTGTCCCTGGTTTGCAGGCCGTCTGCCACCAGAAGAAGAGGCCACGTGCGACCCCCAAAGACAAGCCCACGCCGGGGCGTCACCACCCACAGCCCCACAGCGCCTGCGGCTCCTCCGGGGATGCCGGGACCTCCCTGTGCTGGGACTTGCCCTGAGGTGAGTGCGGAAGGTCAGCCCTCCCTTTTTCTTCCCCAAATGCCTCCTTTGGGTTCAGAAAAGCACCCTGGGGGGGGGGGGGGGGGGGGGCGGGGGCAGAAGGGAAGGGCAGCTGGAGGATTGCCCTTGCCCAGGTGCCTCTTGGTGGTTTTATTTGACTTTCAACCCCCAACGTTCTGTCTTTTTGGAGTCGGGGAGACCTTCCCCGGAGCCGTGAGGTTCAGAGCGGCCCCTCCTTGTGCAAAAGCCTCAGGTTTCCCCTTTTTGCCCAGGACAAACTCAAGTTCCATTGAGTTTTGTGGCCCGAGGCTTGCCCACTCCAGTCCCTCACAGCCAGCAAAATGCCTCCAGTTTTAATTTGACCTCATTTGAAGTGATCGCCCAATTAATTCTCCTAATTTAACCCCCACCGATCCATCTTCTTTAACCACCAGCATCCAGACCGGTGTCGTTTCTATGAAGCTGGGTCTAATGGATTTCTAGAGGAAGGACTTAAAAATCCCTTTTTCCTTTGTTCTGCTGCCTTGTCCCTAAGGGCAGTTTCCCCCGGGGTCCTATTTCCTAACTCCTTGAAGAGCTGGAAGTTTGCTTTCTTAAAATGTGGCGTCCTAACTGTGCTTCTCGTGGGCTTCCAACTTGTGAAGAGAGTGAACTGCACTAGAGCATGATGACTGCAGCCCATGGACTAGGGGATTGGGGGATGGAAAGGGCCCCCGGGGTTTCGCTTTGCTCCTTTTGCTTCTAGAAAAGCCCCAAATGGCTCAATGCCCGCCTTCTGCCCCGGGGCAGCCGCAGGGGTGAAGTGGTAGCCGGAGGGTCCATCTCCAGAGCCATGATTTCCCTGAGAAGGGGGAAATTTTGTGGGGGATGGAGTGGTGTGTGAGGAGGAGGAGGGCAAGGAAGGCTAAAGGAGGGTCTTGGCGGAAAGATTTTTATCCCCAGCGTGGTTTTGTAGGATTTTTTGGGCAGAACATCCAGGATTTTGGGGTTCTTTTGATGGAGGATGAGGCAAAAATCCACGTTGAGCCGTGGGAATGAGGGCGACCCCTGGGAAAACGGGAGGAGGGAACTGGGGGTGGGGGTGGGTGTCGCTCGGCCCCTTCTCCACAGCGTGTTTTTGGGTGGAGGGTCCCCCATATGGGCCAGAAACCCCCCCAAAGGCCCAGTGCTGTCCCAGTAAAGCACTGGTTTTGCTGACGTCACAGGCCGTTGCCGGCCTCCCGCGTTCCACACAACATTCCGAGGCGGCGGTCGCTCGCTGGCCGTGGCTGTGGCAGCTTCCTACTGCTGTGGAGAGTGACATTCAGCAGTTGGATTGTTTTTTTGGGGAAACCCCCAAATTGTCCTGCCCGATGGGGCCCAAAAAGCCTCCAGTGGCCGAAGGGTAACGCTGGGGGTGGGAAGGGGCGGTGGAAGTTGGTGGCGGAAGACTGAGTGATGTTTTGCTGGGAAATAGGGACCGGTTTTGCCCCACCTCACCACGTTTTCCCTCTTTTTTTAGCGTTTGTTGCGCCGTATCCATTCCCGACGTGCCTTCCTCCCCCTCCTCTTCCTCCCCCTTTCAGCCGCATCAATGTCGGGGAGCAGTTGCAGGCGGAGCTGCCTGCCCTGCGGGACAGATCCCTCTTGGAAGAGGAGGAGGAAGGAGCCTCCCTGGTTTGGAAGCCCTGGGGTGACATGGAAAGCAAGCCCGAGCCGCAGGAGCAAGGTTTCTCTTCAGGCTTTTCTTGTGGGAAAGGGGCAAATTCCACCTTTTCAGAGTTACTTGATAGGGCGTTTGGCTTCTCTCCCGTCTTGTCTTGGCCCCGTAGCGTTGGAGGGAAGGAGATGGCTCGTTTTTGGGAGGAAAGTGGCTAGATAAGAGCCGATGGTGCTCTCGGGAGCATCTTCCATGAGAAAGGGGGGGTTTTGGCGGTCCCACCTCATCTGCAGCCAGGGAGGAGTTTCTCTCTGGAGATCCCGCTCCAAAAGCTCTTGAAAGAGCCTTTTTTTTTGTCCATCAGAAGACTTTTGGCCTCATCCAGAAGGAGGTAAAGCCGTTGGAGCGGGGCGGAGCTGGTTAGCGGGGAGGCTTTTAACCCAGAAAGCCCTATTTTCAATCCCCCGTTGGAATCCTGTCCTTAGGACCCTTCTTCCTGCTCAAAACCCAGCGGGAGAAGAATCCATGGATATGTAAAGACTCCTTAGGGAGTCTTTAATATCCCTGGATTTCTCCCCATAGATCCAGAGGCAAACCGTGGCCCAGTGTGTTGACTCTTGTTACTTCTGGAGGAAGAAAGTGCGATTTGGGTGCACCTGACCTCGCCTGCTGGAGAAAAGGGTCAAGAGAGTCCGGGATGAGGTGGAAAAAGCCAAAGGCGAGGTAAAAAAGCTGCTGGGGGGGTTTGTTTCCTCGACGAATCCATCTGCTCAAACGTTCCTTGCCAGGAAACAGGGATTTGCTTCACGGAAAGAGATATTATTTTAATTTTTGGTGGGCGGGGGAACGGGGTGGCTGTGTGGCTTCAGTGCGTGGGAATTGCACCTTTTCAGCCCCTTTGATAGATTTTGTGGAGGAAAGTGCTTTTCCGCTTGGGACAGTGGAAATAATACAGTTTTTCTTGCACCCCGTTGTGGCTTTGCACCCCGTTTTCCCATTGGTTTTTTGGCTGTTTAGACTTTACCCGGGCTGATAAACCGGGTGAAATCCATGGCCAAAAAATCTTATTTTTCTGCCTTTTTGAGCCATTTCAAGTTATTTTGTCCCTGGTTTGCAGGCCGTCTGCCACCAGAAGAAGAGGCCACGTGCGACCCCCAAAGACAAGCCCACGCCGGGGCGTCACCACCCGCAGCCCCACAGCGCCTGCGGCTCCTCCGGGGATGCCGGGACCTCCCTGTGCTGGGACTTGCCCTGAGGTGAGTGCGGAAGGTCAGCCCTCCCTTTTTCTTCCCCAAATGCCTCCTTTGGGTTCAGAAAAGCACCCGGGGGGAGGGGGGGGGGTGTGGGGGCAGAAGGGAAGGGCAGCTGGAGGATTGCCCTTGCCCAGGTGCCTCTTGGTGGTTTTATTTGACTTTCAACCCCCAACGTTCTGTCTTTTTGGAGTCGGGGAGACCTTCCCCGGAGCCGTGAGGTTCAGAGCGGCCCCTCCTTGTGCAAAACCCTCAGGTTTCCCCTTTTTGCCCAGGACAAACTCAAGTTCCATTGAGTTTTGTGGCCCGAGGCTTGCACACTCCAGTCCCTCACAGCCAGCAAAATGCCTCCAGTTTTAATTTGACCTCATTTGAAGTGATCGCCCAAGTAATTCTCCTAATTTAACCCCCACCGATCCATCTTCTTTAACCACCAGCATCCAGACCGGTGTCGTTTCTATGAAGCTGGGTCTAATGGATTTCTAGAGGAAGGACTTAAAAATCCCTTTTTCCTTTGTTCTGCTGCCTTGTCCCTAAGGGCAGTTTCCCCCGGGGTCCTATTTCCTAACTCCTTGAAGAGCTGGAAGTTTGCTTTCTTCAAATGTGGCGTCCTAACTGTGCTTCTCGTGGGCTTCCAACTTGTGAAGAGAGTGAAGTGCACTAGAGCATGATGACTGCAGCCCATGGACTAGGGGATTGGGGGATGGAAAGGGCCCCCGGGGTTTCGCTTTGCTCCTTTTGCTTCTAGAAAAGCCCCAAATGGCTCAATCCCCGCCTTCTGCCCCGGGGCAGCCGCAGGGGTGAAGTGGTAGCCGGAGGGTCCATCTCCAGAGCCATGATTTCCCTGAGAAGGGGGAAATTTTGTGGGGGATGGAGTGGTGTGTGAGGAGGAGGAGGGCAAGGAAGGCTAAAGGAGGGTCTTGGCGGAAAGATTTTTATCCCCAGCGTGGTTTTGTAGGATTTTTTGGGCAGAACATCCAGGATTTTGGGGTTCTTTTGATGGAGGATGAGGCAAAAATCCACGTTGAGCCGTGGGAATGAGGGCGACCCCTGGGAAAACGGGAGGAGGGAACTGGGGGTGGGGGTGGGTGTCGCTCGGCCCCTTCTCCACAGCGTGTTTTTGGGTGGAGGGTCCCCCATATGGGCCAGAAACCCCCCCAAAGGCCCAGTGCTGTCCCAGTAAAGCACTGGTTTTGCTGACGTCACAGGCCGTTGCCGGCCTCCCGCGTTCCACACAACATTCCGAGGCGGCGATCGCTCGCTGGCCGTGGCTGTGGCAGCTTCCTACCGCTGTGGAGAGTGACATTCAGCAGTTGGATTGTTTTTTTGGGGAAACCCCCAAATTGTCCTGCCCGATGGGGCCCAAAAAGCCTCCAGTGGCCGAAGGGTAACGCTGGGGGTGGGAAGGGGCGGTGGAAGTTGGTGGCGGAAGACTGAGTGATGTTTTGCTGGGAAATAGGGACCGGTTTTGCCCCACCTCACCACGTTTTCCCTCTTTTTTTAGCGTTTGTTGCGCCGTATCCATTCCCGACGTGCCTTCCTCCCCCTCCTCTTCCTCCCCCTTTCAGCCGCATCAATGTCGGGGAGCAGTTGCAGGCGGAGCTGCCTGCCCTGCGGGACAGATCCCTCTTGGAAGAGGAGGAGGAAGGAGCCTCCCTGGTTTGGAAGCCCTGGGGTGACATGGAAAGCAAGCCCGAGCCGCAGGAGCAAGGTTTCTCTTCAGGCTTTTCTTGTGGGAAAGGGGCAAATTCCCCCTTTTCAGAGTTACTTGATAGGGCGTTTGGCTTCTCTCCCGTCTTGTCTTGGCCCCGTAGCGTTGGAGGGAAGGAGATGGCTCGTTTTTGGGAGGAAAGTGGCTAGATAAGAGCCGATGGTGCTCTCGGGAGCATCTTCCATGAGAAAGGGGGGGGTTTGGCGGTCCCACCTCATCTGCAGCCAGGGAGGAGTTTCTCTCTGGAGATCCCGCTCCCAAAGCTCTTGAAAGAGCCTTTTTTTTGTCCATCAGAAGACTTTTGGCCTCATCCAGAAGGAGGTAAAGCCGTTGGAGCGGGGCGGAGCTGGTTAGCGGGGAGGCTTTTAACCCCAAAAGCCCTATTTTCAATCCCCCGTTGGAATCCTGTCCTTAGGACCCTTCTTCCTGCTCAAAACCCAGCGGGAGAAGACATCATTGCCCTCCTTTGTAATGACAAGGGAGTCTTTAATATCCCTGGATTTCTCCCCATAGATCCAGAGGCAAACCGTGGCCCAGTGTGTTGACTCTTGTTACTTCTGGAGGAAGAAAGTGCGATTTGGGTGCACCTGACCTCGCCTGCTGGAGAAAAGGGTCAAGAGAGTCCGGGATGAGGTGGAAAAAGCCAAAGGCGAGGTAAAAAAGCTGCTGGGGGGGTTTGTTTCCTCGACGAATCCATCTGCTCAAACGTTCCTTGCCAGGAAAGAGGGATTTGCTTCACGGAAAGAGATATTATTTTAATTTTTGTTGGGCGGGGGAACGGGGTGGCTGTGTGGCTTCAGTGCGTGGGAATTGCACCTTTTCAGCCCCTTTGATAGATTTTGTGGAGGAAAGTGCTTTTCCGCTTGGGACAGTGGAAATAATACAGTTTTTCTTGCACCCCGTTGTGGCTTTGCACCCATTTTCCCATTGGTTTTTTGGCTGTTTAGACTTTACCCGGGCTGATAAACCGGGTGAAATCCATGGCCAAAAAATCTTATTTTTCTGCCTTTTTGAGCCATTTCAAGTTATTTTGTCCCTGGTTTGCAGGCCGTCTGCCACCAGAAGAAGAGGCCACGTGCGACCCCCAAAGACAAGCCCACGCCGGGGCGTCACCACCCGCAGCCCCACAGCGCCTGCGGCTCCTCCGGGGATGCCGGGACCTCCCTGTGCTGGGACTTGCCCTGAGGTGAGTGCGGAAGGTCAGCCCTCCCTTTTTCTTCCCCAAATGCCTCCTTTGGGTTCAGAAAAGCACCCTGGGGGAGGGGGGGGGGGTGTGGGGGCAGAAGGGAAGGGCAGCTGGAGGATTGCCCTTGCCCAGGTGCCTCTTGGTGGTTTTATTTGACTTTCAACCCCCAACATTCTGTCTTTTTGGAGTCGGGGAGACCTTCCCCGGAGCCGTGAGGTTCAGAGCGGCCCCTCCTTGTGCAAAAGCCTCAGGTTTCCCCTTTTTGCCCAGGACAAACTCAAGTTCCATTGAGTTTTGTGGCCCGAGGCTTGCCCACTCCAGTCCCTCACAGCCAGCAAAATGCCTCCAGTTTTAATTTGACCTCATTTGAAGTGATCGCCCAATTAATTCTCCTAATTTAACCCCCACCGATCCATCTTCTTTAACCACCAGCATCCAGACCGGTGTCGTTTCTATGAAGCTGGGTCTAATGGATTTCTAGAGGAAGGACTTAAAAATCCCTTTTTCCTTTGTTCTGCTGCCTTGTCCCTAAGGGCAGTTTCCCCCGGGGTCCTATTTCCTAACTCCTTGAAGAGCTGGAAGTTTGCTTTCTTCAAATGTGGCGTCCTAACTGTGCTTCTCGTGGGCTTCCAACTTGTGAAGAGAGTGAAGTGCACTAGAGCATGATGACTGCAGCCCATGGACTAGGGGATTGGGGGATGGAAAGGGCCCCCGGGGTTTCGCTTTGCTCCTTTTGCTTCTAGAAAAGCCCCAAATGGCTCAATGCCCGCCTTCTGGCCCGGGGCAGCCGCAGGGGTGAAGTGGTAGCCGGAGGGTCCCTCTGCAGAGCCATGATTTCCCTGAGAAGGGGGAAATTTTGTGGGGGATGGAGTGGTGTGTGAGGAGGAGGAGGGCAAGGAAGGCTAAAGGAGGGTCTTGGCGGAAAGATTTTTATCCCCAGCGTGGTTTTGTAGGATTTTTTGGGCAGAACATCCAGGATTTTGGGGTTCTTTTGATGGAGGATGAGGCAAAAATCCACGTTGAGCCGTGGGAATGAGGGCGACCCCTGGGAAAACGGGAGGAGGGAACTGGGGGTGGGGGTGGGTGTCGCTCGGCCCCTTCTCCACAGCGTGTTTTTGG
Source organism: Numenius arquata (assembly GCF_964106895.1). Lineage (NCBI taxonomy): Eukaryota > Metazoa > Chordata > Aves > Charadriiformes > Scolopacidae > Numenius > Numenius arquata. Next base: position 965,934 of record NW_027415062.1, read on the forward strand.
GTGGAGGGTCCCCCATATGGGCCAGAAACCCCCCCAAAGGCCCAGTGCTGTCCCAGTAAAGCACTGGTTTTGCTGACGTCACAGGCCGTTGCCGGCCTCCCGCGTTCCACACAACATTCCGAGGCGGCGGTCGCTCGCTGGCCGTGGCTGTGGCAGCTTCCTACTGCTGTGGAGAGTGACATTCAGCAGTTGGATTGTTTTTTTGGGGAAACCCCCAAATTGTCCTGCCCGATGGGGCCCAAAAAGCCTCCAGTGGCCGAAGGGTAACGCTGGGGGTGGGAAGGGGCGGTGGAAGTTGGTGGCGGAAGACTGAGTGATGTTTTGCTGGGAAATAGGGACCGGTTTTGCCCCACCTCACCACGTTTTCCCTCTTTTTTTAGCGTTTGTTGCGCCGTATCCATTCCCGACGTGCCTTCCTCCCCCTCCTCTTCCTCCCCCTTTCAGCCGCATCAATGTCGGGGAGCAGTTGCAGGCGGAGCTGCCTGCCCTGCGGGACAGATCCCTCTTGGAAGAGGAGGAGGAAGGAGCCTCCCTGGTTTGGAAGCCCTGGGGTGACATGGAAAGCAAGCCCGAGCCGCAGGAGCAAGGTTTCTCTTCAGGCTTTTCTTGTGGGAAAGGGGCAAATTCCACCTTTTCAGAGTTACTTGATAGGGCGTTTGGCTTCTCTCCCGTCTTGTCTTGGCCCCGTAGCGTTGGAGGGAAGGAGATGGCTCGTTTTTGGGAGGAAAGTGGCTAGATAAGAGCCGATGGTGCTCTCGGGAGCATCTTCCATGAGAAAGGGGGGGGTTTGGCGGTCCCACCTCATCTGCAGCCAGGGAGGAGTTTCTCTCTGGAGATCCCGCTCCCAAAGCTCTTGAAAGAGCCTTTTTTTTGTCCATCAGAAGACTTTTGGCCTCATCCAGAAGGAGGTAAAGCCGTTGGAGCGGGGCGGAGCTGGTTAGCGGGGAGGCTTTTAACCCCAAAAGCCCTATTTTCAATCCCCCGTTGGAATCCTGTCCTTAGGACCCTTCTTCCTGCTCAAAACCCAGCGGGAGAAGACATCATTGCCCTCCTTTGTAATGACAAGGGAGTCTTTAATATCCCTGGATTTCTCCCCATAGATCCAGAGGCAAACCGTGGCCCAGTGTGTTGACTCTTGTTACTTCTGGAGGAAGAAAGTGCGATTTGGGTGCACCTGACCTCGCCTGCTGGAGAAAAGGGTCAAGAGAGTCCGGGATGAGGTGGAAAAAGCCAAAGGCGAGGTAAAAAAGCTGCTGGGGGGGTTTGTTTCCTCGACGAATCCATCTGCTCAAACGTTCCTTGCCAGGAAAGAGGGATTTGCTTCACGGAAAGAGATATTATTTTAATTTTTGTTGGGCGGGGGAACGGGGTGGCTGTGTGGCTTCAGTGCGTGGGAATTGCACCTTTTCAGCCCCTTTGATAGATTTTGTGGAGGAAAGTGCTTTTCCGCTTGGGACAGTGGAAATAATACAGTTTTTCTTGCACCCCGTTGTGGCTTTGCACCCATTTTCCCATTGGTTTTTTGGCTGTTTAGACTTTACCCGGGCTGATAAACCGGGTGAAATCCATGGCCAAAAAATCTTATTTTTCTGCCTTTTTGAGCCATTTCAAGTTATTTTGTCCCTGGTTTGCAGGCCGTCTGCCACCAGAAGAAGAGGCCACGTGCGACCCCCAAAGACAAGCCCACGCCGGGGCGTCACCACCCGCAGCCCCACAGCGCCTGCGGCTCCTCCGGGGATGCCGGGACCTCCCTGTGCTGGGACTTGCCCTGAGGTGAGTGCGGAAGGTCAGCCCTCCCTTTTTCTTCCCCAAATGCCTCCTTTGGGTTCAGAAAAGCACCCTGGGGGAGGGTGGGGGGGTGTGCGGGCAGAAGGGAAGGGCAGCTGGAGGATTGCCCTTGCCCAGGTGCCTCTTGGTGGTTTTATTTGACTTTCAACCCCCAACGTTCTGTCTTTTTGGAGTCGGGGAGACCTTCCCCGGAGCCGTGAGGTTCAGAGCGGCCCCTCCTTGTGCAAAAGCCTCAGGTTTCCCCTTTTTGCCCAGGACAAACTCAAGTTCCATTGAGTTTTGTGGCCCGAGGCTTGCCCACTCCAGTCCCTCACAGCCAGCAAAATGCCTCCAGTTTTAATTTGACCTCATTTGAAGTGATCGCCCAATTAATTCTCCTAATTTAACCCCCACCGATCCATCTTCTTTAACCACCAGCATCCAGACCGGTGTCGTTTCTATGAAGCTGGGTCTAATGGATTTCTAGAGGAAGGACTTAAAAATCCCTTTTTCCTTTGTTCTGCTCCCTTGTCCCTAAGGGCAGTTTCCCACGGGGTCCTATTTCCTAACTCCTTGAAGAGCTGGAAGTTTGCTTTCTTAAAATGTGGCGTCCTAACTGTGCTTCTCGTGGGCTTCCAACTTGTGAAGAGAGTGAAGTGCACTAGAGCATGATGACTGCAGCCCATGGACTAGGGGATTGGGGGATGGAAAGGGCCCCCGGGGTTTCGCTTTGCTCCTTTTGCTTCTAGAAAAGCCCCAAATGGCTCAATGCCCGCCTTCTGGCCCGGGGCAGCCGCAGGGGTGAAGTGGTAGCCGGAGGGTCCCTCTGCAGAGCCATGATTTCCCTGAGAAGGGGGAAATTTTGTGGGGGATGGAGTGGTGTGTGAGGAGGAGGAGGGCAAGGAAGGCTAAAGGAGGGTCTTGGCGGAAAGATTTTTATCCCCAGCGTGGTTTTGTAGGATTTTTTGGGCAGAACATCCAGGATTTTGGGGTTCTTTTGATGGAGGATGAGGCAAAAATCCACGTTGAGCCGTGGGAATGAGGGCGACCCCTGGGAAAACGGGAGGAGGGAACTGGGGGTGGGGGTGGGTGTCGCTCGGCCCCTTCTCCACAGCGTGTTTTTGGGTGGAGGGTCCCCCATATGGGCCAGAAACCCCCCCAAAGGCCCAGTGCTGTCCCAGTAAAGCACTGGTTTTGCTGACGTCACAGGCCGTTGCCGGCCTCCCGCGTTCCACACAACATTCCGAGGCGGCGGTCGCTCGCTGGCCGTGGCTGTGGCAGCTTCCTACTGCTGTGGAGAGTGACATTCAGCAGTTGGATTGTTTTTTTGGGGAAACCCCCAAATTGTCCTGCCCGATGGGGCCCAAAAAGCCTCCAGTGGCCGAAGGGTAACGCTGGGGGTGGGAAGGGGCGGTGGAAGTTGGTGGCGGAAGACTGAGTGATGTTTTGCTGGGAAATAGGGACCGGTTTTGCCCCACCTCACCACGTTTTCCCTCTTTTTTTAGCGTTTGTTGCGCCATATCCATTCCCGACGTGCCTTCCTCCCCCTCCTCTTCCTCCCCCTTTCAGCCGCATCAATGTCGGGGAGCAGTTGCAGGCGGAGCTGCCTGCCCTGCGGGACAGATCCCTCTTGGAAGAGGAGGACGAAGGAGCCTCCCTGGTTTGGAAGCCCTGGGGTGACATGGAAAGCAAGCCCGAGCCGCAGGAGCAAGGTTTCTCTTCAGGCTTTTCTTGTGGGAAAGGGGCAAATTCCCCCTTTTCAGAGTTACTTGATAGGGCGTTTGGCTTCTCTCCCATCTTGTCTTGGCCCCGTAGCGTTGGAGGGAAGGAGATGGCTCGTTTTTGGGAGGAAAGTGGCTAGATAAGAGCCGATGGTGCTCTCGGGAGCATCTTCCATGAGAAAGGGGGGGTTTTGGCGGTCCCACCTCATCTGCAGCCAGGGAGGAGTTTCTCTCTGGAGATCCCGCTCCAAAAGCTCTTGAAAGAGCCTTTTTTTTGTCCATCAGAAGACTTTTGGCCTCATCCAGAAGGAGGTAAAGCCGTTGGAGCGGGGCGGAGCTGGTTAGCGGGGAGGCTTTTAACCCAGAAAGCCCTATTTTCAATCCCCCGTTGGAATCCTGTCCTTAGGACCCTTCTTCCTGCTCAAAACCCAGCGGGAGAAGACATCATTGCCCTCCTTTGTAATGACAAGGGAGTCTTTAATATCCCTGGATTTCTCCCCATAGATCCAGAGGCAAACCGTGGCCCAGTGTGTTGACTCTTGTTACTTCTGGAGGAAGACAGTGCGATTTGGGTGCACCTGACCTCGCCTGCTGGAGAAAAGGGTCAAGAGAGTCCGGGATGAGGTGGAAAGAGCCAAAGGCGAGGTAAAAAAGCTGCTGGGGGGGTTTGTTTCCTCGACGAATCCATCTGCTCAAACGTTCCTTGCCAGGAAAGAGGGATTTGCTTCACGGAAAGAGCTATTATTTTAATTTTTGGTGGGCGGGGGAACGGGGTGGCTGTGTGGCTTCAGTGCGTGGGAATTGCACCTTTTCAGCCCCTTTGATAGATTTTGCGGAGGAAAGTGCTTTTCCGCTTGGGACAGTGGAAATAATACAGTTTTTCTTGCACCCCGTTGTGGCTTTGCACCCCGTTTTCCCATTGGTTTTTTGGCTGTTTAGACTTTACCCGGGCTGATAAACCGTGTGAAATCCATGGACAGAAAATCTTATTTTTCTGCCTTTTTGAGCCATTTCAAGTTATTTTGTCCCTGGTTTGCAGGCCGTCTGCCACCAGAAGAAGAGGCCACGTGCGACCCCCAAAGACAAGCCCACGCCGGGGCGTCACCACCCGCAGCCCCACAGCGCCTGCGGCTCCTCCGGGGATGCCGGGACCTCCCTGTGCTGGGACTTGCCCTGAGGTGAGTGCGGAAGGTCAGCCCTCCCTTTTTCTTCCCCAAATGCCTCCTTTGGGTTCAGAAAAGCACCCTGGGGGAGGGTGGGGGGGTGTGCGGGCAGAAGGGAAGGGCAGCTGGAGGATTGCCCTTGCCCAGGTGCCTCTTGGTGGTTTTATTTGACTTTCAACCCCCAACGTTCTGTCTTTTTGGAGTCGGGGAGACCTTCCCCGGAGCCGTGAGGTTCAGAGCGGCCCCTCCTTGTGCAAAAGCCTCAGGTTTCCCCTTTTTGCCCAGGACAAACTCAAGTTCCATTGAGTTTTGTGGCCCGAGGCTTGCACACTCCAGTCCCTCACAGCCAGCAAAATGCCTCCAGTTTTAATTTGACCTCATTTGAAGTGATCGCCCAAGTAATTCTCCTAATTTAACCCCCCCAAAATCCATCCTCTTTAACCACCAGCATCCAGACCGGTGTCGTTTCTATGAAGCTGGGTCTAATGGATTTCTAGAGGAAGGACTTAAAAATCCCTTTTTCCTTTGTTCTGCTCCCTTGTCCCTAAGGGCAGTTTCCCACGGGGTCCTATTTCCTAACTCCTTGAAGAGCTGGAAGTTTGCTTTCTTCAAATGTGGCGTCCTAACTGTGCTTCTCGTGGGCTTCCAACTTGTGAAGAGAGTGAAGTGCACTAGAGCATGATGACTGCAGCCCATGGACTAGGGGATTGGGGGATGGAAAGGGCCCCCGGGGTTTCGCTTTGCTCCTTTTGCTTCTAGAAAAGGCCCAAATGGCTCAATCCCCGCCTTCTGCCCCGGGGCAGCCGCAGGGGTGAAGTGGTAGCCGGAGGGTCCATCTCCAGAGCCATGATTTCCCTGAGAAGGGGGAAATTTTGTGGGGGATGGAGTGGTGTGTGAGGAGGAGGAGGGCAAGAAAGGCTAAAGGAGGGTCTTGGCGGAAAGATTTTTATCCCCAGCGTGGTTTTGTCAGATTTTTTGGGCAGAACATCCAGGATTTTGGGGTTCTTTTGATGGAGGATGAGGCAAAAATCCACGTTGAGCCGTGGGAATGAGGGCGACCCCTGGGAAAACGGGAGGAGGGAACTGGGGGTGGGGGTGGGTGTCGCTCGGCCCCTTCTCCACAGCGTGTTTTTGGGTGGAGGGTCCCCCATATGGGCCAGAAACCCCCCCAAACGCCCAGTGCTGTCCCAGTAAAGCACTGGTTTTGCTGACGTCACAGGCCGTTGCCGGCCTCCCGCGTTCCACACAACATTCCGAGGCGGCGGTCGCTCGCTGGCCGTGGCTGTGGCAGCTTCCTACCGCTGTGGAGAGTGACATTCAGCAGTTGGATTGTTTTTTTGGGGAAACCCCCAAATTGTCCTGCCCGATGGGGCCCAAAAAGCCTCCAGTGGCCGAAGGGTAACGCTGGGGGTGGGAAGGGGCGGTGGAAGTTGGTGGCGGAAGGCTGAGTGATGTTTTGCTGGGAAATAGGGACGGGTTTTGCCCCACCTCACCACGTTTTCCCTCTTTTGAAGCGTTTGTTGCGCCGTATCCATTCCCGACGTGCCTTCCTCCCCCTCCTCTTCCTCCCCCTTTCAGCCGCATCAATGTCGGGGAGCAGTTGCAGGCGGAGCTGCCTGCCCTGCGGGACAGATCCCTCTTGGAAGAGGAGGACGAAGGAGCCTCCCTGGTTTGGAAGCCCTGGGGTGACATGGAAAGCAAGCCCGAGCTGCAGGAGAAAGGTTTCTCTTCAGGCTTTTCTTGTGGGAAAGGGGCAAATTCCCCCTTTTCAGAGTTACTTGATAGGGCGTTTGGGTTCTCTCCCGTCTTGTCTTGGCCGCGTAGCGTTGGAGGGAAGGAGATGGCTCGTTTTTGGGAGGAAAGTGGCTAGATAAGAGCCGATGGTGCTCTCGGGAGCATCTTCCATGAGAAAGGGGGGGTTTTGGCGGTCCCACCTCATCTGCAGCCAGGGAGGAGTTTCTCTCTGGAGATCCCGCTCCAAAAGCTCTTGAAAGAGCCTTTTTTTTGTCCATCAGAAGACTTTTGGCCTCATCCGGAAGGAGGTAAAGCCGTTGGACTGGGGCGGAGCTGGTTAGCGGGGAGGCTTTTAACCCAGAAAGCCCTATTTTCAATCCCCCGTTGGAATCCTGTCCTTAGGACCCTTCTTCCTGCTAAAAACCCAGCGGGAGAAGACATCATTGCCCTCCTTTGTAATGACAAGGGAGTCTTTAATATCCCTGGATTTCTGCCCATAGATCCAGAGGCAAACCGTGGCCCAGTGTGTTGACTCTTGTTACTTCTGGAGGAAGACAGTGCGATTTGGGTGCACCTGACCTCGCCTGCTGGAGAAAAGGGTCAAGAGAGTCCGGGATGAGGTGGAAAAAGCCAAAGGCGAGGTAAAAAAGCTGCTGGGGGGGGTTGTTTCGTCGCCCAATGTCATAGAGGGGGATGTGATGTCCTAGAGGGAGGGTTGTGATGTCATAGAGGGTTTTGTGATGTCATACAGGGAGGGTTATGATGTCACAGGTTGGGGTTGTGACTTCATAGGTTTGGGTTGTGATGTCACAGGGTGTGGTTGTGATGTAGAGGGGTTGTGATGTCATAGTGGCATTGTGATGTCACGGAGTGGGGTTGTGATGTCATCGGGGGGTTTGTGAGGTCATGGGTGTTGTGACATCATAGGTTGGGGTTGTGATGTCATAGAGTCGACTTGTTATGACATAAGTGGCTTTGTGACGTTATAGGTTGGGGTTGTGATGTCATAAAGGGAGGGTTGTGATGTCACAGGTTGGGGTTGTGACATCATAGAGTGGGGTGTGATGTCATAAAGGGGGTTGTGATGTCGTAGGTTGGAGTTGTGATGTCATAGAGGGAGGGTTGTGATGTCACAGGTTGGGGTTGTGACATCATAGAGTAGGGTGTGATGTCATGAAGGGGGTTGTGACATCATAGAGCGGGGTTGTGATGCCATAGAGGGTGTTGTGATGTCATACAGTGGGGTTGTGATGTCATTGGGGGGTCATGAGGTCATAGTATGGTGTTGTGACATCATAGGTTGGGGTTGTGATGTCATAGAGTGGGGTTTAGATGTAATAGAGGGAGGGTTGTGACGTCACAGGTTTGGGTTGTGACATCATAGGTTGGGGTTCTGCCGTCATAGGTTGGAGTTGTGATGTCATTGGGGTGGTGACATCATAGAGTGGTTGTGATGTTACAGAGTGTGCTTGTGACATAAGAGAGTGGGATTGTGATGTCATAGAGGGGCTTGTGACGTCATAGAGTGCGGTTGTGACGTCATAGAGTGCGGTTGTGACGTCACAGAGTGGGGTTGTGATGTCATAGAGGGGGGTTGTGACGTCATCAGAGAGTGGGGTTGTGACATCATAGAGTGCAGTTGTGATGTAATAGAGTGGGGTTGTGATGTCATAGAAGGGCGTTGTGATTTCACAGAGTTGGGTTGTGACGTCATAGTGCGGTTTGTGACGTCACAGAGTGGTTTGTGATGTCATAGAGTGGGGTTGTGACGTCATAGAGGGTGTTGTGACGTCATCGGGGATTGTGATGTCGTAGATGGGGTTATGATGTCATAGAGGGGGTTGTGACATCATCTAGTGCGGTTGTGACGTCATAGAGTGCGGTTGTGATGTCACAGAGTTGGTTATGATGTCATAGAGTGGGGTTGTGATGTCATGGAGGGAGGCTTCTGATGTCATAGAGGGAGTTGTGATGTCACAGATGTGTTTGTGATTTCATAGAGTGGGGTTGTGACATAGAGTGTGTTTGTGACGTCACAGATTCGGGTTGTTACGTCATAGTGGGGTTTGTGATGTCACAGGGTCTGGTTGTGACATCATAGAGTGGGACTGTGATGTCATAGAGGGGTTATGATATCATAGACTGGGGTTGTGACGTCATAGTGGGGTTTGTGATGTCATAGAGTGTGGTTGTGATGTTACAGAGTTGGGTTGTAACGTCAGAGAGTGGGATTGTGGTGTCATAGAGGGGTTATGATGTCACAGAGTGGAGTTGTGATGTCATAATGGGGTTTGTGATGTCACAGAGTCGGGTTGTGATGTCACAGAGTTGTTTGTGATGTCATAGAGTGGGGTTGTGATGTCATAGAGTGGGTTGTGACGTCATAGAGTTCGGTTGTGACGTCATAGAGTTCGGTTGTGATGTCACAGAGTCGGGTTGTGACGTCATAGAGTGGGACTGTGATGTCATAGAGGGGCTATGATGTCATAGAGTGGGGTTGTGACATCATAGAGGGGCGTTGTGATTTCACAGAGTTGGGTTGTGATGTCATAGAGTGTGGTTGTGATTTCACAGAGTGGTTTGTGATGTCATAGAGTGGGGTTGTGATGTCACAGAGAGGATTGTGATGTCATAGATGGGGTTATGATGCCATAGGGGGGTTATGAGGTCTTTAAATCTCCGCAGAGCCACCAATACCCCTCCGGTAGGTTACCGGTAGCATTTATAGCCGGGGAAGTATCGGCAGCGCTTCTGCCGTACAAGTATTGTGCCCGCTTCTGTTCTCCTTCTCCCGGAGAAGCTTTTGTAGAGTTTATTGGCTTGTCAACACTAGTTATGTTCCCTTTGACCAAAGCTGTTGTGGGCCAGTTGCCGAGGTCCGTACGGCTAAATTGCCCTGGTGATGCTCCCGCAGGGTTGTAACTTATGTACGGCACAGAGCGGTTTGCTAATGCTAAAGTGTAGGTTACTTGCTCTAATGAAGAGCTTTCCGTCTGACAGGAGTGTGAGGATTTAACCTTTTCATACGGATTTATGTCTGTCCAGTTGCTTACAGGAACTCCAGAAAGTGGGGAATCAAAGTCATCAGCTTGCTCACGTATCCAACAGTCACTAACATTGGTATATTTTACAACACTCTTTACAAGGGATGCGTAAGCATTCGCGTTAATGGATGCAGCCACAGCACAGTAAGGCTACAAGAGTCCAGATTTCTGTCTTTGGAGATGAAGTTTTAAAGGTCCAGTAGGCGTCGACTCCTGTCGTGGTTTAGGTTTAGGGGCTTTCTCCACTCTGGTATGATGTGTCCATGAGGCTTGGTCTTTAATCTTGGCTGCCGTGTGAGAAGTCAGCAGCACCTGGAACGGGCCTTCCTATTTCGGCTTTAAAGGTGAATCTGAAAGAGATCTAACGTGCACATAATCTCCCGGTTCGATATCGTGCACGGGCCCCTCGAGACCTCGGGCTCTAGTTCCTAAGACCAGCTTCTCTATTTCCTGAAGCTGTTTTTGCAGGCTTATCATATAATCAGTTAATACTTTGTTCCTAATTTCAGTTGATGTTCCCGCCTGCACAATGTAGGGTCTCCCATACAGTATTTCAAAAGGACTTAGCCCTTCCTTCATTCTGGGCTTAGTTCTAACTCTCAGGAGTGCCAGAGGTAATGACTGAGGCCAAGGCAAACTGGCCTCTTGGCCTGGTTTTACAATTTGCAGCTTAATTAGGTGGTTCATCTTTTCCACTTGACCACTTGATTGTGGATGACATGGGGTATGTAGCTGCCAGTCTATTCCTAAAAGCTTACTGACTTGTTGAACAACCTTTGCAATGAAGTGTGAACCCCAATCTGATGAGATTATCGCGGGAACCCCAAATCTTGGTATTATTTCTTGCAACAGTACCTTGGTTACTTCCCTAGCCTTATTAGTTCGGCAAGGAATGCTTCTGGCCACCCTGAAAAGGTATCCATCCAGACCAACAGGTATCGAAACACCCCCCTTTTCTTGGGAGCCCTGAAACATCAATTTGCCACTGTTGCCCTGGATAATTTCCTTTCCCTATTTCTCCAGGCTGGGCTTTAGGGCCTGTTTTGGGATTACTCTGCAAACATACCTCACACTGCTGTGTTACTTGCCTAATAGTGGTATAGAGGTTTCGGGTGAATATTAGCTGGTTCAAGTATTTATACAGAGCCTCTGTTCCTCAATGGGATTTTCTACGCTCTGCCACGACTACGGCCCCCAACGATGCAAATGGTATTATTATTTTTCTCTGTGAAACTTTAGGCCATTTAGCTTTTTCAATTTTCCCACCTAAGTTTCACAATCAATTTGTATTTTACCATCTGGGACCAGAGACTGCACCTCTAAGTCACTTTTCTCCACCACTCTTCTGGCCTCACGACGTCATCTGGCCACCACGTCGGAATGTTGTGTGGAACGCGGGAGGCCGGCAACGGCCTGTGACGTCAGCAAAACCAGTGCTTTACTGGGACAGCACTGGGCCTTTGGGGGCGTTTCTGGCCCATATGGGGGACCCTCCACCCAAAAACACGCTGTGGAGAAGGGGCCGAGCGACACCCACCCCCACCCCCAGTTCCCTCCTCCCGTTTTCCCAGGGGTCGCCCTCATTCCCACGGCTCAACGTGGATTTTTGCCTCATCCTCCATCAAAAGAACCCCAAAATCCTGGATGTTCTGCCCAAAAAATCTGACAAAACCACGCTGGGGATAAAAATCTTTCCGCCAAGACCCTCCTTTAGCCTTCCTTGCCCTCCTCCTCCTCCTCACACACCACTCCATCCCCCACAAAATTTCCCCCTTCTCAGGGAAATCATGGCTCTGGAGATGGACCCTCCGGCTACCACTTCACCCCTGCGGCTGCCCCGGGCCAGAAGGCGGGGATTGAGCCATTTGGGCCTTTTCTAGAAGCAAAAGGAGCAAAGCGAAACCCCGGGGGCCCTTTCCATCCCCCAATCCCCTAGTCCATGGGCTGCAGTCATCATGCTCTAGTGCACTTCACTCTCTTCACAAGTTGGAAGCCCACGAGAAGCACAGTTAGGACGCCACATTTTAAGAAAGCAAACTTCCAGCTCTTCAAGGAGTTAGGAAATAGGACCCCGTGGGAAACTGCCCTTAGGGACAAGGCAGCAGAACAAAGGAAAAAGGGATTTGTAAGTCCTTCCTCTAGAAATCCATTAGACCCAGCTTCATAGAAACGACACCGGTCTGGATGCTGGTGGTTAAAGAGGATGGATTTTGGGGGGGGTTAAATTAGGAGAATTACTTGGGCGATCACTTCAAATGAGGTCAAATTAAAACTGGAGGCATTTTGCTGGCTGTGAGGGACTGGAGTGGGCAAGCCTCGGGCCACAAAACTCAATGGAACTTGAGTTTGTCCTGGGCAAAAAGGGGAAACCTGAGGCTTTTGCACAAGGAGGGGCCGCTCTGAACCTCACGGCTCCGGGGAAGGTCTCCCCGACTCCAAAAAGACAGAACGTTGGGGGTTGAAAGTCAAATAAAACCACCAAGAGGCACCTGGGCAAGGGCAATCCTCCAGCTGCCCTTCCCTTCTGCCCCCGCCCCCCCTCCCCCCCCCCCCCCCCCGGGTGCTTTTCTGAACCCAAAGGAGGCATTTGGGGAAGAAAAAGGGAGGGCTGACCTTCCGCACTCACCTCAGGGCAAGTCCCAGCACAGGGAGGTCCCGGCATCCCCGGAGGAGACGCAGGCGCTGTGGGGCTGCGGGTGGTGACGCCCCGGCGTGGGCTTGTCTTTGGGGGTCGCACGTGGCCTCTTCTTCTGGTGGCAGACGGCCTGCAAACCAGGGACAAAATAACTTGAAATGGCTCAAAAAGGCAGAAAAATAAGATTTTTTGGCCATGGATTTCACGCGGTTTATCAGCCCAGGTCAAGTCTAAACAGCCAAAAAACCAATGGGAAAACAGGGTGCAAAGCCACAACGGGGTGCAAGAAAAACTGTATTATTTCCACTGTCCCAAGCGGAAAAGCACTTTCCTCCACAAAATCTATCAAAGGGGCTGAAAAGGTGCAATTCCCACGCACTGAAGCCACACAGCCACCCCCTTCCCCCGCCCACCAAAAATTAAAATAATATCTCTTTCCGTGAAGCAAATCCCTGTTTCCTGGCAAGGAACGTTTGAGCAGATGGATTCGTCAAGGAAGCAAACCCCCCCAGCAGCTTTTTTACCTCGCCTTTGGCTTTTTCCACCTCATCCCGGACTCTCTTGACCCTTTTCTCCAGCAGGCGAGGTCACGTGCACCCAAATCGCACTGTCTTCCTCCAGAAGTAACAAGAGTCAACACACTGGGCCACGGTTTGCCTCTGGATCTATGGGGAGAAATCCAGGGATATTAAAGACTCCCTTGTCATTACAAAGGAGGGCAATGATGTCTTCTCCCGCTGGGTTTTGAGCAGGAAGAAGGGTCCTAAGGACAGGATTCCAACGGGGGATTGAAAATAGGGCTTTCTGGGTTAAAAGCCTCCCCGCTAACCAGCTCCGCCCCGCTCCAACGGCTTTACCTCCTTCTGGATGAGGCCAAAAGTCTTCTGATGGACAAAAAAAAGGCTCTTTCAAGAGCTTTGGGAGCGGGATCTCCAGAGAGAAACTCCTCCCTGGCTGCAGATGAGCTGGGACCGCCAAAACCCCCCCTTTCTCATGGAAGATGCTCCCGAGAGCACCAGCGGCTCTTATCTAGCCACTTTCCTCCCAAAAACGAGCCATCTCCTTCCCTCCAACGCTACGGGGCCAAGACAAGACGGGAGAGAACCCAAACGCCCTATCAAGTAACTCTGAAAAGGTGGAATTTGCCCCTTTCCCACAAGAAAAGCCTGAAGAGAAACCTTGCTCCTGCGGCTCGGCCTTGCTTTCCACGTCACCCCAGGGCTTCCAAACAAGGGAGGCTCCTTCGTCCTCCTCTTCCAAGAGGGATCTGTCCCGCAGAGCAGGCAGCTCCGCCTGCAACTGCTCCCCGACATTGATGCGGCTGAAAGGGGGAGGAAGAGGAGGGGGAGGAAGGCACGTCGGGAATGGATACGGCGCAACAAACGCTTCAAAAGAGGGAAAACGTGGTGAGGTGGGGCAAAACCGGTCCCTATTTCCCAGCAAAACATCACTCAGTCTTCCGCCACCAACTTCCACCGCCCCTTCCCACCCCCAGCGTTACCCTTCGGCCACTGGAGGCTTTTTGGGCCCCATCGGGCAGGACAATTTGGGGGTTTCCCCAAAAAAACAATCCAACTGCTGAATGTCACTCTCCACAGCGGTAGGAAGCTGCCACAGCCACGGCCAGCGAGCGACCGCCGCCTCGGAATGTTGTGTGGAACGCGGGAGGCCGGCAACGGCCTGTGACGTCAGCAAAACCAGTGCTTTACTGGGACAGCACTGGGCGTTTGGGGGGGTTTCTGGCCCATATGGGGGACCCTCCACCCAAAAACACGCTGTGGAGAAGGGGCCGAGCGACACCCACCCCCACCCCCAGTTCCCTCCTCCCGTTTTCCCAGGGGTCGCCCTCATTCCCACGGCTCAACGTGGATTTTTGCCTCATCCTCCATCAAAAGAACCCCAAAAGCCTGGATGTTCTGCCCAAAAAATCTGACAAAACCACGCTGGGGATAAAAATCTTTCCGCCAAGACCCTCCTTTAGCCTTCCTTGCCCTCCTCCTCCTCACACACCACTCCATCCCCCACAAAATTTCCCCCTTCTCAGGGAAATCATGGCTCTGGAGATGGACCCTCCGGCTACCACTTCACCCCTGCGGCTGCCCCGGGCCAGAAGGCGGGGATTGAGCCATTTGGGGCTTTTCTAGAAGCAAAAGGAGCAAAGCGAAACCCCGGGGGCCCTTTCCATCCCCCAATCCCCTAGTCCATGGGCTGCAGTCATCATGCTCTAGTGCACTTCACTCTCTTCACAAGTTGGAAGCCCACGAGAAGCACAGTTAGGACGCCACATTTGAAGAAAGCAAACTTCCAGCTCTTCAAGGAGTTAGGAAATAGGACCCCGTGGGAAACTGCCCTTAGGGACAAGGCAGCAGAACAAAGGAAAAAGGGATTTGTAAGTCCTTCCTCTAGAAATCCATTAGACCCAGCTTCATAGAAACGACACCGGTCTGGATGCTGGTGGTTAAAGAGGATGGATTTTGGGGGGGGTTACATTAGGAGAATTACTTGGGCGATCACTTCAAATGAGGTCAAATTAAAACTGGAGGCATTTTGCTGGCTGTGAGGGACTGGAGTGGGCAAGCCTCGGGCCACAAAACTCAATGGAACTTGAGTTTGTCCTGGGCAAAAAGGGGAAACCTGAGGCTTTTGCACAAGGAGGGGCCGCTCTGAACCTCACGGCTCCGGGGAAGGTCTCCCCGACTCCAAAAAGACAGAACGTTGGGGGTTGAAAGTCAAATAAAACCACCAAGAGGCACCTGGGCAAGGGCAATCCTCCAGCTGCCCTTCCCTTCTGCCCCCGCCTCCCCTCCCCCCCCCCCCAGGGTGCTTTTCTGAACCCAAAGGAGGCATTTGGGGAAGAAAAAGGGAGGGCTGACCTTCCGCACTCACCTCAGGGCAAGTCCCAGCACAGGGAGGTCCCGGCATCCCCGGAGGAGACGCAGGCGCTGTGGGGCTGCGGATGGTGACGCCCCGGCGTGGGCTTGTCTTTGGGGGTCGCACGTGGCCTCTTCTTCTGGTGGCAGACGGCCTGCAAACCAGGGACAAAATAACTTGAAATGGCTCAAAAAGGCAGAAAAATAAGATTTTTTGGCCATGGATTTCACGCGGTTTATCAGCCCAGGTCAAGTCTAAACAGCCAAAAAACCTCTAGATTTCCTCTAGAAAATTTCCTCTAGAAATCCATTAGACCCAGCTTCATAGAAACATATGACATAACAACCCCAGTCTATGACATCACAATCCCCGATGACGTCACAACCGCCTCTTTGAAATCACATCCCCACTCTAAGACATCACAACCCGACTCTGTGACATCAGAACCCGATTCTGTGACATCAGAACCCCGTCTATGATCTCACAAACCCACTCCATGACGTCACAACCCCACTCTATGACGTCACAACCCCACTCTATGACGTCACAACCCCCTCCGTGACGTCACAAACCACTCTGTGACATCTCAACCCCACTCTATGACATCATAACCACCTCTATGACATCACGCCACTCTGTGACATCATAACCCTCTCTATGACATCAAAACCCCACTATATGACATCACAATGCTCCTCTATGACGTCACAAACCCCCCTATGACATCACAACCCTCCCTCTATGACATCACAACGCCCCTCTATGATGACACAACCCTACCTCTATGACATCACAATCCCAGATGACGTCACAACCCCCTCTAAGACGTCACAACCCCACTCTGACATTATAATCCCAGTCTATGGTATCACAATCCCAGTCTATGACATCACAACCCAACTCTGTGAAATCACAACGCCCCTCTATGACGTCACAACGCTACCTGTATGACATCATAATGCTCCTCTACGACGTCACAACCCTACCTCTATGACATCACAATGTCCGTCTATGACATCACAACCCCACTCTATGACATCAATAACCCCCTCTACGACGTCACAGCCCTACCTCTATGACATCACTATCCCTGATGACGTCACAACCCCTCTATGACATCACAACCCCATTCTATGACGTCACAACCACACTCTATGACCTCACAACCCCCAATGACATCACAACCCCACTCTATGACACCACAACCCCACTCTATGACGTCACACCCCAAACCTCTTACCTCACAACCCCAACCTATGACATCACAACCCTTCCTCTATGACATCACATCCCCCTCTGTGACATTGGGCGACGAAACCCCTCGTTTCCTCGTTTTGGGCAAACCCCCCCCAAAAGCATCTCGGGATTTTGAGGGACTATTTCCATCTCCTGCTGCCTCCAGCCACAGTTTCTGGGCACAAACAAGGGCGGGGGGGGGTTTTCTGCCATCAGCCAAGTCAAAGACATCCAAACTTTGCTGGTCCATGGGGGCTGCCCAGCCAAGGAGATGTCCCTTAATTATATCCACTGGCAACTTCTATTATCATCAGAACGTTGATCAGACTTGGTCCATGGACCCCAGCTCTAGCGTCACCACCCCAACGGGCTCCAGTCTGTGAGACTCGCACAGGCTCAGCTGAGAAAATGATGGCTCCAAAGGAAATGTAGCTCCAGGAGACAGAGCTCCACGGCCTGAGCACAGCACTAACCAGAAGCTTTACTGACTCAACCGCTGCTTTTCTACCCTAACGCTGCTCATCTCCAGGGAGAGAAAGCTGCTTTAGCCACTTCTCCTCCAAAGCCCTCACAGGGCTAAAGCCACACAGTCAGGAGCACCCCTCTGCACAGAGACACAGCCAGCACAAAGGAAACCCTTTGGGAAATCCATCGGGACACCCATTCCAGCAGAAAAGAGAATCCTTACCAGGCTGGTGGCAAAACTCCCCACGTCTCTGGGTCAGGGGGACGTCACCAACGCGTCTGCACCTCTGAGGTTTGGGGTCCACCACAAGGCTGGTTTCCATTCTGTCACATCCTCGGAGCTAAAACTGTCGGCAGGAGCTGCCTCATCCGGAGACTCGGAACCACCCGGGCACCTGGCCTGCAGAACACAAGTACCTCTCAAGAGACCTTGATGTCCTGCATTAACACACCAGCACGCTCTTGAGATCACACAACCACACAATGGTCACAGTTGGAAGGCACCTTAAAGCCCCTCCAGTGCCACCCCCTGCCCTGGGCAGGGACACCTCCCACCACACCAGGCTGCTCCAAGACCCCTCCAACTTGGCCTGGAACCCCTCCAGGGATGGGGCAGCCACAGCTTCTCGGGGAAACCTGGGCCAGGCTCTCACCATCCCCCCCAGCAAACCATTTCCTCCCCACATCTCATCTCAATCTCCCCTCTTCCAGTGGCAAACCCTTCCCCCTCCTCCCACGGCTCCCCTCCCTCATCCAGAGTCCCTCCCCAGCTTTCCTGGAGCCCCACTTGTTTAGGGACTGGAAGGGGCAGAAAGGTCTCCCCGGAGCCTTCCCTTCTCCACGCTGAACACCCCCAACTCTCTCAGCCTGTCCTGACAGCAGAGGGGCTCCAGCCCTCCCAGCATCTCCGTGGCCTCCTCTGGCCCACACTCCACATTGTTGGCTCGTGTGGAGCTTCTCACCCACCAACACCCCCAAGCCCTTCTCCTCAGGGCTGCTCTCCAGCCATTCTCCACCCAGCCTGGATTTGTACCCGGCATTGCTCTGACCCAGGAGCAGCACCTTGCACTTGGCCTGGTGGGACTTCAGGGGGGTCACAGGAGCCACCTCCATCCTGCCCATGTCCCTCTGGCTCTGGGCAGATGGTGGAGAAGCAGGACAACTGGCGGACTCATCACACAGGACTGCGGGAGAGCTGATCCCACCTCGCTGAGGAGCTGCTGGGACCGTCCCAGAGGCAAAAGGGGCTGAGCCTCTCCTGCATCTTCAGGGATAACATTCCTCAAAGCCCAGGAAGAAACAGGGCCTGACCAGCACGGGGGAAAGGAGACCCCACGGGGCAGGGGACGGGGGGACAACGACAGGACAAACACAGTCATTTCTCGGAACAGAGCGCCTTCCTCGGCACTCTTGCTCAGAAACGTGGTTTCTGGAGGAACTGGGTGTTTCACGGAAGGTTTTTACCCTCTTCTGCCACCAGCACCTCCCGGTGGGACTCTCTCAGTGACAGGAGGTCGAGGTGACAGCGACAGTCCAGCGCAGGGAGCGCTTTGGGGCCCTGAGCTCTGTGCAAAACCCCAAAACTCGCTTTATGAAGGTTGTTGGCCCTGCTGTGAGGGAAAGTTTGAAAATAGTTTTTAAAAATGAAGCCACAAGAAATAGAGCGAAAGACGTCGAGTGAAGGAAACGTCTCCTGGCGACGTTAAGCTGCAAACAGCGTTGGTGGTTTCATCCTCCTGGCTTGGTTTCCTCTTGGCAACTTCATCCTCAAAACCACCTTTTCTTCCTCAAAACCACCTTTCTCCCTCTCCCCAGGGCCAGGCTCAAAAGGAGCACCCAAGGGTCACAGCACTCAAGGGCCGGAGATTGCTCCCACACCCAAGGGGACAGGTTTTCACAGCACAGGGGGGTGACACTGCTTTGGGGGTGATCACAGCACGGGGGGGGGGACTGCTTTGCGGGTGATCACAGAAGAGGGGGCGGGGGTGCATCGGTGACCCCCGTTTTCCCCCCATCCAGGTTCTTTGCGTGGAATCCATCTGCGTCGACCCCGCCATCATTGAAGGGAACATCAAGGTGAGACCCTGGGGGGGCAGAAGCGACACCGAGGGGAGAACCTTGAAGTGGGGGGGTCCCCCAAAAATCGTGCCCACCCCCCAAAAAAAATCGGTGCAGACAACCTCGCCCAGCAAGTGAAGCTCAACTCGCATCGAGGGGGACACGGGGGTCTCCCTCGGGGACAGCAGGGGGGGCAGGACATGTCTGTGAGGTGGGACCAAGCAGGGACAGGCTGGGGGCTGGGGGTACAAGGAGGAGGGTGGGAGGGGCAAGCACAGGGGCAGGGCTGAGGCCACACCCACCTGGCAGGTCAGGAAGGGGTGGGGCTAAAGGAAAGGGGGTGGGGCTAAGGAGACCACACCCACCAGGGTCACCCCAGGGAAGGGCAGGGCTAGGGGGAAGGGGGTGGGGCTCTGGGAGGCCACGCCCACAGACTCAGGGAGGAGGTGGAGTTAAAGGACAAGGCCATGCCCACCAGTGGGAGTCACCCCTACAAGGGTGGGGGTAGGAAAAGGGGGTGGGGCCAAGGGACGCCACACCCACCACTCACACAAGGGAGGGGCTGGGCTATGGGCAGGGGCGGAGCCACAGGGAAGGGGTGGGGCCAAGGGAGGTCACACCCATAGGGAACACCCTGGGGGGCGGTGCTAAGGGAACAAGCCACACCCCCAAGGGCTACTACAGGCAGGGACAGAGGGGCGTGGCTAAGGGAGAAGGGGTGGAGCTGAAGGGAAGGGGCGTGGCTAAGGGAGGAAGCCACACCCCCAGGTGAGACAGAGACACAAAGGGGTGGAGCCAGGGGAAACAAGCCACGCCCACAGGGCCTCCTGCAAGAGGCAGGGCTAAGGCAGTGAGCCCTGCCCACTAGAGCTGGGGGGAGGCCACACCCACAAAGGGGTGGGGCTAAGGTGAAAGACCACACCCACAAAGGGGTGGGGCTAACAGGGCCAAGACACAGCCCCAGCAGCCCCCATCATTTCAAGGGAGGGCGTGGCCAGGGGTTGCCCCACCCCATGGCAGTGCCCACCCTGTCTGACCCCAAAAAAGGGGACAACCTTCCCAAAAAGGGGACTGTCCCCTCCCCGGGTGTGCCCCCCAAAACAGGGACACCACCCCCAAAAAGGGGGCTGGCCCCCCCAAACGCTGTTGCCTCCCGGGGAACCAGGGTACGAGGGGGAGGCAGTGAACACCCACCGCGTGCGGCCACAGGTAAGGGAGGAGCCCAAAAAAAACCCCCAAAAGAGGGGACAGATCTCATTAAACCCCCCTGAAATTGGGGGGGTGGTAGATTTTGGGGAACCTCCCCCAGAACCCCATTTTTGCCCCGTAGAACATTGACATCAGCCGCCCCCCTTGCCAAAGCCCAGGTCACCGTCCCCAAGCGTTATTGGGGGTGGGGGGCATTAATTTTGGGGGCTTCCAGGGGGGTCCATCAGGGTGATGGGGGGGATCTCCAGGTACCTACGAGGGGGATGAGAAGGGGGTGTGTGTGAGGTGGTGACCCCCTCCCCTCCAGCACCTTTTGGGGGGTACCTGCACCCCCTCGGCCCATGACAGACCCCTCCATTCACTTGGTTTGGGTGTGTGGGGGTGGGGGTGTGGGGGGGAGGTGTGTTTGTCAGTAGTTTTCAGCTGTTTTTTCTCTGCAGTGCAGTATAAACGGCCTGGACGGGGCGGGTGCTGCTCTGTGCACACCAGGGACTGGGAAGGGGGGGGCACCACAAAAACACCCGTTTTCCCAACCCCCCCCACCCCAAAAACCACCAATTCTCTCACCCCCCACCCCAAAACACACTTCCTCACCCAAAAAGACCCCTCTCCCAACTCCTCCATCCCCCAAAAAACCCTCTCCCACCCCAAACTCCCCTCTCTCCCAACCCAGACAGCCCCAAAACCCCCCACATTCTCCCACCCCCACCAAAAAACCCTCTCCCAAACCCCCCACCCCCAAAGAACACCCCTCCTCCCAACCCTGCACCCCCAAATCCCCTCCCATCACAAACTCCCCTTACCAGCTTAAAAAAACCAAACCCAAACCCCCACTCTCCCAAACCCTTCTCCCAAACCCCCACAAACCCACCCTCAACACCCCCCATCCCAAAAGACCCTCTCCCACCCCAAACCCCAACTCACTTCTGCCTCACAAGCTCTTCCATCACCAGCTTCTTGATATCCCCAAAAACCTCCTGTCACTCCCTGGAAGGGAAGGGCTCTGGTGGTGCCTTTCGAGGGGCGGGGTCAGCACAAGTGCTTTAAATCCCTTTTTTGGTAAAACTGGCTATTTGGGGTGGTTTGGGGGAGTTTTTATCTTGTTTTTAATGGTTCAAGCCAAGCGGCGCGGCCATTTTGTGGCCCTGAGGGGAAAGGGGGCAGGGGCGCCTTTCCCGCCTTTTTCACCACCTGAGGGGAGCCCTCGCAGGAGAGAGGGGGCGGGGCGAGTGCAGCCGCCGGCCCAATGGGCGGCTTGAAGAGGGGGCGGTGGGCGGGATGAGAGCAGTGAGCGGGCCAATGGGCAGCGGTGTTTTCCAGGGTGGGCGGTGCTGGCACGAGCGCATGGGCAGAAGGGGAGGGGTCATATTTTGGGAGGCAGGCAGACCCCGTTAGAGCTTCCCCCTCCCTATTCAGGGGGGTGATACCCCTCTGCCGTCCCCCCTCAGGCCCCAGGGACACCCAGACGGCCAAGCTGGGGCTCCTTATGGTCATCCTCAGCTTCATCTTCCTGAAGGGCAACTCACCCAAAGATGGTGAGGCCTCCCGCCCGAGACCCCCTCCCCCCCCCCATATCCCATTTCCCATTGGTGGCCCTCTCCCCCACATTGACACCCCCTTTTCCAGGTGCTGTCTGGAAATTTCTTTGCCGGCTCTGGCTGCAGCCAGGGTAGAACATAATGGGGGATGGGGCTTGTTAGTGCTGCCCCTCGTTAACCCTATTGACCCCCGGGAATGACAGGAGGTTTTTGGGGATATCAAGAAGCTGGTGACAGCAGAGGGAAGAGCTTCTGCGTCAGAAGTGAGTTGGGGTTTGGGGTGGGAGAGGGGCTTTTGGGATGGGGGGGTGTTGAGGGTGGTTTTGGGGGTGTTAGGGAGAGGGGGTTTGGGAGAGGGTGGGTTAGGGGTTGGGTTTTTTGGAGCTGGTAAGGGGAGTTTGTGATGGGAGGAGATTTTTGGGGTGCAGGGTTCGGAGAGGGGTGTTTTTAGAGGGTATGGGGTCTGGAAGAGGGATTTTTGGGGTTGGAGGGTGGGAGAATGGGTGGTTTTAGAGGGGGTGGGAGAAGGAATGATTTTAGGGTGTGAGAGGGTGCGTTTTTTGGGGTCCCCCTCCTTTCCAATCTACGGTGTGCACAGAGAAGCGCCAGCCCCGACCGAGCCGTTTATACTGCACTGTAGAGAAAAAATACCTAAAAAACACTGGCACCCCCTCCTCCCACCCCAGTGACTGGAGGGGTCTGTCACGGGGCCAGGGAGCGCAGGCACCCCCCAAAAAGTGCTGGAGGGGAGGGGGTCAGGGCTGCTGGAGCCCCTCTGCTGTGAGGACAGAGAGTTGGGGGGGTTCAGGCTGGAGAAGGGAAGGCTCCGGGGAGACCTTTCTGCCCCTTCCAGTCCCTAAAGGGGGG
This sequence comes from Numenius arquata, assembly GCF_964106895.1. Taxonomy (NCBI): domain Eukaryota; kingdom Metazoa; phylum Chordata; class Aves; order Charadriiformes; family Scolopacidae; genus Numenius; species Numenius arquata. Next base: position 988,242 of record NW_027415062.1, read on the forward strand.
GGCTCCAGGAAAGCTGGGGAGGGACTCTGGATGAGGGAGGGGAGCCGTGGGAGGAGGGGGAAGGGTTTGCTACTGGAAGAGGGGAGATTGAGATGAGATGTGGGGAGGAAATGGTTTGCTGGGGGGGTGGTGAGAGCCTGGCCCAGGTTTCCCCGAGAAGCTGTGGCTGCCCCATCCCTGGAGGGGTTCCAGGCCAGGTTGGAGGGGTCTTGGAGCAGCCTGGTGTGGTGGGAGGTGTCCCTGCCCAGGGCAGGGGGTGGGACTGGAGGGGCTTTAAGGCGCCTTCCAACTGTGACCATTGTGTGGTTGTGTGATCTCAAGAGCGTGCTGGTGTGTTAATGCAGGACATCAAGGTCTCTTGAGAGGTATTTGTGTTCTGCAGGTCAGGTGCCCGGGTGGTTCCGAGTCCCAGGATGAGGCAGCTCCTGCCGACAGTTTTAGCTCCGAGGATGTGACAGAACGGAAACCAGCCTTGTGGTGGACCCCAACCCTCAGAGGTGCGGACGCGTTGGTGACATCCCCCTGGCCCAGAGACGCGGGGAGTTTTGCCACCAGCCTGGTAAGGATTCTCTTTTCTGCTGGAATGGGTGTCCCGATGGATTTCCCAAAGGGTTTCCTTTGTGCTGGCTGTGTCTCTGTGCAGAGGGGTGCTCCTGACTGTGTGGCTTTAGCCCTGTGAGGGCTTTGGAGGAGAAGTGGCTAAAGCAGCTTTCTCTCCCTGGAGATGAGCAGCGTTTGGGTAGAAAAGCAGCGGTTGAGTCAGTAAAGCTTCTGGTTAGTGCTGCGCTCAGGCCGTGGAGCTCTGTCTCCTGGAGCTACATTTCCTTTGGAGCCATCATTTTCTCAGCTGAGCCTGTGCGAGTCTCACAGACTGGAGCCCGTTGGGGTGGTGACGCTGGAGCTGGGGTCGATGGACCAAGTCTGATCAACCTTCTGATGATAATAGAAGTTTCCAATGGATATAATTAAGGGACATCTCCTTGGCTGGGCAGCCCCCATGGACCAGCCAAGGAGAGCTCCCCGAGGTGGCTTTGGGGCGCCTTTGGATGGGATTGTGCCATCTCTGTGTGGTCTGACCGACCGGCTGACACAGACCCGTCCTTTCCGTACACAGCTGGACGTGTCTCCAAGGGTTGGTGATCCGCCAGCAGGTACAGGCAGTTGGTCACGGGTTTGCGTGTGCGAGTGGGTCCGTGCAGCGGTGTGAGCAGTGCCATCAGGCTGTCACTGTCCCATGCCATTCCCGAGGGCAGGCACCTTTGTTTTGGTGAGACTTTGGCAAAGGTTGCAGGGGCCGTGGGAGGAATTGATTGGAAATACGTCCCCCGTTAATCACCTGGAGCTGCAGGAAAAGAAAAGGGGAGGTGGGAAGTGTCAAGGGGGATGGGAAAGCTGGGGAAATCCTTGGGCTTTGAGGAGGAGATTTGAAGGATTTCAAGACGATTTGGGAAATGACTTTTATTCCTTTGAGCTCTCTCTCTGGCCACACAAAAGCTGGCGGGGGCTTTCTTCTCCCCAGCTCTTGTTCTCAGGAGAACTGGAAAGGAATCCAGCCGGCTGCCATTAAATGGAGCAACTCCACCCGTTTGGAGCCATTTTCTGCCAGAGAATTCCTAAATTCAAACATTGTCCCCCTTCCTGGGGGATCAATGACCGCGGTGGAAACCCGGGCGTTGACAGGGAGCATTTGAAGCTCCTCCTAAAGCCACCACCTGTTTTTTATGGTACGAGTTTGGGGTTCAAAACTGAATCCAATCATTAAAAAGAGGTGGTGGTTGGACCCAAAGCATGGGCATGTCCGGGACGCAGCTGCCCACTCATCCCAGTTTCCCTACTGGGCTCGGCTTCTGCTGACTGGTTTTACCACCTGGCATTCCTGGGAGCCGAGGATTTGAGCCCCCAGGCCCCGGCTCTCCTTTTGCCTCCTAAAAAAGCTGAAAACAGATGAAGGAGGGGATTTTTCCCTGGGGATTGGGGGAGGAGGGATGGAAATGGCCCCCGGGGTTTCGCTTTGCTCCTTTTGCTTCTAGAAAAGCCCCAAATGGCTCAATCCCCGGCTTCTGGCCCGGGGCAGCCGCAGGGGTGAAGTGGTAGCCGGAGGGTCCATCTCCAGAGCCCTGATTTCCCTGAGAAGAGGGAAATTTTGTGGGGGATGTAGTGGTGTGTGACGAGGAGGAGGGCAAGGAAGATTAAAGGACGGTCTGTAGAATGAGTTTTATGCCCAGTGTGGTGTTGTTAGATTTTTTGGGCAGAACATCCAGGATTTTTGTTTTTTTTGATGGAGGATGAGGCAAAAATCCACGTTGAGCCATTGGAATGAGGACTAATGTTGGGAAAACGGGAGGAGGGAACAGGGGTTGGGGATGAGTGTCACTTGGCCCCTTCTCCACAGCGTGTTTTTGGGTGGAGGGTACCCCATTTTGGCCAGAAATGCCCAAAAATGCCAAGTGCTGTCCCAGTAAAGCACTGGTTTTGCTGACATCACAGCCCGTTGCCGGCCTCCCGCGTTCCACACAACATTCCGACGCGGTGGTCGCTCGCTGGCCGTGGCTGTGGCAGCTTCCTACCGCTGTGGAGAGTGATACTCACCAGTTGGACTGTTTTTTTGGGGAAAAACCCAAATTTTCCTGCCCAATGGGGCCGAAAAAGCCTCCAGTGGCCGAAGGGTAACGCTGGGGGTGGGAAGGGGCGGTGGAAGTTGGTGGCGGAAGACTGAGTGATGTTTTGCTGGGAAACAGGGACCGGTTTTGCCCCAACTCATCACGTTTTCCCTCTTTTGAAGCGTTTGTTGCGCCGTATCCGTTCCTGACGTGCCTTCCTCACCCTCCTCTTCCTCCTTTCAGCCGCATCAATGTCGGGGACCAGTTTCAGGCGGAGCTCCCTGCCCTGCGGGACAGATCCTGCTTGGGACAGGAGGAAGAAGAGCGAGCCTCCCTTGTCTGGAAGCCGTGGGGTGACATTGAATCCAACCCCGAGACGCAGGAGAAAGGTTTGTCTTAAACCTTTTCTTTGGGGAATCGGGAAAATTCCACCTTTTCACAGTTACTTGATAGGGCGTTTGGGTTCTCTCCCGTCTTGTCTTGGCCCTGTAGCGTTCGAGGTAAGGAGATGGCTAATTTTTGGGAGGAAAGTGGCTAAATAAGAACCGATGGTGCTCTCGGGAGCATCTTCCATGAGAAAGGGGGGGGGTTTTGCGGTCCCACCTCATCTGCAGCCAGGGAGGAGTTTCTCTCTGGAGATCCCGCTCCAAAAGCTGCTCTTCCTGTGGCAATAGTTGGAATATGGGATATTTTTCTGGGTGTTTTGTGGTTTCCGTTCTGTTTTCTGCCCTTCCTCCATTTCCCATCCATCTCCTGTGGCATCTTTTCTCCTTTTTTGAGGAAAACCTGACTCGTTGGTGTTTTTTCTTGCCTTTGTAGTTTCAAAGCTGCTGAAGATGGCCTCTTCCAGCGGCAGAGCCGGGGCAGGGCTGAACGCGGAGCTGGCTCTGCATTGCCTGCACGAGGCTCGGGGCAACGTTGCGGTAGGGAGCAGCGCTTCCCCCTGAAGAACCCGCTTTGTGACTGGTTTGAGCTGGGAGTTGCTCTGAGTTGGCTCTTCCAGGGGCCGGAATCTCTTTGCTCAAGGTGCCGGGTGCTGCCTGTGGCGGCGTTAAGGTCTGGTGGGGTGACAGAGCCCGTCCCGGTGCATCCATTGGAGCTTGTTTGGATTCTGGGACAGTCGGGAGAATGGAATTTCTCTTTTTCCTTTTTTTGCCCTTTTTCCTCCTCTGCCAGAGGATTTGAAGTCCTTTTCTCCCATTAAATCTGGCAGGAAGCTCTGGAAATGCTGCGCTCTGGGCCCCCCCGGAGACCCGAATGCCACCCCTTGGCTGATTACCATTACGCAGGTAAATGGGAGGAGAACAGATCCCTTTGCTATTGGAATTATTCTTTAAAAGGTGGGGTTTGGGTGGGGAAAACAGTAGTTTTAATCCATTTGTGGGGCTTTTTGAGGCAGGGAAATGCGTCTTCTAATAATTTGCCTGTGGCTGTTTATCCCAAGGCTCAGACACCTGGACCCGGCGGGAACAGCAGTTATTTAAAGAGGCGTTTTATGTTCACAAGAAGAATTTTCGCCTCATCCAGAAGGAGGTAAAGCCGTTGGAGCGGGGCGGAGCTGGTTAGCGGGGACGCTTTTAACCCAGAAAGCCCTATTTTCAATCCCCCGTTGGAATCCTGTCCTTAGGACCCTTCTTCCTTCTAAAAACCCAGCGGGACAAGACATCGTTTGCCCTCCTTTGTAATGACAAGGGAGTCTTTAATATCCCTGGATTTCTCCCCATAGATCCAGACGAAAACCGTGGCCCAGTGTGTCGAATATTACTACAGCCAGAAGAAGAAGATGCGCTTCGGCTGCACCCGACCTCGCCTCATGCAGAAAAGGTCCAAAAGAGTCCGGGATGAGGAGGAAAAAGCCGAAGGCGAGGTAAAAAAACTGCTGGGGGGGGTTGTTCCCTTGACGAATCCATCTGCTCAAACGTTCCTTGCCAGGAAACAGGGATTTGGTTTGTGTAAATACATCTTTTTTTAACTTATGGGTTGGAAATGGGGTGGCCATGTGGCTTCAGTGCGTGGGAATTGCACCTTTTCAGCCCCTTTGATAGATTTTGTGGAGGAAAGTGCTTTTCCGCTTGGGACAGTAGAAATAATACAGTTTTTCTTGCAAGTTGTGGCTTTGCACCCTGTTTTCCCATTGGTTTTTTGGCTGTTTAGTGCTCAGACTTTACCTGGGCTGATAAGCTGCGTTAAATCATCACAAAAAATCTTATTTTTTTTGCCTTTTTGAGACATTTCAAGGTATTTTGTCCCTGGTTTGCAGGCCATTTGCCACCAGAAGAAGAGGCCACGTGTGACACCCAAAGACAAGCCCACGCCGGGGCGTCACCACCTTCAGCCCCACAGCGCCTGTGGCTCCTCCGGGGATCCCGGGACCTCCCTGCTCTGGAACTTGCCCTGAGGTGAGTGCGGAAGGTCAGCCCTCCCTTTTTCTTCCCAAAAAGCCTACTTTGGGCTCAAAAAAACACCCGGAGGGGAGGAGGGGGGCAGAGGGGAGGGCAGCTGGAGGATTGCCCTTGCCCAGGTACCTCTTGGAGGTTTTCTTTTACTTGCAACCCAAAAAATCTGTCTTTTTGGAGTTGGGGAGACCTTCCCTGGAGCCGTGAGGTTCAGAGCGGCCCCTCCTTGTGCAAAAGCCTCAGGTTTCCCCTTTTTGCCCAGGACAAACTCAAGTTCCATTGAGTTTTGTGGCCCGAGGCTTGCACACTCCAGTCCCTCACAGCCAGCAAAATGCCTCCAGTTTTAATTTCACCTCATTTGCAGTGATCAACCAATTATTGTCACATTTTAACCGGCAACAATTCATCTTCTTTAACCACTGACATCCAGAACGGTGTCGTTTTGCGGCCAAACAAACCAGGAATTCACACAAGTAGGAAATGACGAAGCTCGGTCTAATGAATTTCTAGAGAAAGGATGTAAAAACCCCTTTTTTTCTCTCATTTCCAGAGTATTTGAGAAGATCCCGACGAGAAACACCCCAATGAGGCTCCATCCCCCCCGGGCTGTTTGAAAGGCCCCGGGCACCGACACCGACCCACCGGCGGGGCCATTTTTCCCTGCATGGCGGGCCTGTGCTGGTGACTGGGAGCGCTCCCTGCCCTCCCTGCCAACAACAGCCCATCCCAGCAGGGAGAGCTCCATGTGCCCCTTGTCCCCCCCAGACCTCCAAGGCCCCCGGCCCTCCCTCCCATCGTTGCCACCCCTCAGCACTGGCAGCTCCCTGTCGTCCCTGCACCCCCCAGAAAGCCAGCCCCCCCAGCCCCAGAGCCACCAACTGTCCCGTGATGACAGCCTGTCTCTCCTGTCCCTTCGGGAGCCCCTGGACTCCTGGCCCCCCCTGCCACCCCTGAGCCATGGCCAGGGCCAGGCGTGCTCTCCCAAGGAAGACAGAGCAGAGGTGCCAGGCTGGATGGGAGGGAGAGGAGCCGGCAGGGACAGGGACAAGGCTGCGGAGGGACATGGCCTGCTTTGGGCCGGGGACACGGATGCTTCTCCTGGAGGGAGGGCAAGAAGAGAGACAAAGGAGAGCGACTGGGAGATGGAGACAAGCTCCTGCACCCTCCTCGGACACGCTCCAAAAAGAAAGGGTTTTCCCTCTCTTAATGAGGAATAGTCAACCCGCCAGCTTGGGTTTAGTTTTGATGTTTGTCCAGCTGGGGGTCCTGGTGTAGGGGGCAGAGACCTTCCTGTTCTCCATCCTCTTCTCCAGCCCCTTGAACCCCATTTTCTAGGTGGAGGTTGGGTTCAGAACATGGAACCTGGCCCTACATCTGTCAGACCATCCCTGTGTTTCCCTTCCTGATGTTCCTGCAGAGATTGTGCCTGTCTGTGGGTCATCTCTCTCCTGACCCAACCCACCTCTGCGCTCTCCATCCATCTGCCCGCCCATCCCTCCATCCAGAGGGGACGCATTTTTCAGATAAAACCTGGTGTAGCTGGAGCACCTCCAGCCGAGCACTGGGAGCACTGGGACAGATGTCTTCCTTTTGCTCTGCTTTCCTTCCCATGTGGCGAAGGAGAAAACAGCTCTGGTGGCCTTCACGTGCCACGTTATCTGGTGAGAGGTTGGTGGTCACCATGAGCTGTGTCACACCGGTGTCTGGGCCTGATGTTTCCTGCCAGTGAACAGATTTTTTGGGGGAACTTTATTTTTTTTTAATATTTTTATTTTTGGTTTGCGTTTGGACGTGTCAGCAGCAGCCAAAGCAGGAGACAAGAAGGAATGTGGTGGGGCAGCAGAGGTGGATGGGGCCTCCCTGGGGCTGTGGTTCGGTGGTGAGGGCAGGATGAGGTCTGCTGGGCTTTGTGGGGAAGAAGGGTGTGAGGGAGCTCTGAAATGCAAATCAAAGCCTTTTTGGTGACTGGCTGAGGAGTTAGAGGCAGCTGAGAGGTGGGAAGGGGCAAAGCCATGCAGAGATGTCTCCATCAGCCCTCTCCAACACCTCCCATCCCCTCGGCCTCCCTCCCTGCAGACAGGGAGTGGGTGACACCAGCCCCAAACCCACCTTTCCCTTTTCCCTTCACCCCTTAGTCCTTCTCAAAGGTCTGGTGGATCAGATGGGGCCTTTGGTGGACCTTCCTGATGAGAAGGCCCTCCGGATGTATCCTCTCCCATGCTTGGGTGCTGCTGGCAGCAGGTCCCGGTGCTGGACGTGCCTTTGGGAAAGGTCTTGTTGGGCTCCAACCAAATGAGGCGAGGTCCCCAGCCAAGACTTGGGAGGGACTCCGGCTCCTACCTCCATGTGGTGGAGGATTAAGCACCTACGAGGCCCTCAGATACCCACGCAAAGGGCCGACAATCAGAGGCAAACCAGATTTTGATTAATGGACCTTTTTAATTAATTTATGATCAATAAACACCACGATGATGTTGACAGCTGGAGCCAACTCTTCTCCTGCAAGTGGCTCGGGCAGCGGGTTTTGGCCAAGGGCTGTGTCTCTGAGGCTGCAGATGAAGCAATTGGGTGCCCAGGGCTCTGGAGAGGTGCTTGTGGAGGTTGGAGATGCAGTGCAGGTGGCTTTGAGCCAAGGGATGCCATCTTGGGCCAAGTTCCCCCAGCCAGGGCCTGCGGGAACTGGCAGTTCAGCGTGGTCCTTGCCAGGGATTGCCCAGAGCATTTCTCTGGTCTCACCACAGGGAGGGAGCAACAAGCTTGTGGGGGAAGCCCAGGGGATCTCCAGAGTTCTAAGGAGCCTTTGCCTGCTCCAAACCAGCCTGGGAGCTCCACTGCATTTGCTTGATTAAACCAAGCGTGGAGCTCCACTGGCAGGAGCTCAGAGAGGTGGCGAGCGTGGAGCTGAGGCTTGTAGAACCCCCGTCTGCCCCAGGAGCAGTGGGAGACGGCTCTTCAGTCCAGTCTCCTCTGAGCTTCCATGGGTGGAGAGGGGTCTCCGTGGTCCCGTGCGCATCCTCCCCTGCTCCAGACCCTCCCAGACCCGTGTATCCTCCCCGGTTGCTGCACAATCACTGGGCTCAGTCCCTGCGCTCCGTCCCCAGGGGGGGTGGATTCACCTGGTTGGGATCCCTCATTCCCTGGTGGGTCTTTAAACCCCCTCTGTGGGGCAGGCGTGGGGATGATGTCCTCCAGGGAGAAGCACCTTTGCCTCTGAAGCCAAAGGAGTGCGCCCGCCAGAAGATCCTCAGAGAGAGACCTCTGTCTGCCCTTTCTCTCCCCTCCTGCACGTTTCTATTGTGGGCCGCTCGCTTTTGGTTTCCTTTTCAAATCTCCAGTTGTATTTCCTGCTCTGGGATGTTTCTCTGCTCTGGTACCCCAAGGGTAGAACGTGACTTGGGGGGGGGCGAGGCTTGATGTTGGGGAGAACGTGGAGGGACCAGAGCTTCTCCAGCGCTCTGCATCTTCTCTAGCCGTGAGGAAGCTTTGGAAAATCGGGGAGAACATGAAGCTGACAAGCTTTGAAGAGCAGAAAACAGCTCCAGTTAATCCCAGAGCCCAGACAGCCTGGGAAATTCCCAGTGTTGAAGGGAAAATGCAGCCACCAATGAGGCAGAGGCCTTTTGCAGATGCTTTTCCCCAGCTGCACCCAAGCTGGTTCAAGAGAGGGTGTTTGAGGGGAGCAGAGCCGCCCCCTCAAACGCTGCATTATGAAGGGAGGGCTTGTTTCCTACCACAAGGCTTTTTTTTTCTAAGCCCGTCAAAGCCCTGAAGAAAGGCCAGGGCTTGTCTGTCTTCTCGAAATAGCCTCGGGGTGGGGTTTGCTGGTGAGTCCCGCACCTCCAGCATCTCAGGGCTTGGGGGGGTTTAGCGATGCGACTTGCAAGCCCCTGTGCTCTGGTGGTGCTTGGAGGGGGGTGTCCCTCCTTCAGGGTTTGGGGGATGGCTGCAGCCTGGGGCTGAGCTGGGAAGGTGGGACCTGGTGGGGTGCAGGCACCCGAACTGCGCTTTGTTCTCCTCTGGCTCCATCCCTCTCTCCAGAGGATGCTGTTGACCCCATCAACCCTTGCCCTGCCTGGCAGGGGGGTGCGTGGTTTGGCTGGAGTGCCCTCCCCGTCAGGGATGCGGCATTTGTGAATGGGGATGAAGCTCCTTTGGGACAATTTGGGAGGAGGTCGGATCTCCCATCCCGACCTAATGGGGGTGCTGGCACTGCAGAGCCTCCCAGGCTGTGCTGAAAAGGCCTTCCTAAGGAGGGGGGAAAGCTGCAGCCTGTCTCCTTCCTCAGGCAGTGGGGAACACAGCCAGCTGGGCTCATGGCCATGGGAAGAGCTGGTCCAGTTGCCAGCCCTCCAGCCCCCTGCCCTCCCCCACCAATTTTTGGCCCCGCGCTTGGAGATTTGCAGCCGCTGCTGCTGCTGGTTTCAGTTCTGCTCCAAGGCCAGCTCAAGCCCAGCAAAGCCTGGGGGGGACACGGGTCTTTGTGAAGGAGGGGTTGGGTTGATGTTGGGGAGCGGGAGGGAAATGTCCTTTCTCAAGAGAAGAGCCCCTGCTGCGCGCACAGAGGAGTGCTCTGGCCAAGCGGTCGCGGGGTCGACTTGTGAGGCTGCAGAGCGAGCAGGAGGCGAATACCTCGCTGCTGAGAGAGCTGAGGGGGGAAAGGGAGGGCTTTTTTTAGAGCCAGGTCAGCCGAGGCCCAGCAGCTGCAGCGAGGAGCAGTGGCTGGGCTGAGCTGAGATGGTGCAGAGCTCGGCTGAGACCATGCTGCGTGGTGGAGGCCACTGTTGTCTAGCAGTAAGTCCCGAGAGTCTGGGATGCTGAAGATCCCTGGAGAAGTCATGAGCATCCTCCTGCCCTCATCTTTCTGCCTGGCATTTCCTACTTGACTACTCTATATTGGAAGAGTCCTTAGTCCTTCCATATTTCCCCCTGTCTTCTCCAGGGCAGACACACACGACCGTGTCCAAGGCACAGCTGAGACCCTGGTTCCTCACAATCCCTTGTGACTTCTCAGATGCTGCTGTTCTTCTCCCTGGGCCAAGAGAGTCACTCCTGGTGGCAAAATCCCCCCCTCCTCCATGCAGAGACACGGGCTGCCACCAGAGTCCTGCTCCACCACCTTGACCCGGTCATTACAGCTGCTCTCCAATGGCTCCACCTGCAAAAACCCTCTTGGAGATGCTGTTGCTCTGCTGCCCTCCCAATTCCCAGGCTCTCAGCACTGAAACGTGGGTCTTCCCAGACCCAGGAGTCTGCTCTGTTTGCAGGGTCAGATGTACGGGGCTGGGAGGGAGAGGACCCATGAGGAAACTGTGACTTGGTAAGACCCACATCTGGGACCAAAGGGCAGGAGAGGCTTCTTGTTGAGAGCCCCTGACATCCCATGGCCAAAGACGAGCTCAGGAGACTCAGCCAGCCCACAGGCACGAGAAGGAGGCAGGAGAGGCAGGAAGAAAAGCCCCAGAGGATGCGCAGGGGTCAGCAGAGGACCGCCAAGAGACTTTGCGGCTCCTCTTTGTGGGGAAGCGCCTGCGGCCACACGTGGGTTGTTCCCAGGCGCAGCAACGCCCAGAGCGGACACCTCTTGTGCCGCTGCCTCAGCTGCTCAGAAAGCAGAGCCTGCCAGCTCCGGCCAGCCAGGGATGGGGAAGGGGCCGTCGGGTAGGGCCAGTTGGGCGCCCATGGCCCATCTCCCCACCGTCGCCTTGCTGCTGTTGGGTGAGTGGGAGCTGGGCACGTGTTGGGGACGGGGCTGGGGCTGCCAGGCTTTGGGAGCGGGGCCTGGGGACTTGGCAGAGAAAGGGTCTTGTGGGGCTTGTGCATGGGGAGGGGGAAGAGGCAGAGCTTTGTCATTTTTCTTGTGCTGAATGGAAATGAAAGTTCTTTTCCTGGTGGTGATGGCAACTGTCTTCTAACTAACGCCCTCTCTGCCCCACGGTTCAGGTGCCAGCGTGACCACCCAGGACATCTGCAGCTCCCCAGGTGATGGTGAGCACAGGGATGGGGGCAGAAAAGAGGGCTGAAGGAGTGGAGATGGGAAGGGAGAGGGGCTTCACATCCCATTTGTGAAACAGGAGACTCTTCCACTCTGTTTGCACAAAAGTAACTCCACCCCGGGGCATCCCTGTGCCATCTCTCCAGGTGACCTCCCGGCTCCTGAACTCTTCCTGAACACCTCCAAGGCTCAGGAGGGAGAACGGGTTTTGCTTCGCTGCTCCATTGGAGGACACTCTCCTCCTACACGAATTGTCTTCTGCAAGGATGGGGTGGAGGAGCACAGCCTGAATGCCACATGGGGACAGTTGACCTACTCCAAGCATTTGATCGTGACGAATGGGAATGTGGGGACGTACAGGTGTGGGTACCAGCACAGGAACGAGAGCAACTGGGTGAGGAACTCTGCCCTCAGCAAAGCACAGAACCTGGTGGTCACAGGTGAGACGTGGCACTGGTGCATGAGCAGGCACCCCGGTGAATGCCTGCCTGTGCCCAGACTCCAGATTGCAGTGAGGACCCTGCTGTGCCCCGTGGCGTGTCCCTGGGCAGTTGAGATTGTTGGGGTCAGGATGCAGTTCAGCCCAGCCTTTGCCACCGGGGCAACTCCTCCCAGTCCCGGGGGAGCATCCTGCTCCTCTCCTGCCCCAGCATCACGCAAAGGGCACAGTGGTGGTGCCAGATCGAACCCAGAGCCACAGCTGTGCAATGCAGGGATGGATTGATCCCCAGGGTTGAGAGATGGTGGGTGAGGGGGTCCCCACAGGTGCTTGGTCTGTGCAGTACCTGGGAGAGCTGGAGACTCTCACCCTGGCCCTTTCTTCTACTAGTCAGCATGGACGAGTGTGTCCTTGCCTGTCTGTCTTTTCTCCACTAATGGATGCTCTGGAGACAGACCCCATTCCAGGGGTTTGCCATCTCCCTCCATCCCACACCTCTGCTGCAGACAACGCCCAGGATAAGAAATCCAGGGCTGGGGTTCCCAACAGAGCCCAGGCTGTGCCAGGGATGCTCCAAGGTGTCCCCTCTACCTCTATGAGCTGGTGTCAGGGAAACTGGGGACATTTGCATGTGCTGGGTGGTTCCCCAGGAGTCTGGTGAAACCAGAACATGAGCTGGGGGTCAGCTTGGTGTCTGGGATGGTCCCAGTGCAGGAGAATGAGACTCAAAAGGACTTCATTTCTCTGACAGTCTTCAGCCCCTCACCAAAACCAGTGATCCCACCCACAGGTGAGCCATTGTTTTTAAGCTTTCCCACCGTCTCCTTCCACCTGGATATTCCTTGTCCACACTGTGACCCTCCTCTCTTCCAGCACCAGCCATACCCCTCTGGATCTGGATCCTGCGCTCTGTCCTCACCCTGCTCCTCCTGACTTCTGCCCCCATCATCACCCTCGTCCTGGAGAGATGCAGCCCCTCTCCCTGCCCACATCCCTGTCCCCGGTGTCATCTGATGGCCTCACTGCCCCGGGCTCCTCGCTGTCCCCATATCATGAGGGTGGTGGGAGTTACACTCCCCCCAGACTCCCAGCTGGGGTCTGGTCACTGAGGGGATCGTGCCCAAGGGAGGTGCTACCATCGCTCTGCTCTCTTTTGCTCAGCCCCCGCTCTGTCCCCTGAGGAAGGACCCTTGAATCTCACACCCACCCGGGTGCCTTTACCCCCGCAGATGCCCCTCCTGCTCCCAGGCAGCAGCGTCTCCATTCCAGGTCCATCCCTGCAGCCCAGGAGGACGCAGGGGGATGGTTGGGTGGCTCCAGCCTCACAGAGTGATGCTCTCAAGGTCCTGCATCCCTCCAACACTTCCCATTTCCCGGGGAGGTGCCGGTAGCCAGGGCCAGTTCCCGGGGCACTGGGCATCTTGTTGCAGTGACCAGTGCAGAGGCGCGTGTGTTGGCAGAGCGTTTGTGGGAGGTGAATTATAAAGGATTTGTTCTGAAGTGGACACTTGGTGTTTCTCCTCTGTCTCGGAGTGAATTTTCTAAAGGGCGCTGGGAGAGCTGCCAAACTCCTAGCTGGAGGAGCCCGAGTGCTGGGAGGGAGCTGCCATCCCCTGCGCCCACCGACCCGAGGGGTTCCCTCCCTGCTGCCATCACCCTGACAGACGTGTCCTGGAAATGTGCCCACCTGACAAGGACTGAGCCCGTCTCCCCACGCTCAGCTCCAAGGGGCAGTCGTTCCTGGCCCTCTGCACCCTACACCCACCCATCTGTGGGGCACAGGAACCGGGCTGGAAACCTCCCCCGTGAGACGGGAGCGGGGTTGCCCAGCTGCGGGACAGATGTTGTTGGGGCGTCGGCATCAACAGCCCCCGACATCTGCCCCAAGCTCAACCTCCCCCCTGTCGAGTCTCAAGCCTCCCGCACCAGCGCCACCCAACACTGGCCCTGGAGCCAAGTGTCTCCCTGAGGTGAAACTCCTGACGCTGGACTCTGGGCCCTTGGTGTGTTCTGGGGAGCTCAGGGGGAAGGTTGGGGTGCAGGCAGGAGGGGGGCACCTTGGCTGGGAAGCACAAGGCAGCACGGCTCCACGGTCGGGAAGGGGGGAAGGAGGGTGGGAGCCGAGCTCACAGCCAGAGGCTGGGAGGCAGGGCTGGAGGTGATGCCTCCTGCCTCCATCTTGGAGGTCCATGCGCGCACTGGGGGGACGTGGAGCAGCAAGACCTTGGCCGTGGGAAAAGCCACGGTCATTGTGTCTGCCCAGAGGGCACAGCAGCGCTGTTATTGACAAAACCAGGCCACAGGGGGAGGAGAGCAAGGGGAGAGATCTTCCACGGACCTAAAGCCCCAAGGAACATCAGTCCCGGCAGAGCTATGGCAGGCAGGGCTTCAGCAAAGCTCCCGAGGGGATGGAGGGCTGACTGTTCCTCATCCTGGTGCAGATGGCCTCCAAGTTGCCAAGGCGGACCTTGGGCAGGGACATCTCCACGGTCACCTTCATCTAGAAAACATTGTCCTTCAAGGGGCTGGGGAGAAGAGGGTGGCCAGCATGAAGGTGTCCATCTCGTACACCAGGACCCCCCAAAGCCCCAAAAATGGGTCATGGAGTTAACAAATTGGTAAGTCTCCGTGACACCCGGTGGGATCCTGGGGCGGGGATGGTGACATCACCAACAAAATGTAATAAATGAAGAGAGACAAAACCCTTTATTTTTGGCAGGTGTGCGAGGATCTTGACAGGCCTGTGCACAGATCTTTGCCCAACGCTGTGCAACCCATGGTCTTGAAACCTCTCTCCTGATTTAAGGCAGCTCTCCACAAAGCCAAGTCCCCAGGCCCCGCTCCCAAAGCCTGGCAGCCCCAGCCCCGTCCCCAACACGTGCCCAGCTCCCACTCACCCAACAGCAGCAAGGCGACGGTGGGGAGATGGGCCATGGGCGCCCAACTGGCCCTACCCGACGGCCCCTTCCCCATCCCTGGCTGGCCGGAGCTGGCAGGCTCTGCTTTCTGAGCAGCTGAGGCAGCGGCACAAGAGGTGTCCGCTCTGGGCGTTGCTGCGCCTGGGAACAACCCACGTGTGGCCGCAGGCGCTTCCCCACAAAGAGGAGCTGCAAAGTCTCTTGGCGGTCCTCTGCTGACCCCTGCGCATCCTCTGGGGCTTTTCTTCCTGCCTCTCCTGCCTCCTTCTCGTGCCTGTGGGCTGGCTGAGTCTCCTGAGCTCGTCTTTGGCCATGGGATGTCAGGGGCTCTCAACAAGAAGCCTCTCCTGCCCTTTGGTCCCAGATGTGGGTCTTACCAAGTCACAGTTTCCTCATGGGTCCTCTCCCTCCCAGCCCCGTACATCTGACCCTGCAAACAGAGCAGACTCCTGGGTCTGGGAAGACCCACGTTTCAGTGCTGAGAGCCTGGGAATTGGGAGGGCAGCAGAGCAACAGCATCTCCAAGAGGGTTGCTGGGCCTCGGCTGACCTGGCTCTAAAAAAAGCCCTCCCTTTCCCCCCTCAGCTCTCTCAGCAGCGAGGTATTCGCCTCCTGCTCGCTCTGCAGCCTCACAAGTCGACCCCGCGACCGCTTGGCCAGAGCACTCCTCTGTGCGCGCAGCAGGGGCTCTTCTCTTGAGAAAGGACATTTCCCTCCCGCTCCCCAACATCAACCCAACCCCTCCTTCACAAAGACCCGTGTCCCCCCCAGGCTTTGCTGGGCTTGAGCTGGCCTTGGAGCAGAACTGAAACCAGCAGCAGCAGCGGCTGCAAATCTCCAAGCGCGGGGCCAAAAATTGGTGGGGGAGGGCAGGGGGCTGGAGGGCTGGCAACTGGACCAGCTCTTCCCATGGCCATGAGCCCAGCTGGCTGTGTTCCCCACTGCCTGAGGAAGGAGACAGGCTGCAGCTTTCCCCCCTCCTTAGGAAGGCCTTTTCAGCACAGCCTGGGAGGCTCTGCAGTGCCAGCACCCCCATTAGGTCGGGATGGGAGATCCGACCTCCTCCCAAATTGTCCCAAAGGAGCTTCATCCCCATTCACAAATGCCGCATCCCTGACGGGGAGGGCACTCCAGCCAAACCACGCACCCCCCTGCCAGGCAGGGCAAGGGTTGATGGGGTCAACAGCATCCTCTGGAGAGAGGGATGGAGCCAGAGGAGAACAAAGCGCAGTTCGGGTGCCTGCACCCCACCAGGTCCCACCTTCCCAGCTCAGCCCCAGGCTGCAGCCATCCCCCAAACCCTGAAGGAGGGACACCCCCCTCCAAGCACCACCAGAGCACAGGGGCTTGCAAGTCGCATTGCTAAACCCCCCCAAGCCCTGAGATGCTGGAGGTGCGGGACTCACCAGCAAACCCCACCCCGAGGCTATTTCGAGAAGACAGACAAGCCCTGGCCTTTCTTCAGGGCTTTGACGGGCTTAGAAAAAAAAAGCCTTGTGGTAGGAAACAAGCCCTCCCTTCATAATGCAGCGTTTGAGGGGGCGGCTCTGCTCCCCTCAAACACCCTCTCTTGAACCAGCTTGGGTGCAGCTGGGGAAAAGCATCTGCAAAAGGCCTCTGCCTCATTGGTGGTTGCATTTTCCCTTCAACACTGGGAATTTCCCAGGCTGTCTGGGCTCTGGGATTAACTGGAGCTGTTTTCTGCTCTTCAAAGCTTTTCAGCTTCATGTTCTCCCCGATTTTCCAAAGCTTCCTCACGGCTAGAGAAGATGCAGAGCGCTGGAGAAGCTCTGGTCCCTCCACGTTCTCCCCAACATCAAGCCTCAGCCCCCCCCAAGTCACGTTCTAGCCTTGGGGTACCAGAGAAGAGAAACGTCCCAGAGCAGGAAATACAACTGGAGATTTGAAAAGGAAACCAAAAGCGAGCGGCCCACAATAGAAACGTGCAGGAGAGGAGAGAAAGGGCAGACAGAGGTCTCTCTCTGAGGATCTTCTGGCGGGCGCACTCCTTTGGCTTCAGAGGCAAAGGTGCTTCTCCCTGGAGGACATCATCCCCACGCCTGCCCCACAGAGGGGGTTTAAAGACCCACCAGGGAATGAGGGATCCCAACCAGGTGAATCCAGCCCCCCTGGGGACGGAGCGCAGGGACTGAGCCCAGTGATTGTGCAGCAACCGGGGAGGATACACGGGTCTGGGAGGGTCTGGAGCAGGGGAGGATGCGCACGGGACCACGGAGACCCCTCTCCACCCATGGAAGCTCAGAGGAGACTGGACTGAAGAGCCGTCTCCCACTGCTCCTGGGGCAGACGGGGGTTCTACAAGCCTCAGCTCCACGCTCGCCACCTCTCTGAGCTCCTGCCAGTGGAGCTCCACGCTTGGTTTAATCAAGCAAATGCAGTGGAGCTCCCAGGCTGGTTTGGAGCAGGCAAAGGCTCCTTAGAACTCTGGAGATCCCCTGGGCTTCCCCCACAAGCTTGTTGCTCCCTCCCTGTGGTGAGACCAGAGAAATGCTCTGGGCAATCCCTGGCAAGGACCACGCTGAACTGCCAGTTCCCGCAGGCCCTGGCTGGGGGAACTTGGCCCAAGATGGCATCCCTTGGCTCAAAGCCACCTGCACTGCATCTCCAACCTCCACAAGCACCTCTCCAGAGCCCTGGGCACCCAATTGCTTCATCTGCAGCCTCAGAGACACAGCCCTTGGCCAAAACCCGCTGCCCGAGCCACTTGCAGGGAAGAGTTGGCTCCAGCTGTCAACATCATCGTGGTGTTTATTGATCATAAATTAAAAAGGTCCATTAATCAAAACCTGTTTTGCCTCTGATTGTCGGCCCTTTGCGTGGGTATCTGAGGGCCTCGTAGGTGCTTAATCCTCCACCACATGGAGGTAGGAGCCGGAGTCCCTCCCAAGTCTTGGCTGGGGACCTCGCCTCATACGGTTGGAGCCCAACAAGACCTTGCCCAAAGGCACGTCCAGCACCGGGACCTGTTGCCAGCAGCACCCAAGCATGGGAGAGGATACATCTGGAGGGCCTTCTCATCAGGAAGGTCCACCAAAGGCCCCATCTGATCCACCAGACCTTTGAGAAGGACTAAGGAGTGAAGGGAAAAGGGAAAGGTGGGTTTGGGGCTGGTGTCACCCACTCCCTGTCTGCAGGGAGGGAGGCCGAGGGGATGGGAGGTGTTGGAGAGGGCTGATGGAGACATCTCTGCATGGCTTTGCCCCTTCCCACCTCTCAGCTGCCTCTAACTCCTCAGCCAGTCACCAAAAAGGCTTTGATTTGCATTTCAGAGCTCCCTCACACCCTTCTTCCCCACAAAGCCCAGCAGACCTCTTCCTGCCCTCACCACCAAACCACAGCCCCAGGGAGGCCCCATCCACCTCTGCTGCCCCACCACATTCCTTCTTGTCTCCTGCTTTGGCTGCTGCTGACACATCCAAACGCAAACCCAAAATAAAAATATTAAAAAAAAATAAAGTTCCCCCAAAAAATCTGTTCACTGGCAGGAAACATCAGGCCCAGACACCGGCGTGACACAGCTCATGGTGACCACCAACCTCTCACCAGATAACGTGGCACGTGAAGGTCACCAGAGCTGTTTTCTCTTTCGCCACATGGGAAGGAAAGCAGAGCAAAAGGAAGAGATCTGTCCCAGTGCTCCCAGTGCTCGGCTGGAGGTGCTCCAGCTACACCAGGTTTTATCTGAAAAATGCGTCCCCTCTGGATGGAGGGATGGGCGGGCAGATGGATGGAGAGCGCAGATCAGGGGATCAGGAGACAAAAGAACCATCTTCCATCCTACTTGGGGCTTCTTCCCCTCCTGTCTTAGGGCAACACAGCACAAGTTTGGATGCACAATTGCTTTGCTCAACCATTTATTGAGGGCAGCAGGTTCTGCCTGGTGTTTACAGCAACATGGACAAGGTACATCCACCCTTGGTGGAGCTGCCACCTCTGGATTGCGAGGAGGAACTACCTTGATTCTCCATGAGGACTTGGATGACCGACTTGGCAGCACTGGACACGGTGGCCGTGACCCTCACGTGGCCAGCAGAGACCACGGCACCTCCTGGCACACACTGAGCTTGACTTGGTGGAACACGGTGCCCTCGTCAGGGCTGGCGGGTTGACTATTCCTCATTAAGAGAGGGAAAAGCCTTTCTTTTTGGAGCGTGTCCGAGGAGGGTGCAGGAGCTCGTCTCCATCTCCCAGTCGCTCTCCTTTGTCTCTCTTCTTGCCCTCCCTCCAGGAGAAGCATCCGTGTCCCCGGCCCAAAGCAGGCCATGTCCCTCCGCAGCCTTGTCCCTGTCCCTGCCGGCTCCTCTCCCTCCCATCCAGCCTGGCACCTCTGCTCTGTCTTCCTTGGGAGAGCACGCCTGGCCCTGGCCATGGCTCAGGGGTGGCAGGGGGGGCCAGGAGTCCAGGGGCTCCCGAAGGGACAGGAGAGACAGGCTGTCATCACGGGACAGTTGGTGGCTCTGGGGCTGGGGGGGCTGCCTTTCTGGGGGGTGCAGGGACGACAGGGAGCTGCCAGTGCTGAGGGGTGGCAACGATGGGAGGGAGGGCCGGGGGCCTTGGAGGTCTGGGGGGGACAAGGGGCACATGGAGCTCTCCCTGCTGGGATGGGCTGTTGTTGGCAGGGAGGGCAGGGAGCGCTCCCAGTCACCAGCACAGGCCCGCCATGCAGGGAAAAATGGCCCCGCCGGTGGGTCAGTGTCGGTGCCCGGGGCCTTTCAAACAGCCCGGGGGGGATGGAGCCTCATTGGGGTGTTTCTCGTCGGGATCTTCTCAAATACTCTGGAAATGAGAGAAAAAAAGGGGTTTTTACATCCTTTCTCTAGAAATTCATTAGACCGAGCTTCGTCATTTCCTACTTGTGTGAATTCCTGTTTCTTTGGCCGCAAAACGACACCGTTCTGGATGTCAGTGGTTAAAGAAGATGAATTGTTGCCGGTTAAAATGTGACAATAATTGGTTGATCACTGCAAATGAGGTGAAATTAAAACTGGAGGCATTTTGCTGGCTGTGAGGGACTGGAGTGTGCAAGCCTCGGGCCACAAAACTCAATGGAACTTGAGTTTGTCCTGGGCAAAAAGGGGAAACCTGAGGCTTTTGCACAAGGAGGGGCCGCTCTGAACCTCACGGCTCCGGGGAAGGTCTCCCCGACTCCAAAAAGACAGAACGTTGGGGGTTGAAAGTCAAATAAAACCACCAAGAGGCACCTGGGCAAGGGCAATCCTCCAGCTCCCCTCCCCTCTCCCCCCCCCCTCCCCCCCCCCCGGGTGTTTTTTTGAGCCCAAAGTAGGCTTTTTGGGAAGAAAAAGGGAGGGCTGACCTTCCACACTCACCTCAGGGCAAGTCCCAGCGCAGGGAGGTCCCGGCATCCCCGGAGGAGCCGCAGGCGCTGTGGGGCTGAAGGTGGCGACGCCCCGGCGTGGGCTTTTCTTTGGGAACAACACGGGGTTTCTTCTTTGGATTACCAACGGTCTGAAAACCGGGCAAAAAATAGCTTGAAATGTCTCAAAACGTCAAAAATCCACTGGGAAAACAGGGTGCAAAGCCAAAACTTGGATGAAAAAACATATTATTTCTACCATCCCAAGCAGAAAAGCATTTTCACTGAATTTCACTGAATTTTTAGAGTTGGAAGGGACCATAAAGATCATCTAGTCCCACTCCCCTGCTGAAGCAGGATTGCCCAGAGCATGTCAGAGCATGTTACTCAGGGCTGCATCCAGGCGGGTCTTGAAAATCTCCAAAGAAGGGGACTCCACACCCTCCCTGGGCAGCCTGTTCCAGGGCTCTGGCACCCTCACCGTGAAGAAGTTTCTTCTCATATTTGAGTGGAACCTCCTGTGTTCCAGCTTGTGCCCGTTGCCCCTCGTCCTCTCACTGGCAACCACTGAAAAGAGTCTGGCTCCCTCCTCCTTCAACCCACCCTTCAGATACTATTAAGCATTGATAAGGTCTCCCCTCAGCCTTCTCTTCTCCAGGCTAAAGAGTCCCAGCTCTCTCAGCCTTTCCTCATAAGGGAGATGCTCCAATCCTTGAATCATCCTCGTTGCCCTTCGCTGGACTCTTTCCAGTAGTTCCCTGCCCCTCTTGAACTGGGGAGCCCAGAACTGGATGCAGTATTCCAGTTGTGGCCTCACCAGTGCAGAGTAGAGGGGGAGAATGACTTCCCTCCACCTACTGGCCACACTCTTCCCTAGGCAGCCCAGGATTCCGTTGGCCTTCCTGGCCACAAGAGCACACTGCTTGCTCATTGTCATTTTGCTGTCTACCAGGACCCCCAGATCTTTCTCTTAAGAAATTGACCTCCATGAAAATCTACAAATGGGGTTGAAAATGTGGAATTCCAACACGCTGAAGCCACACAGCAACCCTGTTTCCCCCCCAGATAATTAAAAATATATATATTTCATGAACCAAATCCCTGTTTCCTGGCAAGGAACGTTTGAGCAGATGGATTTGTCAAGGGAACAAACCCCCCCAGCAGCTTTTTTACCTCGCCTTCGCCTTTTCCCGCCTCGTCCCGGCCTCTCTTGGCCCTTTTCTCCATCAGGCGAGGCCGAGTGCTGCCAAAACGGATCTTCTTCTTCCATGTATAGTAATACTCAACACACTGGGCACGGTCTTAGTCTGGATCTAAGGGGAGAAATCCAGGGATATTAAATAATCCCTTGTCATTACAAAGGAGGGCAATGATGTCTTCTCCCGCTGGGTTTTTAGCAGGAAGAAGGGTCCTAAGAACAGGATTCCAACATGGGATTGAAAATAGGGCTTTCTGGGTTAAAAGCGTCCCCGCTAACGAGCTCCGCCCCGGTCCAACGGCTTTACCTCCTTCTGGATGAGGCGAAAATTCTTCTTATGTATGTAAAAAGCCTCTTTAAAGAGCTGCTGTTCCACTGGGGTCCAAGTGTCCGAGCCTTGGGATAAACAGCCACAGGCAAATTATTAGAAGAGGCATTTCCCTGCCTCAAAAAGCCCCACAAATGGAT